>NC_046154.1:16065830-16403330 GCF_011064425.1 Rattus rattus
CCCGCTCACTCTCAAATCAGTCAGCTGTTGGGGTCACATCCCTGCTTGGCTCCGATGGCCCCTGACTCTGTCTCACGTTTCTGCCCTCAGGAGTATGCCGACAACCTGACCAACAGCGGTGTCCACGGTGCTGTGCTGGTCCTAGAGCCCACGTTCAATGCCGAGGCCATGGCCACCGCCCTGGGCATCCCCAGCGGGAAGCACATCCTCAGGAGACACCTGGCAGAGGAGATGAGCACCATTTTCCATCCAGCCAAGTGAGTAGGCCACGGTACTCAGGAAGCAGGGCATGGCTGGGGAACCAGACCGTACTGACACAGCTCTGGTCCTTGCCTGGCTGAGCGCCACTTATCCTTGCACCACACTGGTCGGGAAGGAGCATCGGGTCCCGAATGAAGCATACATTAAATCCGCTGCACTGGGCATTTAAAGTAGGGAGAGCGAACGGTTCGATGGGAGAAAGGCTGTGTGAGGTGTAGCTTAAACTGGGGACCAGGTGCACTGATTTCACAGGACGAGGTGGCCACTCTGCCAGGTGTAGCCAGGGAGACGAGGGTTCAGAGGCAGGATTAGGCATATACATGGTGCTTCTGACCCAAGGGAGCAGAGCACGGCCACCCACCTACACTGGTCCCCTTGCCAAGAGAGCAATTGGGATGAGTACCCAGTCAGCACAGACCCACCCTGTGCATGCTGTCAAGGGTCACACTGGGAGGGGGGTGGCTCCTTGTCATTAGTTGGGCCAGTCACTCCTTGGGAGCTACATAAAAGCTGGGATCAAAAGAAGGAAGTGGGCTTCCTCCAGGATTTGGAGGCTGATGGGACAGAGAGACAGTGCAGCCATCAGCCGGAGCCTAACAGCTTGCTGTCACCTCTATCCGGATGTAGCCCATCGGTATCACATTTGGCTGGTGAGACGAGGTCCCTGACTTGGGTACCACAAGCCCAGGGGAGAGACTTCAGTCAGATGAGGGGACACACAACCCCAAGAGCTCCTAAGTAGTTCAGAAACCACCCCAATAGCAGAGAGCCCCCACCCCACAGTAGACAGTTATCCCGGGCACACGGTGAGATGTTTGAGGTGGTTCCTGGAGTTGATATTAATGAGGCAGTTCTGCAGTGAGCCACACAGGGAAGGCCTCTGCTCTCCTTCCCTGCTACTGCTCAGCTTTCAAAGAGGAGGGGGAGGAGAAGCAGGAGGAGAAGCAGGTTAGGGGACAGTGGTGGTGACCCTTTGGATCCACCCGGTGTGCTCTTCCCAGGATGCTGTGGGTTGGGTGGGAAAATACCAGCTGGAGAAACATCCCTTGTTATTAAGTTCAATATTAGGATTCCATCCTGGACAGCATCCCAGACTGGGTGGACCCAGCAGTCCTTCACAGTGATGTCACAAAATGTGATGTCACAAAATGCCATCGGCAAGGCGCTGTCTCTTTGCTTCATTTGTCCCAAGAACAACACACACACGTGCACACACACACACACACACACACACACACACACACACACACACACTGTGAGGAAGGATTGTTTATTTTTAATCAATATTGGAGAGCCCTGCATATTCCAGGCAAGCACTCGATTACTGAGCTATATACACAGCCCTCATTTTTGTTTAATGTATTTGAGTGTTTTGCCTGTGTGTGTGTGTGTGTGTATGTGTGTGTGTGTGCACCACGTGCATGCCTGGTGCCCATGAAGGCCAGAAGAGGGCATCAGATCCCTAGAAACTGCAGTTATAGACAATTGTAAGCTACCATGTGGGAAACAAACCCCAGTCCTCTCTCTCTAAAGGAATAGCCAGTGTTTTAAGCATTGGGGATGTGGGACTGGGGAAAGGGGCAGTGGGCTGTGTCTCTTACTAACTCTAACTTGTGAAATGTCCCAGCTCCACAGGCATCCGAGAGTCTGAGCGCTTTGGGACACCGCCTGGCAGGGCCTCCAGCATCACCAGAGCTGGGAAAGAGGACGGTAGCAGTAACAGCAAGTACAGAACTGGCCGGGTAAGTGGCTTTTCCATCCACAGGGCAAGCATCCTTTCCAGATGGACCAATGGCTCCTTTGTCCCCTGTGAACCTGGAGCAGATTCAGGTCACAGGTGCACACAGCAGAGTCATCACGTATCTGGGCCCTTGCTTAAAATAATGCCCAGTGACAAGGGTCCATGCAAGGCAGAGCCTATGGCAGGGTGGCTACAGATGGTGGGATCCCCTCACCTCCTGAAGCACATGGCCCCTGGGTTGCAGAGCCCCTCACATAGGTGACTGCTAGGCGAGATCAGGGAGCTCTATGCTCGGAAAACCTTTGACTTGGATTCTGAACTCCTTAGCCAGAAAGGAACCTCTAGTGTACCCAGTAGGACAGCACAGAACAGGGACAGCTGAACTCCATTGCCAGCATGGAACCTCTAGTGTACCCAGTAGGACAGCACAGGACAAGGGCAGCTGGCTAGAGAACAACAGAAACTCTAGATGTAGCCACCATCATGGTCACTGCATACAGTGAAGTCTTTGCGTTCACTTGGTGTCACCTGGACTTCACTTGAGCTCAGGTGGGGCATTGCCAGAACAGGTTGCCACTGGCATCTGAGGACATTATCCTGGGCTAGCCATTCTTGGTTTTTGATCTAGTTTTGGTTTTGCAGAACTGGGCGTCAACCCCAGGACTAGGGTCGTACGTGCTAGGCAAACACTCGAGCACCGAACTACACCCCAACCAACCTTTCTTATGTTCCTGTTTTATTTTTTAAAAATACTTTTAGTGTATTTGTGTGTGCACACCCCGGCATGCACGCAGAGGTCACAGGACAACTTGTAGGACTCAGTTCTCTTCTACCATGAATGCGGGTGCCAGGGGCTGAGCTCTGATCGCCAATCTCAGCGTCAAACACCTTTACCCGCTGAGCCATCTTGCCAGCCTGGCCCTGTTTTATTTTTGAGATACATCTCACAATGTGGCCAAATCTGGTCTGAAACTCACCGTCCTCCAGTCCCAGCTTCCCAAGGGCTGGGATTAAAGGCAGGTACCCTGTTGAGGTTCTAGGGCTTTCTTTCGACTGTATCTTCATTCCAAAGGAGCAAAAAAAAAAAAAAAATTGGTGGGAAGGAGGAGAACTCATGTCCCCTCACACATACACACAGGCTGCTTGAATAGACCCACATTAGGGAAATTTGGAAGCCCTGAGTAAAAAGTTCTCATTGGAGAACGGCTCTCAAGCGGGGATGCTCTGATCTACAAAGACGGACAGTCGAGCACATAACCGGTCAGTGTTGCGGGAGCAAAAGTCAGCTCGGAAGCAGAGGCACCACCAAGAGGCCTCCGTGTAGGGGGACAGTTCCCACAGGGCACTTGCTCTGAGCTGCCCATCCTGCAGCCCCTGCCATACAGATTGTTGCTCTTTCCAACCGTTCGCCCAGGTCTCTGTCACTTTTCCCATCATGCAGCTGAGAAGAATGAAGGCTCAGAGAGGAGCAGTAACTTATCCCAGGTCCCACAGCCAGAAATACAGAACAGGACTCATGTACAAGCCCCAAGCCCATTTCTGTGGCCATACCAAGTAGGGCTAGAGTTCCTCCTGGATGCAGCATATAGTGAGACCTCCTATTTGTGGTCACACGCACTCCCAGGCATTGTCCTGTCTATCAACAGTTATCGGGGAAGGGGCTGTGGAGTCATTAGTCTGAAGTCACCCATTGGTAATTGATTGTTTGTAGCTGGGAACTCAAACGTTGGTTCCTTATGGGATTTCTGCAAATCCCTTCCCTGTATCTGGGCAGTAGGGGCGGTGTCCATGGAGTAGTCCAGAAAGGTTCCGAGAGATGGTGACGGTCACACAGCAATTAGATTGGAGGTGCCACACCGTGACACAGTTCTCACCTATCTCTTACTCTGTCCTCTGGTTTCTTTCTGTCCCCTCAGCTGCCCCTGGGGAAGATAGGAAGAGGCTTCAGCAGCAAAGAGCCTGATTACTATGACGACTATGGCTCTCTGGAGAACGAGGACTGCGGGGATGATGACCTCCAAGGCAGGCCCGAGCAGTGTCGTCTGGAGGAATACAGCAGCTTGGAGGTCACCAATGTGTAAGAAAGCCATGTGCCTCAACTCCAGAACAGGGAGGAGGAGGAGGAAGAGGAGCCTAGTGTCCCAGAGCCGTCCATCCCCACTGTACAGCATGACCCGGAGCTGAGGACAGACAGGTGTCAGAACAGAGTTCCCAGAGACGGTCACAATTTCCAGGGGGCACCAAGGACAGAGAGTGCCCACCTTGGTGTCCTGTATCTCTGAGGACGGATCATCCGGTCACCACCCGGTGGGTGGCCCGGGTGCTGCTGGTTCTTTACACTGAACTTTCAAGGATGGTCAAGAAGGGTCAGTCTTGTGGGCCTGGAACACCCTGCCGGGAGGAGTAGGAAAGCCACCCAGCCTTGGCAAAGCCAGGGGCACTGAGAACCAATTGCAAAGCCAACCAGCAGCCGCCAGGTGACGGACGCTGACCATCAGACCATTGGGCAGAGAACTTGAACTCTGACCTCCGCGTTCACTCAGGAAGGATGCAAAATGGCCTGGGCATTTCTTCCACTTTAAGAGCAGCACATCATGAGGTGGACGTGTTGGTAGCAGGAAGGAAATCTCTGCAGGGCAGAGGGGCCTGACAGCAGCCGCCCTAGGGGATACAGACATCCGGTCACCAGAATGAATGTGATTTCCAGAGTGGGTGGGGGGATAGCTACTGAGTTCTGTCCCAAACAGCTATTCCAAGTGTGGATATAAAATGGGAGACTGCTTGTCATTAACCCGACCAACCCCTGTGGTGATGTCCCTGTCAGCTGAGACAGGTAAGGTCACCCATGAGCTAACAGAGGTGCAAATCCCACAGAACAAGGTCACCGGGTTGTCTGAGTAGGACCTTTCTAGCCACAGTCTTGATCTGCCAGTGTTTTGCTGTGTGGCTTCCTCCCAGTGACCTCACCTCTCTGTGCCTCAGTGTCTTACCTATAATACTTCCTGTTCTTCCCAGAGAAGCCATGAGGATTAACATTCGCTAACATTTGTCCCAAGCTTTGAGCCTCTCAGGAAACAGCTGGACGGGATGGGACATGGGGAGGAATGAGCCTAGTTCCACCCACAACATTTGCAGACACCAGGCCAGTTCGCTCCATTTTGGATGGGGAGGTAGGCAAGAGGGGAGCGCAGAACGTTTAATATTGAGAGTTTTGCCTGTGGGCCTACTGGGTGCAGGGTCCAAGCTGACTGAGCAGAGCCTTCCTTGATGACAGGGAGGAATTCAGGGCAGCTCTGCTCTGTGCCAACTCTCCTCAGATTCCCAGAGATGACAGGGGGGTTAGGGGATAGGCACAGCCTCTGAGCCACCAAAGCCAGACTTCTGTAGCGGTGTAGAGAGCTTTTCTTTCCGGGAAGACCACACAAAGCCAGTAAACTTGAAAGTCGCGGCCCCCCATGTTAAAGACATCTCTCTAAGGGTTCCACAGTCACGGTCTCCCTCACAACCTGAGTCCAGGGGCCTCGGAGATGGGGAGAAATCTTTCTGTCTGGGGCTCAGCCTCCAAAGGACACCCGGCAGACACCAGGACTCACAGGGTCAACCTCTGGGGTGTAACCCAGCTTAGTTCAGGCTCTACATTCCTGAGTGTTTAAAATCTGCATTCCCCGTCCCTGGAATCCTGAAGCAACTGAACCCTTAGTTCAATAAGGAGAGGGGAGGCCCTCGTCTAATTGAAACCAGCTGTCACTGTCAAACCAAGTCCCTAAAGGGTGACACAGCTTCTGGAGTCAGGAATATACTGACAGCCTTCCTGGAAATGTTGCTGGCTTTGTGGGCTCCTTGCAAGGGTAAAGTCTAGGTAGGGAGAGACTCTGGGAGTCAAATAGCATCAGGCGGCTCTTTGCCTGTGGACTCTGGGCTTCCGTCTTGTGCATGCCTGTCCGTCTCCATCCTCACCCAGTGGTCACTTTTAGCAGATTCTCTATTTCGACTCCTTACCACAGGGTGCAGGAGTTGCCAGGTGACTAGAGTCAGAAGTGGAGAGAGGGGCTCTCCCCTAAGCCTGGCCTGCACAGGGCGCTTAGAACAGGGAACCCTGCCAAAGACTGAGGTCGTGAAGGTAGGTGGGGTCCTGGCAGATGTAAATTTGAACTTCAGGACCATGACAAAGAGCTCCAGCAGGATCAGGACAGCCCTTTCCAGGAGGCCCAGGACCATTTCCCCGGTTGTGGGGGAAAGTGTCTCCTGGGTGGGTGGCAACTTCTGGGTCTCACTTTACAGAAGCCAGTGTGGGTAGTGATGTCTCCTGCCCCGTGAAAGGTCTGTAAATGCAGGGCAAATGAACAATGAATTCAGTGTCCCGCACCTTCCCGGAGGGAATTTTAACAATGTAACAATAAATGCTTGGCCTTGAGGTGATCCTCCTTTCTGGGTGGCTTTCTCCTTTATTGTCCCTGCAGCCTCTTAGACAAAGGGAGCCTGGGAGCCCCTGAAACTAAGGGGGGGACTTCTTAGAAAGGCCAAGAGTCCAGCTTCACCAGGTCAGAGAGTTGTGGGGTGGGGGACGTGAACCTGATCATCTGCCTCTGTGCTCACAACTTACTCTCCCCTCCCCCAGCCCTGTGCTGTTGGTCACTCTCCCCCAACCCCGCCCCACCCCCACCCCGTGACAACTCAAATGGGAATACACTCTGGTGCTGGCAAGTCCCTCTCTGGGTACCATCTCCTAAGCGGAATCTCTCACTCCCCCTGGAGGTGTCTGCAGTCCCGGGAGGGAGAGCCATACGACTCTTCCCCATCTTCAGTGTGCACTCTGGTGAGCTGAGCAAAGTCATTTCGGGTGCAGCTGGGTCAATCCAAGAGTCAGCACAAACTTCCAGAAGATGGATCCAAGGATATCACACAGGTGCCAAGGGCATGACCAACCTTCCCAGCCAAGCCTGTGTCATCACAGATGGGTCTGGCCCGTGGGCTTTCCCCAAGACCCTTAGTGCCCCTCACAGAAGCTACCAACCTAGCCTAGCTTATCCTGTCTCCCAGAAAAGAGGCTTCTGGCTTGGTCAGGTACCATGTACCTTCCTGCTTATTGGGCAGGAGATGAAGAACTGGAAGACACAGGAAGACAGCCCAGTCCCAAGGTTTACCTGCTGCCACCAGCCTCTGCTCCTGAGGGCCTGCTGGCCCTAGCCAAGTATCCCAAACCTCCTATTTGTCTTCTATTCCGTCTTTATATGTTGGCTTGCTTTTTGAGTCATGGTCTTGGTCTAGCCCAGGCTACTCATGAGATTCACTCTGTAGCACAGGCTAGCCTCTAAATGAACAGTAATCCTACCTCTGCTACTCAGGAGCTGGGCATGTTTTTGTTCAGTTTTAATACGAGATGGGCTTGCCAACATATGGTGTGAGTTTGGTGTTTGTGAGTTCTTACTGAGCCCAGCCATTTAATAGGCTGCTCTGTGTCAGGCATTCGCAGGCTGACTGGCTGACAGGCTGTCTTTGCCCTCTAAGCCTGTCATTCAGAGAGCAGCTTTCTTCTAGGTCACTGGTTCTCAACCCTCCTAACGCTGTGACCCTTTAATACAGTTCCTCATGCCGTGGTGACCCCCGACCATAAAGCTATTTTCATTGCTACATCGTAACTGCAATTTTGCTTCTGTGTCGAATCAGAATATAAATATCTGTGTTTTCAATGGTCCTAGGTAACCCCTGTGAAAGGGTCATTGAACGCTCAACCAAAGGGTTGTGACCTCCAGGTTGAGAATATAGGTAGAAGTGGGGAAGGGATCCCAGCTTTCAGTTTTGTCAATGAGGAAATTTCTTTGGCTCTGAGGAACTGTACTATAAACATCTACGCGTCCAAGTGGCCCCAGGCTGGGCCTCTTGGGCTCTGGAGCTCTAGGGCTGAGCTCAGACCTGGAAAAGAACCCACATAAAGGCCCTAACTCCTTTAATTAGGGAAGGTCCCAACGGGATGGATATGAACCACCTATGTCTCAGTCTTCCCAGCTGTCCTATGAGATGAACAATCCTGACCAAACGGTGGGGACGAGAGAGGCAGACCTCTCTCAGACAGCTGGAGCTCAGGTAGATTTGACTTCTCTGACCCCCCAGGGACATCTGGACACCTCTGGAGAAGCCTGGGGTGTGGAGGGGAGCTTGTCAAGCTGGTGACGTATGTTCTGGCCCAAGACATCAGTATGGCATAACTATCTGATTGTCATCGAGGGTCACCCTGAGTCTTTGAATTAGTGTCCCCATAGCCTCAGCTCTATCCTGGCACCTCCATGAGCTGTCAGGCTAACTTCCTGTCTGAATATCACAAGGCTATCTTAGCTGGAGGGAAAGGGATCTTCCGTCAAGACCGAAGCCTCTCTGGCCACATCAGAATATCCCACGGTTCCCTGGGACAGCCAGTTTCCGTATCTGCAGGTTACCATCGGAGAACTCAGTCAACCTCGACGGAAACAGGCAGAAAAACAATTACATCTGTAACAGACATGTAGACGGTTCTCTTATCCTGCCTCTCTAAACAGTGTGGTATTAAGTTCTGTTTACACAACATGTAATGCTGACAGAAGTCATCCACAGGTGATTTAAAGCAGGAGGATGCCTGCAGGCTACGGAGAGTTATTGTTTCTCTGAAGGCCTCATTCTCCTTGCTGAGTAACCACAGTGGGTCCCAGACACCCACCCCATCCACGGTCCCAGACACCCACCCCACCCACGGTCCCAGACACCCACCCCACCCATGGAAAGTGAGGGAGTATTGTTCCCTAGTTTTACACCTCTCAAGAGCTGGAAAACCTAGCAAGCACTGACCACACACCTGGCGGATTGGAGACCCCAGCCTGTCTAAGTCAGTGTGACCATCGTAAGCTTCCAAAGAACTATCAGGAGAGTAGCTACATCCACAGCCCAAGGTTGGCTCCCTCTGAGGCCTCTCTCTGCAACCAGTAGTTGTCCACCTCCCTCCCTGTGCTCTTCATGGCTACCCCTCTGTTCACACATAAAACGACCCTGTGTTTATAGACACACAGGTCACATTGTACTGGACAACCCTCCCCTCTTCACCTAATCTCCAAACCCTGTCACAGTTGTAGGTACCAGGGTTAGGGTGCCAACATCTAGATTACGAGGGGATCTGAGCCATTCCGTAACAGTCCCCCACAACTCAGGTTGGATTTCTGTCGCTTAATACAAATGTCCCAGTTCGGTCGCCCATTGTCTGAATTTGAACCCAAAGAAAGTAATTCCCACCCCTTCCTTCAACCCCTTCCGAGCAGTTATCCCCACACATGCATGCACATGAATGCACATATATGCATGCACACACATGCACATGGATACACACCCATACACACACGTGCACACTTGTGCACACCCTCAGTCTTTGCTGCATGACAACAGCTGCATCTACATTGTGGAGTGACATGAGAGTGGGGGACAAGACAACTCTGAATTCTCTTTCATAGAAACATTGACCAAAACTTGCTATTCGAGATGCTTGTCCCTTTTACCCTGTGACTCCAAAGGCAATAGCCAGATGTTTAGCAGTGGTCAGCCACCCTGTGTCTCCTCACTGTCCCCTCCAAGGTACCTCCACAAGCGGGGTCTAGGATCTCCATGAGTCTGAAATGTGTACTTGCAGGCCTCTGTTCCCCATACAATAGGAACTGGGTGGGTGACTCAGGAGCACAGCCAAGAGCTGGGCTTGCAGCTGCCCTGAGTTGACCTCCCTGAGACATGACAGCTTTCAATACCAATGTGGGCCACTAGATGGCGGGACATGTCTATTACCAGTCCTGATGTGCTGAGTTCA
The DNA here is from genome assembly GCF_011064425.1 of Rattus rattus. Lineage (NCBI taxonomy): Eukaryota > Metazoa > Chordata > Mammalia > Rodentia > Muridae > Rattus > Rattus rattus. Next base: position 16,075,652 of record NC_046154.1, read on the forward strand.
ACTTAGGAAGTGCTAATTCTACCTCCCCACACCCCTCCAAAACTCCAGAGGCAAACCCCACCGAGGCCGGGCCCCTTTGAAGTTCTTGCCTCTCTCAGCAGACCTGAGGGCGACTTTTGGTGAAGAAGCGTCTTTCATTTCCCCGAGAGAAAGCTAGACACTCATCTTTAGTAAGGCAGTCCCAAAATGTAGACTCTGGATTCGGGGTGAAATCAGGAAAAACAGAAGCTCAAACGCCATTCCATTCTAGTAGAAGGTCTCATCATGGTGGGGGGTGAGGGGGAGCCATTGAGGGAGGCTGGCTCAGCAGGTAAAGGCATCTACCCCCAAAGCTGGGACTTGAGTTCAAGCCCCAGAATGCATCTGGTGGAAGCACTTGGCACCCTTCTCCCACTAAATAAACAAACATGTCTGAGTGAGCCAGAGAAACCAACGGAGAGCTGTGGAGATGTGGCCGCCAGCTTCCGGGGGTTTCCACAGAATTGGACAGCACCTTCCCACAGCCTGAAGCCACAGGGTCACTTACTCAGCGTATCTGGACACTGCTTCCCCTTCTCAGCAGCTGGGTCCTGGGAAACCAGGACACCAGCCACAGCTGCTTTCATTTTGGGAGACCTTCAACCCATTTCTGAGTGCCAGGACCTTTCAGTGCCCCTGCCCCCATAACCTACCTCTAAGGAGACGGGAGTCCCCAGTCTGGCTCTGCAGCCTTCTGTGGTGAATCCCACAGAGCCCCATTGTGGTTCTCCAGGGTCTGTAGGGAAAAGACAGCTGGATTTGTCGTCCAGAATTCTGACCTTGGCCTTCAAGTCGCAGATGTTCCCAGTTCGGCTATCCGTACTTCTGAGCATGGGTCCATCTCTTCACCTCACCCTGACCCAGGGCATCCGGAGTCATGTCGGAAGCTTTTCTCTGAGGTCCACAATAAGAGCTTGGGTTATAAAGCATCCTACCATGATCCAGCACTGCTCTCTGCACTTCGCAGACGTCAACTCAACCATGACCGTCACCAGCCCTGTCTTAAGAATAAGAATGCCAAGGTCCCAGAGGGCCAAACAAGTTAGCCAACGGTCTGAACCCAGTCAGTACCCCACAGAGCCAGGGCTTACGTCCTTGGTGGCTGGGCTTTGGGGCCATGTTCCTGTGTAACAAGCAAACCATTGCCTCTTGAAACTACAACTCTAAATACCCATGCTTAGAAGCCCAGGATTGTGGTGTTTTAGTTAGGGTTTCATTGCTGTGAACAGACACCATGACCAAGACAACTCTTATAAGGACAACATTTAATTGGGGCTGGCTCACAGGTTCAGAGGTTCAGTCCATTATCATCAAGGCAGGAACATGGCAGCATCCAGGCAGACATGGTGCAGGAGTTGCTGAGAGTTCTACATCTTCATCTGAAGGCTGCTAGGAGAAGACTGGCTTCCAGTCAACTAGGATGAGGGTCCTAAAGCCCACGCCCACAGTGGCACACCTACTCCAAGGCCACACCCACTACAACAAGGTCACACCCACTCCAAAAGGCCACACCCACTCCAAGAAGGCCACACCCACTCCAAGAAGGCCACACCTACTCCAAGAAGGCCACACCTCCAAATAGTGCCCCTCTCTGGGCCAAGCATATACAAACCATCACGCATGGTAAAGGCATATGCCATGAAAAAGATTATTTAATCTCTAGCAGGAAAATATCAATGCCAGGCTGGCCTGGGGGTGAATTCCAGATATTTGAAAGACAAAGGCAGGAGGATTATAAACTGAAGAGCAGGTAAGTGACTCTGTGTGTGTGTGTGCACGCACTGCAGCTCATCTGGTAGAGTTCATGTCTAGCATGGAACCCTGGCTTCCATCCTCAGCAAGGCAAGGAACAGGGTATATTGTTAATTTACACCTATAATCCTAGCACTTAGGAGCTAGAAAGTAGGAGGATCAGGAGTTCAAAGCCATCCTCAGCTACATGGGGAGATCAAGGCCAACCTGGGCTACATGAGACTCTGCCTCTAAATAAATAAACAGAAACATGGAAAAGAGGACCAAGGATGAAGTTCAGTGATCCAGAGCTTGCCTAACCTAGTTGAGGCCATAGGCTTAATCCCTAAAAGAAGAAAAAAATTAATTAGTAAAATAAACTTTAAACTGAGGTTACAAAAAGAAAAACCAAAACCTTTCCCCTTTCTGACCAAATAGAGTTCCAGTGGTTCAGTGACACAATCCCACCCAGAGGCAGACGGCCCTTGGACCCTACACCACTCCTGAGGAAACCTCCAGGCTGGGCCGTCCCTGTCATAAACTGTGCTGACTCTCAGTGCTCTTTGTGAGCTGGTGGCCAGTGTCTACTCAGGCATAGCTGGCAGTGGCAGGGGACTGGTGGACTGTGAGGGACAGATGCCTTCCTGGCCAGGTGCTAAGAATAACAGAAGTCAGGAACGCCCTGCCTGCCAAGCCTGAGGTTGTTAGCAGGAGGGAGTGACAGCCAAATCCCTAGCCGGACCCGGGAACAGCCCTGGAGGTTCTGAATGATAACAGGATTTTCTGAAGAATGACTTCACCCTGCTTGCGAAGGCAGCTGCTGACTTAGAACCAGACAGTAGCCAGCGACTGCCCGAAGTAACTCGATTTGCCAGCACAGTGACTCAGCCTCTGGTTTCATCCTTCCCTCCTGGCCTCTGCCGCCCTCCAGGGAGAAGGTTTGCACTGGCTGGCTGGCTTCCCAGGATGGAGTTCCAGGGGCACACCCAGCCTGAACGCAAACCACTGAGGCAGCACCAGCCAATCAGCCACCTTCAGGGGCGGGGCTTTAGGAAAAACCTGGACCCCGACAGTCTTTGGGTCTCTTCCGGGTGAGGATAGGGCAAAAAGTGTGACTGGGAATCCATGTTTCACCTTTGATGGAGTCGGGATTCGGGGCTTAAGAGGCTGAGCTCTGGGGGTTGGGGGATTTAGCTCAGTGGTAGAGCGCTTGCCTAGCATGCGCAAGGCCCTGGGTTCGGTCCGCAGCTCAAAAAAAAAAAAAAAAAAAAAAAAGAGGCTGAGCTCTGGGTTCAAGTTCTATTCACTCAAGGACATACGCAGCTTAAGACCGGCCGGAAAAGCATGGAACTGTCTCAAAAATCAAAATAAAATACTAGAAATGGCTCCATGATCAATCTCCTTGCAGAGCCCCAGAAACAATGTTCCACTCGTGTACTGCATGCTCTTTTGCATACCTGTACCCTCAGGGCTGGGGGCGGGGCTTGTTGCCCACCTAGGCAAGCCAATCAGTGATCTCCAAAAACCCAGTAAGCATCTCTGTCATTGAACCTAATACATCTCTAGCCCAATGTAGTTAATCTTTGTGGTCAAAACACTTCTGAACCTCTAGCTGTCACATGTCTGTACACACAAGCACAACACTACAAATCTGTATACACACACACACACACACACACACACACACACTAAAGAGTAAACCGATACCGATCCTGGTGCACTGTAGGGAAGTGTGGGGACTGCGGTGAACTCTAAAGTGACATCCACCAGCCTACACAATCCCACGTTAGCAAGGGTGGGCAGGGCATTTCTGTGTGACACACAGGGGACAAAAGAATTGGCATGTATATGTCACCAGTAGATCAGTTAGTGTATGCTATCTGCGGCTTGCTTGTTCTGAAGTGACCGTCCAGCCCAGATGGTGCCTGGAGGGCATCAGGCCTGATCCTGGCAGACTCAAGCTTCCACAGAGTGCCTGAGCCCAGAGGCCAGAGACAATTATGTGGGAAGTGCAGGGATGATAAGAAAATGTCTTAAACACCGTGAGTCCCAGGAACAGACTGACCACCTGACCAGAGGGACAGACAGCTCCAGGATGGCCAATGGTCCTTGCTTCCTTCCTTTAAAAATTCTGGCTGGAAATTGAAAACAGGATTGTGTCTTCTCAGGTCATTGATCTCTTGCCCTCAGGTAATGAGCTCCCTGTGTATAGTGAGCCTTGAAGACTCAGTACCTCAGCCAGTGAGGTGGTTCAGTGGATTGCCTGTTGCGTAATCCCCGGTCCTAGGAAGGCTGAGGAAGGAAGATCCTAAGTTCAAGGACATCCTGAGCTCTGTTTTATTTTTTCACGTTTGCTATGGGGAAAAAAAAAAAACTGCCAAAGGAAGTTAAGGAAGGGGGGGCGGGAGGGGTTATCTTCTCTACAGTTTGCTGTACAGCCTATCCTGGTTAAGAAGGCACGGAGGAGGAGTGTTAGGCAGTCGGTCATGTTCATGCACAGCCAGTGTCTTAGTTACTTTTTTTTTTTTTTTTTTTGGAGCTGGGGACCGAACCCAGGGCCTTGTGCTTGCTAGGCAAGCGCTCTACCACTGAGCTAAATCCCCAATCCCCTTAGTTACTTTTCTATTGCTGTGATGAGACACCATGACCAAGGCAACTTATAGAAGGAAAAGTGTATTTGGGGTTCATAGCTTTTTGCTTTTTAAAAAATATTTATTTATTATGTATACATTATACAGCTTTCTGCCTGCTCGTATGCTGCAGGCCCAGAAGAGGGCATCATATCCCATGACAGATGGTTGTGAGCCACCATGGGGTTGGTGGGAATTGAACTCAGGACCTCTGGAAGAGAGCAGACAATGCTCTTAACCTCTGAGCCACCTCCAGCCGGGGGTTCATAGTTTTTAAGGGCAAGTCCTCAACCAGTATGTCAGAGAGCAAGGCAGCGGGCCAGCAGGCATGGCGATGGAGCAGTAGCGGCGAGCTCAGATCTTCAGACACAACCATGGGGCAGACAGACAGACAGGCAGGCAGACAGACAGACGGACAGACAGACAGGGGATAAGCACTGTGTGGTGTGGGCCTTTGAAATTTTAAAGCCCTTCCCATGCCAGTGACACACCTCTCCAAGGTCACACTTCCTAATCCTCAAACATATGAACCTGTGGGGACTGTTCTCACTCAAACCATCACAGCTAGGAAGCAAAGCAAGATAGATGCTGATGTTCCCTTCTTTCCTTTCTTTCTTTCTTCCTTCCTTCCTTCCTTTCTTCCTTCCTTCCTTCCTTCCATCCATCCATTTTTCCTGGAGACAGGATTTTGTGCTTCTCAGGCTAACCTTTAATTCCTATGTAGCAAAGGATTGAACTTCAATCCTCCTGCCTCCGCCTCCCAAGCTGCAGAACTACAGTAATGTCCTGCCACGCCCAGGGTTTTGGTCCTGGGGATGGACCCAAGGGCTTGGTGCATTAGGCAGGCTCTCTAACAACCTAGATACCTCTCTGGCCCGTGGGATGGGCCCCTCCTATTCAGGGCAGGTCTTCTTACTCAGTTAAACATCTTTGAAAAAGCCCTCAGAGACACACTCAGAAGTGTACCTCCTAAGCGGTTGTAAATCCAGTCAGGTTGACAATAAGATTGTCTTCGTTAGGGTTTCCTTAGTTGCTTTGGAGAGACACCATGACCAAAGCAACTCTTATAAGGACAACATTTGGTTGGGGCTGGCTGACAGGTTCAGAGCTTCAGTCCATTGTTATCATGGTGGGAAGTATGGTGCTGGCTGGAGAAGCTGAGAGGTCTACATCTTGTTCCGGAGGCAACCAGAAGACAGCCTTCCAGGCAGGTAGGAGGAGGGTCTCAAAGCCCAGTCTCACAGTGACCTACTCCAACAAAGCCACACCCACTCCAACAAGGCCACACCCACTCCAACAAGGCCACACCCACTCCAACAAGGCCACACCCACTCCAACTCCTAATAGTGCCACTTCCCATGGGCCAAGTATATTCAAACCACCACAAAGACCATCTTAAAGTAAAAGGGAGAGAGACAAAGACGAAGCTTTTGTTTTTGTTTTGTTTTGTTTTTTGTTTTGTTTTTTCAAAAAGGCTCTAGCTATAACTCTGTGGTAGAGCATTTGTCTAACATATGTAGGGTCCTAGCTTCAACACACACACACACACACACACACACACACACACACACACACACACTAAATGGATAGATAAATAACTAAATTTTAAAAAAGCTAAAACTTTAAGCCTGCAGAAAAGAATGCTGTAGAAATTGCCCAGCTCTCTTGTACTCCCAACGACTGAAGAAGCAGCTACCTCCCCTAATACCAAGAATTTTAGAAATTAGAATTAAAGAGAAAGAACCATTTGGTGCAGTGGAAAGCACTCGCCCTGTGCATGGAAGCCTTGGGCCGACAGGACACCGTTGGTGGACTGCTGGGGTCGCACGCACGCAGACCCCAGCGCTGAGCAGCCACATGAGCTTGATCCTGCTGCATCAGTCTCTCATCTGTGGGGCGAGGTTAGTGAGGTGCTGACCTCCTTCCTCAAGTGGCCTGGGAGGACGAATGGGTTTGCACTCAGTGTATGGAGGGACACAGAGAGACTCCATGCTTTGTGGCTGTTGGCGTGCTAAGGCAGAAAAAGAAGAGAGAGAGAGAGAGAGAGAGAGAGAGAGAGAGAGAGAGAGAGAGAGAGAACATGTGGAGGCCAGAGGTCAAGTGCTGGTGTTACTTCCTCAGGGATCATCCACTGTAATTTTTGAGGCAAACTCTCTCACTAGGACCTGGAGGTCATAGACTAGGCTAGACTGACTGGCCAGCAAGCCCCCAGACACCTCCTGTCTCCTCTTCCACCTTGTGTTTATAAGCAACCACCACCACTTGCTGCTTCTTCTTCTTTTTAACACGGGTGCTGGGGGTTGAACTCAGATCCTGATGATTTGGCCCCAAGCCACCTTTTAGCCCTAGAGAGGGTGTTAATTGCCATTTCTCTAAGTGTTGGGTTCGTTTCTTCTGTGTCTAAGTCACAGGGGATCCTCCTGCTGCCCCAGCCATTCCAACGCACTTACAACCTGGCAGCAGAGCCTGCACAGCAGCCTGACCTCCGATGAGCCTTCTCACTGCAAGTGCCTCTCACTGCAGGTCCGGGTTTCAACAGGATGCTTTTCAAGTCCTTCTGGTGAATAAATGGGGAGCCCTGGGCTCTAGTTCGCTTCTCTCCTGATGTAATAAAACACTGACTGGCTGCTTAGGAGAGGGAAGGGTTAGTTTCATTTTATAGTTTATAGTCCACCAGCGAGGGAAGCCAGAGGGGGAGCTCAAGCCAGGCAACCCGGAGGCAAGAACTGAAGCAGAGGCCATGGAGGACTCTGCTTACTGGCTTGCTCTCCACACCTCGCTCACCCTGCTTCCTTACAGCACCCAGAACCACCTGCCCAGGGATGGCATCCACCCCCCATAGTGATCTAGACTCTCTCACATTAATCATGCATCGGGAAGATGCCCCAGGACTGGAGAGATGGCTGAGCACTGACTGCTTTTCCAGAGGATCCGGGTTCAAATCCCAACACCACATGGCAACTCACAAGTGTCTGTCACTTCAAGATCTGACACACTCACATAGACATACATGCAGGCAAAACGTTAATGAATATAAACTAAAGATAAATAATTTTTCAAAAAAGAAGAAAGTTTCCTAAGAAAAAAGAAGGAAGGAAGAAAGAAAAAGAGGAAGAGAGAGAGAGAGAGAGAGAGAGAGAGAAAGAGAAAAGAAAGGGAGAGAGAGAGAAAGAAAAAAAGAAAAAAGAAAGAAAGAAATAAAAGAAATGGAGAGAGAGAGAGAGAGAGAGAGAGAGAGAGAGAGAGAGAGAGGGAAAGAAGGAAGGGAGTAAAAAAGAAAGAGGAAGAAAGAAGACGAAGAAAGAAATGCTCCCCCATAGATGTACACACAGGCCAGTTTGAAGGGAGCAAATTCTGAATTGAGGTTCTCTCTTTTCAGATGACTCTAGCTGGCATCAAGGTAACAAAAATCACAATGTCCTCAGACTAACCTAAGCCTTAAGCCAGAGGAAAGTCAGGGAAAAAACAAAACCCAAGCATCTTGCAATGCCCTTGGGGGCCGGCGGGCCACACACAGTGTGGCTACTCAGTGTCACTCCGTAGGCTGCTAGAAACCCAGCCTAGGTGTGGTAGCAGTCGCCTGACGTTAGCAGCCACTGCTGTAACCACCTTCCTGCCGTAGAGCCTCCGTGTGCAGGTGAGTCGTCTGGTGACCCCGGTGCCTCTGGGTGACCCCAAGAGTCACAGCTTCCAAAAGAGACCCTGCCAGTAAATTATGACAAGGGACTCGACGGGATGGTCCAAGGACTGTATCACCAGTGCAGGAGGAGCCACTGGAAGAGCGCATGGCCTGGCTTGTGGTCTAAGGTAACAGGCTGCAAGGCTGAGCAGCGCACGAGGTTGAGAGTCTACTGTGTCCTTTCTGGGGAGGCTGCACTTGATGCTGTGAGCGGTGGGATGGGGCTAAGATCTGCACCAGACGTCCTGGCAGTGGGGGACATGGACTTAAAGGGACAAATGAGGCCCAGCAGGGGATCCCTGCACGCACATCTGGTGGTGAAAGGTGGAGCTGTTGGCTCTGTACAATCAGGGGTCTCCAGAACCACTGCCTGCCAGGCATGGAGGTGCACGCCTGGAATCCCAGTATTCAGAGGCAGAGGCATGCATTCACGGGCTAGCTTGGTCTACATAGTGAGCTCCAGGCCAGCCTGGTCTACATAGTGAGGCCATCCTGGTCTACACAGTGAGCTCCAGGACAGCCTGGCCTACACAGTGAGTTCTAGGCCATCCTGATCTACACAGTGAGTTCCAGGCTAGCCTGGTCTACATGAGTCTTCGAAGCTAGCCTGGGCTATATAATGAGCTCCAGGCCAGCCAGGGCTATATATAAAACCTTGCCTCAACAACAAAGCAAACAAACAAGCAAACCAAAAACAAACAATAACAACAAATGCAGGACAGGACAAGAGAAGGTGTAGCATTGCTGGGCTGTCTCTCCAAGCTCTGTTCCCAGCATTCTGGCACGTCCCCACTGGCCCATTGACTCTGGGAAAGTAGGCAGAAAACATATTTCTGAAATTAAATTTTTTTCAGGAAATGAGACAAAACCCGTTTCCTTTAAACACTCTCTGGGTTTGCACGGCATCACGGGAGCCCAGTTTGCCTACTACAAGGAGCTGACTCAGCCCTCAGAGAGGTTGGGCCAGTACGCCCCGCCTGAAGCCCCGCCCCGCCCCGCCCCCCAGACATGTCACTTCCCGGTGACCAATAGGGATGATCCAGCTGGAGCCCAGGTTGCACAGTACGTGACTTACTGCAGACGGTGGAAGAGTCAGTGGCAAAGATATTTGGGCTCAGCTCTTCCTAGGTGCGGCAGTGCGCCCCAGTAAGAATAAGTGGGGATCAACATTCAGGAGGCTGAGCTCAGCCTGAGTGCATAGTGATTTCTGTTTTTAAAAAACTAAACGGATAAAACAGGGACCTAGGAAGGAAACCAGTGACAGATGGCAGAAGCCACAGCCAGCAATGGAAGGCACAGGACTGACAGCTGTCTCCTGACCAGCTTCTAAATATTTATAAACACATTCAGGTTTTTAAATTAAATTTACTTAGCTTATGTGTGTACGTTCACACATGCACATGTGGAGGTCAGAGAGCAATCTGGGGGGAGGAGGGAGTCCGTCTCTCCTGCCAAGTGGGTCCCTAGGATGAAATTCAAGTCAATACGTATTACCCACTGGGCCATCCCCGCTGGCTTATGAGCACCTAAAATCAGTTGTTACTTTGTGTCTGTATCTCGGGGGCAAACCTATGCCACAGTGCCCATGTGGGGGTCAGAGAGCAACGTGGTGGAGCTGTCCACCTTCACGTGGGGCTGGGAATTGAACTCAAGTTGACAAGCTTGCGCTGTATGCGTTTTGCCCATTGCACCACCATCTTGCTGGCCCAGGAGCACATGTGTTTATTGAGTAGACACTTTTCTTTCCACCTACACTGGTCATAATCAACTGACCGGTGACAATAGATGGTTCTTTTTTATTCTTTCTTTCTCTCTTTCTTTTAATTAGTGGGCGTTGTGGGGGGTGATTGACTTTTTAGTTTTTGGTGTTTGGGGTGTGTGTTTCTCCTCCTCCTCCTCCTCCTCTTCCTCCTCCCCTCCTCCTCTTCTTCCCTCCCCTCTTCCTCCTCCTCCTCTTCCTCCTCCTCCTCTTCCTCCTCTTCCTCCTCCTCCCTTCCTCCTCCTCCTCCCCTCTCTCTCTCTCTCTCTCTCTGTACACAGAACCACACAAAGCTATCCTCAAGAAGGGTAACCTCGATCTTCTGATGTCCCTGCCTCTGCTCCCAAATACTGGGATACACGTGTGCATCACCGAGCCCAGCTAGACTTTCATTTTTGAGCACCGTGTGGCCACTCAGCCAGAGTTCAAGAATGGCACAGCAGACAGACCTGCTCTAAAGGGTCCTGTGTTCCGGAGTGGGCAGGTCAGGGCCCAGCAACTGTGGTTCAGACTCCGCAGGGACTCACACAGAACAGCACATCCTGCTGTCTCAGATACTCGTATTGATCCTGGAAGGGGGTATTTTTAGTATCACTATTCTTACTCTGTTTTTCTTCCTAATGTGCTGGGGATGGGACCCAGGGCCACACACAGGCTACGAGTTTCATTATTGTAATCATCACGATGAGACAGGATATCACGTAGCCGAGGCTGGCCTCAAACTTAGCTATACACACAAGGATGACTTGCAGTTCTGATCCTCCTGCCTCTACCTACTCAGTGCTAGGATTACAAGAATGTGCCACCTCACTGGGGTTCATGCCATGCTGAGAAACACAGGTAGGGCAAACACTCTCCCCACTGAGCTACATCCTCAGCCCCTGTTTTAAGGATTATTTAATTTAATTAGCTTATTGTTTTGGAGAGAGTTTCATTAAATTACTCAAGCTAGGTCTGCAGAGGTAGTGTAATGGAAAAGTACCCAGGTCCCGTACACGAGGCCCAAGCTTTGACTCCTCACTGATAACAAAAGAAGATTGCCCAAAGTGAACTCAAATGTTCAATCCTCCTGCCTCAGCATCTGAAGCATCCAGGGCCGTAGGCATGTGCCCCCTGTGTACCCAGCCAGCATCACTGCTTTTACATTTAAAGAAAGAAACTGAGGCCCAGAGAGGATAAGACATTTTCCCAAGGTCACACAGTTCAAGATGGCAGAGAAGCCAATAAATAAATAAATAAATACAGACAGATCTGATGAAATCCTACCCTCTTCCTAAATCTGTGATTCAAGCTGTATTCTGGTGTCTCTTGAGAGAAGAGTTTTCCAGTGGACAGTCAGCAGAAGGGCCGGTAAAATCAGCGTTGGCCTATTCAGCTGAGAGTGCTCGATGTATCCATTCCCTGTGGCTACTGTAACAAACAGCCAGAAACTGCTGCAGGGCTTAGAGTCACAAGGTTACAGCTCTAGAGGTCAGGTACCAGCTTCTCCCAGGCTAAACTCAATGGCAAGTGTAAAGACCCTTAGCAAGGGTGAAGACCCTTCTGGGCTTCCAACCACGTAATCTGTTCCCACCGTTTCGAGCTCGTATAGGCTCCTAACGTCCTATGGCTGTCACAGGTCCCTTTTCAGAAGCTTTATCTGATTTCCTTCTTCCACTGTCACATCTCAGATACGATGGACCCTCCTACCTTCCTCTGATAAAAGCCCCTGTGACCTCTTTGGGTGACCCCCATCTCTAGATTCTCAGCTTGGTCATACTTACAGTCTACCATCTGAGGTACTGGGTTCTGGAGACTGAGATGCGAACCGCTTTGGGTACCCACGATTCTGCCAGCGTGGTTACTCAGCGTTGGAAATTCCTGGTGTGGGTACTCAGAGCCAGGGTCCAGTAGAGACCCTCAGCTTAAATCCCAACTCCCTCAGTGCTGGTAGATCCAAGAATAGAACTCTCCTAGTCTTTTTGAGGCCTCCCTGAAAGGTCAGAAGGCTCTTCCTCCTAGTGTTCTGTGAAGGTCAGATGTTGGCAGCACGGGGTTCAATAGATGGCGACCATTATCAAACCCCAACCTGAACGCCCTGTGGTAATAGATGGTCTAGTTAGGGTTACTACTGCTGCAATGAAACAACATGACCACGTGTGTGTGTGTGTGTGTGTGTGTGTGTGTGCGCGCGTGTGTGTGTGTACATGTCCTTATGTGTGTGCACATGCATGCATTTGTGCACGCATACATGCATGCATGTGTGTGTGCATGCATGTGTGTGTGTGCACTTGTGTGTGTTCATGCATGTGTGTGTGAGTGTGTGTGTGCACTTGGGTGTGTATGTGTGGGTGTGTGTACATGTTCTTATGTGTGTGCACATGCATGCGTTTGTGCGTGCATACATGCATGCATGTGTGTGTGCATGCGTGTGTGTGTGCACTTGGGTGTGTATGTGTGGGTGTGTGTACATGTTTTTTTTTTGTTGTTGTTGTTCTTTTTTTTCGGAGCTGGGGACCTAACCCAGGGCCTTGCGCTTCCTAGGTAAGCGCTCTACCACTGAGCTAAATCCCCAGCCCCTGTGTGTACATGTTCTTATGTGTGTGCACATGCATGCGTTTGTGCGTGCATACATGCATGCATGTGTGTGTGCATGCGTGTGTGTGTATGCGTGTGTGTGTGTGTGTGTGGTGTGTCTGTGCGAGTGCATGTGCAGGCGGGGTACTTGGCATGAACTCAAGCAGGGCAGGAACCTGGAGGCAGGAGCTGTTGCAGAGGCCAAGGAAGAGTGCTGCTTCCTGGCTTGTTCCTCATGGTCGTTCTGACTGCTTTCTCCAGCACTCAGGACCACCAGTCCAGAGGTCCCCACAATGGACTGCGCCTTATTAATCACTCATTAAGAAAATGTCCTACCCACAGCATTTTTTTATTTGGGGTTCCTTCCACAAAGTTGACTATAGCTTGCGTCAAGCTCACAAGACAGCACAACAGGTAACAGAAAGTCACTGTTTCAGAGTCACCTCTTTGGATCATTTCCTCCAAGGACGCATGCCTCGGGCCCTGGTGAGCTGGCAGTGTGATGGGATAAGGAGGAAGGCAGCTCCTGTGTGGGAAGATGCAAGAAAAAAAGTCCATTAAGGTAGAAGGTTGGACAGGGTGAGCAGAGCACGCTTCCTTTGTGACTCTCTTGGTTTTTCTCTTAGTCAGCTTTGACTGTTAAGTCCTTGGTCTCCCCTCATTGGGAAGAGCCCGACCTCTCCAGCTAGATTACTCTACCTAGCAGAGTAGGGGCGGGTCTGGGCTGGATCCCGTCATGGAAAAGTACCAGTATTCCTTGTTTCCACCTTTTGGACTGTCTGAATGACCTGCCTCGAGTCTGTCAGGGCAAAATGCCAACGACAAGATTGGGCTGTGCAGGGTTAAGAGGGGGTTGAGGGAGAATGCTCAGGAGGGGATCGGTGGGAACCTAGGCCTGGTTCAGAGTAAGGATACAAGATGTTGTCAGCAGTTACTCTTGTGCTCTGAGCCTCTATTTCCAAAAATGCCTTTTGCATCTCCAAAACCACAAGCCATTCCCAAATTAAGCCCTTGCTAGCTATTAGTGCAATGTATAGATTGTGATTGGACTCCGGAAGTATACAGCTTGGTGAATTTACCCATCAGGGGTACCCAGGAATTCCAAGTGAACTTGGCTGCAGCCAAGCTGTGCGGTTTATCCAGAAAGCGGTCACCCCCCCGTAGGAGGCGCTTTTGGTCCCCAGCCGAATTCTCTGACTCCCGGGCTGCCCAAGGACTTCTCAGGCCTTTAACTTCAAAGAGCTGGGCGCGCACCCACGAAGCCACCCAGGTCGGAATTCAGAGCTGGCAGGAGACGCAGATCCGTGCCTGGAGTCGTGGGGTTCCTAGGCAAACTTCCAGGCAGGTGAGGCGCCCTCCCCAACTCCAGGCGGAGGAAGAAGCCAGCCTGTGATTCGCTGGAAAGTTTTCTGCCAAGCCGGGAACACGTTCCTTAAGGGGACACTACTGACTAGGGCTCAAAGTAGCGATCCGGAGACCGTCCGGGACACCAGAGAATGGGGAGAGCGGAGAGCATGGGCTGAGAGGTTGGGAAAAGTTCGCTTCCTTCCTCCTTCCCTCCTCTGCCTATCACTGGGCTGGGCGACCAGGAGTCCGGGTGGAAAGGAGTCGGCGCCCTGCGCGCACAGGAAGGTGTGTTTACAGACAGGTGAGGTCGCCGAACAGGGACTCGCAGCTCCCATTATCCTGCAAGTGGCCCCCTAGACAGCCATTCCCCAGGCGCAGAGTGGAAGGCCCAGGACCCTGCACTGCGTTGCGCAGTGCCAGGCCCTCTAGCCTGCTCCGCCCCAGGGTCCGGGTCCCCGCCTGGTGGCGTAGGGCGCAGGGTGGGCAGGTGGGCGGCGCCTCCTGCGAGCGCCCTCGGTCCCTCCCTCCCTCGCTCCCTCCTGCTCTCCGTGCTGTGGGCCGTGCTGGCTGATCACCACAGAGGTCCCTGGGCTGCGTGCCCACTCCACGCCGTGCTCCCCGGCTCCGGTTCCGCCACCCGTGATTGCCTGGGGTGGGGGTGTCGCGGAACCCCCAGCCCCGGGCCTCCGGACAGAGACCCGGCGTGGCTCGCTGCCTTCGGGGTGAGTCTGCGTCCTCGCACTGAAAAGTGTGCCGTAGGGCCCGAGTTTGGTATCTTTGCGTCCCGGAGCATCATGTCGGACATGTTCCTCAGGGGACTCCGGGCCCCGCACCCTCCGCAGCCGCACCCGGCCGATGTGGGGTACTCCCGCCTCCCCGCGTCGCTCTGGCTTCGGCCTCGGGGGCCCCCTGTTGGCGGGGACAGGTGGCATCCGCTTGTGTCTTGACAGAGGCACCTGAGCACTGGTGTTTTTGAGAGGAAAGAACTTGGATAGGGCACTGAGCCGGCCGCGTGAGCCCCTGTCCTTGTAATGTGGGAGTGGACACTATCTACTCTTAATTCCTTCTGACTGTTTCCGCATTAAGAAGCAATGAAGGGGTGGAGAGCCAGGGGTCCTCCAGGATCCTTGGTTTCTTCGTCTGTAAAATGGGAATGACGGAGCGCTGGGCTGAAGCTAAGCATTCACAGACCAATGGCCGTAGGTAAGATACAGGGTGCAGGGGAGAACAAAATACCTATGACACAGTAAGTTTGCTCGTAATTGGTGTGAGTGTTGGGGGTGCATTTGAGGAGGGAACACCAAGTCTCATTATCACATTGGCCACTTTAAGAGAGAAATTTTTTTCTCAACCACAAGGTAGGAGCAGGAGTCCTGTCCTGGAATCTGCAAGGTGGTGTGGGTTGCTCCTCTGATGGTGCATGTGGCCCTGAGCTAGGTCCTTGGCCAATATGGGAACTTAGAGATGGAAGTCGGGAGCAGAGTCAAGGGGCAGGACCTAAGTAAGCTAAGCAGGCTTGCAGGGGCGGGGGATCCCCACCTGTCCCCTCCAGGACCTCCTCTGGTTTTTGTTTTGAAGGATAACTTGAAGGTTGGTCTCAAAGGTCAAGCAGCTTCCCCACTGAGACCTGTCACTCACGGGTCCTTGGGAGAGTTACTCCTTTCCAAAGATCTCCCTCAGAAATGATCAAAGACTTCCCCAACCCAGACAGAAAGAAAAGGGTGACTGGAGAGAAAGAGAGACTGGTGACGATTCTGTTGGTCATTTGGGCATCGACCACGACTAGGCCTGGCCAATCAGGAAATCAAGGAAGTCAGTGGTAGATATGACAAGGGTTGTGTGAGGGAGAGTGGACAGTCCCCTCACCCCCTCTGAGCCTGTCTCCTCCTCTAAGATGGGAACGCCGACCTCCTAGACTTCAATAAGGCATCGGTGGCATATACTCTGTAGTTAACATATTAGGGGGCTTAGAGAGAGAAAAAAGTGAGGACTGATGTAGTCATCGAGATGTTGGCATCCCTGGGGACAGGAGAGGAAGGTGTTGGAGCGGATGAGATGACAGGAACAATAATGCGGAGGTCTATAGGTGTGCGAATGTGCTGGGTGGGGTTCCATTCGGGTAGTGTGAGTGGGTTTGTGAGCGGGTTGAGGGGAAAGTTAAGGTCCAGGGGTTTACGATGAGATGGACTGGACCGGCAGGGGTGTGTGGAAGCATCCCACGAAGTGAGCAGAGGTAGATCAAGCATTTTGTGTTAGCCGGGAGCTGCTGAAGGTGGACAGTGTGGACACACGTTCTATTCTAGGTCTTAAGGCAGGGGAGTCATCTGATCTTAAGGTTCAGATAATTCTGGCGTGAGGGTTGGGGGCTGGGGTCTCAGGGATAGAGTACTTGCTTGTCACGTGTGGCCCCGAGTTCTATCCCTGGCACCAAACAAGTCACGGCCGCAACGACTAGACATTCTTAAACTTAATTCAGAAAGACAGCCAGGAGCAGGCAAACTGGCTCTGGACAGTAGAGACACTGAGGGGCACCGGGTAGGGGACCATACAGGAGACAGGGATTAACTTGGGACCTTCACATGTGACTGATGATCGAGGGCAAGATTCCTGAACTCCGTGGGAGGCCCCAATGGCTCCTCTCTTTCCCACCAGAGAGTCCACAAGCTCCCAGGATTGTTGGCAGGGCCCCGGACTCTCCAGCTGTTGCTTGGGTTTCTGATGTCACAGGTTCAGGGCCTTAATCTGGCTACAGTGGGTACAGAAGAGGCAGCTCCTGCTGATGTCCTCTAGGAGCAGCTTGGCCTTTCAGGGTTTTATTGGGGGCGGGGGGGGCTCCAGATGTACAGCAACACATTTCTGCATGTGTGCCCTTCCCCATTCTGAGGCTGGCAGGGAGCCTCTCCCGTCTCTTGTTGTAGCTGCAGATCAAAAAGAGATCCCAGGGCGGGATTCTAGGGAGTCAGAGGCGCTGGGAAAGTTCCAGAAGCTTCTCTCCACGGGGTGTGAGGAATCTGTATCTGGCCTGCTGCTTCCTTTCACTTTTATGGCCTGTGCCCTGGCACTCGGGGATACGTCCTGCACTTAGCAGTCTCGGGAACACCCTCTGTGTGTCAAGTCTCTCGTTGCCTGGAGCCAACGGGAGGATTCTGTCGTGAGGCAGGTAGACAGGGGCTTCTAGCCATCCGAGCGCCACACTCACAAGTAACTCAGAAGGACCAGAGACCTGTGCATGCACACCAAAGCCCAGACTCCTTTCTGGGGTCCTTCATGCGATCCAGAGGGGGTGTGGCCACCTGGGGGACAAGTTGTACGATTTCATAGTTTCTGGGTCTTTCTGGACATTCCGTCGAGTCCTGCTTCTCCCCAGCCTGGACAGGTGGCACAGCCTAGCCTGGCCTGACGGTGTCTTTTTTTTTTTTTTTTACCCAGCCCTTGGCGCCAGGCCTCCTCTCCTGGGAGCTCTTGTTTGGTTTTCTTTCCCTGCCACAGGCCAGGCTGCCCTGACCACTTCCAGATGGTCCAAGACAGGGGCCAGAAATCTGACAGGTGGGTCTATGCTGTCCCAGCCACCACACCTTAGGTTGATTCCTGAATCCCCTCTCTCAAGCCCCGTCCCATCTCAGAATCCCGGCTTGGCCCTGGCGCACTGCCTGCCGTCCGCTGTTCAGCTGTTCACTCTGGCTCCGGTCTCCCCTGGCCTAGATTTACAGGCTCAGCCGCCCTCACATTTGCATGCCGGTCACTTCAGGACCCAGGGTGTGGGAACCGGCAGGGGGTGGCCTTAGCTTCAGAAGTCCGATCTCCTAATCTTACAAATGGGGAAACTGAGGTCGGAGGAAAGGGAAGGACATGTGTGAGATTAAACCCCGGGCCAGATTTTGATGTTCCCAGTTCTGTCTTGGGTAATTTATTGTTTTATATTATTTTATTTTGTTTACTATTATTACACTCTGAAGAGACAAGTTTCCGCCTATGCATTCTGGCATGCTAGACTCATGTCCTTCTACACGGTGGCCATCAGCAGTTCAGGAGTCTGGCTTTTAGGGTCAGTTCAGTCAGGAACACTGCCTTGATTCAAATTCTCTAACACAGTTCAAGGTGCACGGGGCTTCGGGGTCCGTGCGTCTGTGAGTGTTAAGGAGACGTCTGTTCCCCATGAGGTCTTTAGAAAGAGGAAGCTGGGCCTATGGATGGGGCTGGTGGGAGCCCGAGGTCACACTGAGGAAAAGTCTGATTTTAGCTGTGTTCGTTTTAAACCAACCAGTGATACCACCCCTGGCCCCATGGCTTCCCCAGACTGGGCATCCCTCTTCTGGCCTCTTCACATGTGCACTGGCACACACATACACAGAGGCATATAACATGTACACAGACATACATACTTTAAAGATTAAAAAAATTTTTTTTCTTTTCTTTTTTTTTTTCGGAGCTGGGGACCGAACCCAGGGCCTTGCGCTTGCTAGGCAAGCGCTCTACCACTGAGCTAAATCCCCAACCCTTATATGCACAATTTTTAAAAACATTTTGTGTCTGTCCTGGAGGAGTTGTGGGGAGGGTGTGTGGGTGCCATGTCTAGTTTATGGAGGTTCACCATGTGGGGCCCAAGGGATCAAACTCAGGTCAGTGAGCTTGGTGGCAAGCACCTTTACCTTCTGAGTCAATTCACTGGACCGTGGAAAGTATTTTGTATTACATTTCATTAGAACAATAGTAATAATAATAATAATAATAACAATAATAGTAGTAGTGGTAGTATTGTATTGTATTTTGAGACATGTTTTCTCCATGCAGCCCTGGCTTACCTGGAACTCTCTGTGTAGACCGATCTGGTCTCAAACTCACAGAGATTCTCCTGCCTCCATAGTCCTACCATTTAAAGGCATGTGTCACTAATTCTAGCATATTTTTATCAATTTTTTAAAAAATTCACATTTATTGTTATTGTTTTTGTTGTATTATTATTGTTAATATGTGAGAGAAAGAGAGAGAGAGACAGAAAGAGAGGGAGAGAGAGGTGAGGTACACTGATTCCAAGAGAGAGAGACAGAGACAGAGATAGAGACAGAGAGAGATGGGGTGCACTCATTCCAAGGTATGACTGCTAAGATCAGAGGACAATTTGCAGGAGGTGGTTCTCTCCTTTTGCAAAGCTTGGCTTCATACTGTACATACCCTGGGTTCGGAAGTTCCCTTTTAAATAATTCAGAGACCTTCAAAGTAAAATGTGTCACCAAGTGGTGCACCATCAGGTTTGGTCTCACCGCACCTATCTTTGCTCACTGAGCCACGTCTCGGGCCCATGGGAAGTCTGTGTGTGAGTGTGGTCTGAGTCAAGCCGCACATGTGGGTCTCTGCAGTGAGAGCTCTGGGCAGTCCTGCTCCGGGCCGCTGGCTTTTTATGCTGTGGTCCTGGGAACTCAGGATTCCTTGGACAGTTCCCAGAGAGCAGCTCAGGCTTTGCAAGGACAGAGCTCAGGGGTGGGAGGCAGGGCCAACAGGAAGGAGGAACTGCTTGTAAATGCTCCAGATATACCCAGGCTGCTGAAAGATCCCCTTTAAAGGATTCAGAGACCTTAAAAGTAAAATATATTAAAAAGTGGAGTACCAGTCTTTACACAGCTTCCTCAATTCTTCGTAGAAGAAACAGAGGCAGGGGCGGGTGGCTGCCAGGCCTCACTCTGATGAGTGTTTCCAGGTGGAGACAGTGATGGCGTTCCAAAGGAGGCTAGGCAGTCAGTGTGAGGTAGCGAACTGGCCTGGACCCACATCTGCAGCACAGACCGGACTGGCTGAAGGCCACACTGTGTGTGCACACGGACCAATCTTTGCAAAACCCCACTGCTGTCTGGCAGCAGTCCTGCTTATAGTGCTGACATAAGGCGTCACTCTGTCAGGGCTGAAGAGATGATTTAACGTTAAGGGCATTGGCTGCTCTTGCCAAGGACCTGGGTTGGGTTTGGTCCCCCAGAACCCACATGGCAGCTCATAACAGCCTCTAACTGCACTTCCAGAGGATCCGATGTCCTCTTTTGGATTCTTTGGGCGCCTGTGCACACACAGCACACACATACAAGTCATTTAAAAAGAAATCTGTTTCTAAAAGCACACATGCTTCAATGGGAGCACTCATCCAGCACCCAGGCATAATAACCCTACTTCCTGTTCCATCTCTACTTCCTCTTCTTCCTCCTCCTCCTCCCCTACCTCCTCCTCCTCTCCCTCCTTCTCCTCTTTAATATTCTCTTTCCTTTTTGGAGACAAGGTCTCACATATCCCAGGCTGGCCTCAAACTTGCCAGGTTGCCCAGCATGACCTTGAACTCCTGAACCACCTGCTATGCTGGGATTACAGACATACCCTCTGCACCCATTTTAGGTGGGGCTCTGGCTCAAACACAGAACCTTGTGCATGCTGGGTGAGCTGTACTCTAGGGAACTATACCCCGGTCCTTGTCTGTCTGTCTGCCTACTTGCCTACCTGTCTCTGTCTCTCTGTCTTTCTGTCTGCTTGCTTGCCTACCTGTCTCTCTGTCTCTCTGTGTGTGTGTGTATGTGTGCCTGTGTGTGTGTGTGTGTGTGTGTGTGTGTGTGTGTGGCATGTAAATCTGTCTAGTACTTTATAGATGACAGACAACTCCCCAAGACTGTCTCCCTGAACTAAGAGGACCAGGACCAGCTAACTTCACCCAACAAATGTTGGTGGAACCAGAACCCAAACTTCCCCTGGTGGGCCAGTGCCTTTGAGAGCATGGTCTCATGTGATATGCAGTTCTGAAAGTCTCCAGAAGGCTCCGGTGTGCTCCGTGCAAGAGACTTGATGTGACTGCTGGGACTAACCCTGGGCCTTGCATATGTGAAGCTCCAGGCCTAAGTACTCTCAGTGGAAACTTCCGGGTGACCAGCTTCTTCTCAACCTCAGGTCTGGAGAGGGGCTGAGAACTGACTTATCCTCTTTCCATGCGTTCCCCTGCCCCCACGGTCTGGCTTGAGTAGGGTGTGGACCTGGACTGTTGATATTGGTGGAAGGCATGTGATTTGTTTGTTTGTTTTGTTTTGTTTTGTTTTTTGTTTGAGACAGGATTACAGCAATCTGAAGAATCTTCAGGTCTTTAGTACCGTGAGCTACTGTTTACGGTTGGGAGAAATGGGTTGGGACTGCTCCTGGGCAACTCGTGTTTTCAAATGGTCAGCAGTACAAATGGTTGTCTGGGTTCCTTGCCCAAGCCTCGGTAAGAATATTTGCATAAACAAATTGATAAACAAATGCACCGGTACAGTCCTTAGTGACAGTCTGTTATCAAGAGAGGCAGCCCCTTCCCCCCAGGGACGCAGCCTATGGTCCTGAGGGAGACTTAGGGGAATGTTCCACTCGGTTGGAATCTGATCAGGGGATCTGGGACCAGGAGGGAGGAGGGGCTAGCCCAAACTCAAGAGTGCAGGAAAGAGCTTTATTTTGTTTTAGAGACAGCACCTCACGTGGCACGGGCTAGCCTAGAACCGTAGAGCTGATGATGACCTCGAACTCCGAGTCCACCTGCAGAGCCCTGAGGTTGCACGCCGGCACACCGGCTTGCTGAAATGCTGAGAACTGAATCCGAGGGAATTCATGTTTCGCTCTAGGGAAACATGATACCTACTGGTCTAGGTCCCCCAGCCTGAGGGGAAGGACTTTAAAGAACTGGAGTCTGAGTTGAACTGGGAAGGGGAACGAAGCCACCTAGTGGATGTAGCATCCTGTGCAAAATTCCTGAAGTAGTAGAGTTAAGTTTGTATGGGACCATGGAGCTGCGAGGGGGGGGGGCGGGGAAAACCTACAGAATTTCCTTCTACCAGTTATTTTAGTGGTGGCAGTCCCCCCCACCCCAAATATTAAAATTAGAGCTGCTATGCAATCCGGCAATCCACTTCCGGGTACAGCCCCAAAAGAATTGGGCTCAGAAGAGACATTTGTACCTTGTGCTCCCAGTTTTCTGTGAGAGCAAGAGTGTGGAAGGGACATTCACTGGCGGATGTGTAAACACACAGAGCGTGGCCCAGACAACACATACCCTTCAGCCTCTGGCACCTGCTACCTGAGGACTTTATGCTAAGAGAAAAAGCCTGGGAAAAGGCAAACGGGGAGAGGGGTTGGTTCATGGTGGGCAGAGCTTACTGGGCAAACTTGAGGACCTAGGCAGATCCTTCAGGCAGAAGAGTGGATGGATTGGTTTCCGTGGACAAACAGAGGGAGACCTTGAGCTACCCTGTGCTGGGGAGGGGCTCAGGTTTTCACAGTGTGACTGCTGAATGGATGGGTGTGCTGTCTGTCCACGACGGTTGGCCTATGACAAGAGAGTCTTAACGCCGCCGCCGCCCGCCGCCGCCGCCCGCCGCCGCCGCCGCCGCCGCCGCCGCACCACCAAATGGCCTGCTTAAAACTTGTTAATGAGGCTGCTGAGATGGCTTAGTGGGTAATGAGCTTACCTAATAAATCCTGACCGCCCCCCAACCCCAACTCCACCCCCAGAGCCCATGAAAAGGCGGAAGTCACAATGCTGTCCTCTGACCTCCGCGGGTCAAGAATATTTTTAAAAACTTGGTAGGATAATGGAGTTTATATCATAAAGAGCGAATGGGATGGCCCAGTGAAAAATTGGGGGGGAGGAGCCCAGAATCATTTTGGAAACACTGCTCTGTACTCATTGAATTTTCTTGCAGATCATTGTGGCTCTTTCTTGGTTTTGAGGTGCAGGGCACACAGGAGAGGCAGTTCCTGCCTCCGTGGAGCTGACGCCCAGTCAGTGAACCAGGGAGCAAACCATTGAGATTAGTAAACTAGCACCACAGACAGAGCTGAGCTAGCCTTTCTTGCTGCCTTGCAGCCCAGGCGGCTGTCCCAGTTCTCAGAACTGGCCTCTTCAGAGACCCTCTGCCCTCCAACCTCCCTACTAATGGCTGCTGCCCAACCCTGGACTCAACCCCAGGCCTTAGTCCCAAGAAGCTGCTCTCTACTTCCTCCTCCCTGCTCACCCTGGTCAGGGAAGTCTGATGAGTTCTCACTTCCTGTTTTCTCTGCTCTTCTGCCCAGAATGTCCAAGACCGCAGGCATGCATGCTTGTGCTCCCTCTCTCCCCTTCCGTTCCTTCCTCCTCCCCCCTCCCCCTCCCCCTCCCCCTCCCTCCCCCCTTCTCTTTCCCTCCTCCCACCCCCTCCCTCTGGGTCTCTCTGTCTCGCTCCCTCTCAATGCAGAAAGGGTCAGTAAAGATATGCACTCTGCTTTCTGATTTTGGGTGCGAAGCCATCAGCTGCTTCATGCTTCTGCCGTGACCTCCCGTCCATGATGGATTGCACCCCACAACTGGCGGTTTGACTCAACCCTTCTTCTTTCCACCATCTTAGTTAGCATAGTCGATCACAGCCAATGGAAAATTAACAGGGTCTCTTTACACAGCCCAGGCTGGTCCTGAACATGTGGTCCTCCTGCCTCTGCCTGCTGAAGGTTGGGATTAGAGGTCTGGGCCCCCATGGCAGACTCTCAACCTTATTTATACCGAGCACAATGTAAACGCCGTAGAATTCCTAAGCCGAATGGTTTAGGGAATGGTGGCAAGAAGGAAAAGATCATTTGCATGTTTGCTCTGGCCCCAGCTATGTGTAGTTGGCTGAATCCTGGGATGCGGTTCCCATGGATACAGAGGGCATCTGCTCTGACCAGATCTAAGTCATGGGCATTATGACCACTGAAGTTGTGGGATTTATCTGGATGGCTCGGGCCTTTCCGGCACCATCTTTCAGCTCTGACAGTCTAAAACTGTATTTGTTACAACTCCTAAGTGTCTTCTGATCCTTCGGAGTTTTCAGACTTTCCCCCAACTCCCTAACCTTGAAAGCTAGGACCGGTGCTAGCCAGTTCACTTAGTGTAGCTGTCCCTCAAACTGGGCTTGCCTGATGTTTGCTTAAAACCAGTCAGGACCTTTCTGGTTCCCGCACGGAAGCAGTGCTCTCTCTGCACTGCGTCAGGAGCTTTAGGGGAACCACGTGACATTTTTCAGCCATGACGGCCTTGAACGATGGGTAAGTGGGTGTCTACCAAGTTATTGCAGCCCCTCCCCCCCTTGGCAAGGGGCTTTCAACATGGTGGCAAAGGTAAAATTATACAGGAAATGGGTGCCAGATTAGGCTTCTGAAATTAAAGCATTTGACAGACCAGTTGGTAAACTGAGGCACTCCTGGAAGGATTTGATCTCTGAACACTCACAGTCGCTCTCTAGGTTGGCAGGGGAAACTGCATGCTCCTGCCCAGGCATGGGATACAGATGAGTTGTCACTGCCCAGTGGGCACAAGGAGACATGTGGGACAGCATTCTACCTGAATGTGTCGAAGGCCGATACAGACCACACCATCATCTCATAAGAACAGAAAATGTTTAAAAAATTTTTTTAGATCTATTTATTTATTTGTTGTACATAAGTACACTGTCGCTGTCTTCAGACACACCAGAAGAGGACACCGGGTCTCATTACAGATGGTTGTGAGCCACCATGTGGTTGCTGGGAATTGAACTCAGGACCTGTGGAAGAGCAGTCAGTGCTCTTAACCACTGAGCCATCCCTCCAGCCCTGTTTTAAAATTTTAAGTGAATGGGCAGGTAACACGGCTCAGTGGGAAAAGACATTTGCCTCCAAGCCTGATGACCTGAGTTTAATCCCAGAGATTCAGTGTTGAGAGAGAAAAAAAACAACTCTGCAGGTTGTATCTCTGACCTCCGCACGCATTATGTATGACATTTACACGCCCACATATACACGTGCACAAATACACACACAGTAGGTAAGTAGGTGTAACAAAAACCTGAAGTTAAAAATAATATGGGCACTGAGAGTGGGGCTCTATTGAAAGCGCTCCTCTAGCATCTACTAAATCCCGGGCTTCATAGCCTGTGCTACACGAACCAAATGTGGCAGAGTGTGCAGGTTATCCCAGGGCTCAGGATCAGGAGTTCAAGGCCATTCTCAGATACATAGTGAGTTTGAGGCCAGCCCGGGCTACATGAGACCCTGACTCAAATTCAGGAAGGAAGGAAGAAATAAAAGGTGGTGCTTCTGTGTGTTCGAGGTTCCCTAATGTAAATCGTTAGGTATCAAAGGTTGAAAAGTTAGATCCCTAAGCACCGGGGTTATAGCTCAGTGGTAGAGGGTTTGGCAAGCAGGTGAAAGGCCCCACCCCCACCCCCAGGACTAAAAATATCCCAATATAAATATTAGGTCTCAAGCCATGTTGTAATAAGATTGTATTATGGGGAGAAACAAAGAGAACACATGTTTTCACCATATACAAGAAAATCGGGGGGTGGGGCTCCCAGATCTAATCAGTAATTAAGGACTGCGGTGTAATTTTCATTTTCTTTCGCCGGGCTAGATTTACTAGGTGCTGTTTAATAAACAAGCCTTGTTCGGTGACTAGAGAAACTGTTTTCTTTTTTTTTTTTTTTTTTCTTTCTTTTTTTTTTTGGTCTCTTTTTTTTTTCCGGAGCTGGGGACCGAACCCAGGGCCTTGCGCTTCCTAGGCAAGCGCTCTACCACTGAGCTAAATCCCAAACCCCCTGTTTTCTTCTTTAAAAAAAAAAAACTCTCCGTTTCGTTGTACGTTACAGGTTACTACTATGGTTGGGTGGCCTTGTGTACAGGGCTTGATGAATATTCCCCGTGGCTCCTTTAGGATTCAAACTTCAGTCCCCTTTCGGAGGCTTAGAAAGCTGAGGTAGTGAGCCAACACTCTCCTGAAATCACCTGCCTCTGTGTGTTTGTCTTTAGATACAATGAATAAACTTGCTCAGGTTTGGCCCGTCCCTCCAGCTGGTAATACTGTTAAGGAGATACACCAGCTCCTTCCTGTCCTGCATGGAAATTTAAGGGTCCACAGAGAAGCCCCAGCAGCGACCATCTGGAATCCTTCCTGGTCTTAAGTCTCTGCCTACCTGCTCACTACCAGCTGATATGGTGGCCCAACTCCCTGCTGGGCAGAAATCTGGCCTCCTCCTCATGGCTAACCCCTCCCTTCCCATCACAGGCCTGGAAGGAACAATGGCTTGTGTATAGTTCCTAAACAATGTTTTATTACAAAATTACAAAAGTTGTGTGTGCACATGAAACACTCAGTGTCTAAGGCTACCTAACGCTAACACTAAAAATCCCTGTTTAATATCTGAGCGTCAACCAGAGGTACTCAAAGTTCCTGACTCCTCGCATGCACTTCCTGAAATCCTCTCTCCACTTAGGGATACTTTAAAACGCTGCCTTTACCCGCTCTCACCTGAGCTCCTGGTAATCAGAGCAATAAAATATTGCAGTTGTCAGGAGCGCCTCAAAACCATTGAGTCATTCCAAACGTGCACTAACTCATATCCGGGTCCTAGATCCATTGTAAGAACCTGGAATTAACCACCCGGCAGTTTTAGGCCTAGACCTCCACATCTGCATTTCAGAGAGACAACTCAGTAGCTTTCCTCAGACGTTCCAAGAGGTCTGTGCACGCAAAGAACGAGGCCAGAACCAGGCAGGAAGGTCTGAGGAGCAAGCTCACATCCAGGGAAGTAGGTCGCCCGTGTGCTGGGGTGACCTCCGGACTTTTTACCGGTGGTTTGTATTTCTCTGATTGCGGGGCAGAGAGGCCGTTGATGCAATAGCTTTGTCCTAGGTGAGAGGAAACTGCGGCTGCTACCTCAGAGTTGATGTTCCCAGGCTTCCTCAGCCATCCTCACCCCTTGCCCTGACTCACAAGTGTGGAGAATCCGCTGGCAGCGGAGAAAGAACACACGTGGCTCGCTCTCTCCCGGGATGAGCTGGTTACCCGGAACCTTGAAGAGGGAGGCTTCCTGTAAACTGGCTGAACACGATTCAAGAAGTAGTTAGGGAAATTCCTGGGCACAGAGCCACATCGGCAGGGGGATGAAAACCAAAGATGTTTGGGGACCGTCCTTAACAGGACTGATATCTGGAGCAGCTGGAGGAAGGTCCTTCCCGTTGTCCTAGAGGATGGGGAGCTATTGAATGTTTGGGACAACCTTATGACTAGTGGGGAAACTGAGGCATGGGGTCACTGTACAACGACCCCACATTTCCAGGACCTTGGTTCTTTAGACCATAACTTAAATAGTGGTAATTTAAAGAGGGATGGGAGGGTCTTGGCTCCACATGGTCATTTTGGGACTCCTGTCCTAGTCCCTTCAGTACTATCTTTTCTAAGGGATTGACAGAATAATATTTCCAGCCAGGCCATTTGTCTGCTGTGTGGTGGGCCATTTCTCAAGGGAGCTAAGTGTGGCCAGCCTGGGCTACATAGAGAGACCATCTACCAGAGTATGGAGTTTGGGGAGACTCCTGGGGTAAAGAAGTGGGAGGGGTGATTCATAGCTTGGAGGTGGTGACCAGAGTCGTAGGAAGTGTTCTGCACACCCAGTATCGAGCTTCTGGGCCCCTCCAGGTGCTTGTGTAAACACGGCAAGGTCAGCATGAACCAGGGGTGCTGTTTTTTGCTTTCTGATCCCAAAATTGATAGGTTATTTCTCCGACGGTGAAATGAACCAGTTCAAGCCAGATTAGATTATATTAAACGCAGGTTCATGGGAAAGCTGCACTCGGTCGAGTTCACTGGCCCCAAGGATTGAGGCAGGGGAGTCGCCATGGGGGTAGGGGGAGAAAGAGAGAGTGGGGTGCTTAACAAGAGAAAAGAGAGAGGAGGAGAGGGAGAGGCAGACAGATAGAGACAGAGAGTGCTCAAAATGTCTGGATTATGTTGGGAAGAGCCTCTTGGGGAAGGGCAGCCCAGCCCCTGGAAAGTTCAGTGTTGGGTTGGGGGCAGGGTACGTCAGATAAGACTGAAGGATGCTGGGAGAACCTTGAGGCCAGGTCCGCTTTGATATGTAAAATATGCACCTCAGTCCCTTGTCCCCAGGTCCAAAACCAAACAAAAAGGTCACAGGCTGGACACCAGTGCAGTTCTGTGGCTTCACCAGAAGCAACTTGCAAGTTTCTGTAAAAAAAAAAAAAAAAAAAAA
This sequence comes from Rattus rattus, assembly GCF_011064425.1. NCBI lineage: Eukaryota > Metazoa > Chordata > Mammalia > Rodentia > Muridae > Rattus > Rattus rattus. The sequence goes on from NC_046154.1 coordinate 16,103,408, forward strand.
GAACCTAAGTATCGTTCTCACAACTCACACTCCGGGTTTGCTCCACTCTTGCTAACAAAGAACCGCTGGGACCCAGTTCAGTCAGCCGACTTCCAGACTCCGTGCTCTTTGTTTGCTAAATTGGCTTTTCGTTACCTTCCCTCACAGTGTGAATGCGTGTGCGTGTAGGGACATGTACATGTGCCTCGGCAGCGTGTAGAGGTCAGAGGACAACTTACGGGTGTTGGTTCTCTCTTACCACCATGAGGGTCCCAGGGATGAGGGTCCCAGGGATGACGCTCGAGGTCAGCTTGGAGGCAAGTACCTTAACCCCCTGCCCGCCAAGCAAAATGTGGGATTAGTGAAATGCATATCGCGTAGGTGAGAATGCCCAGGTTAAGCACGTGCAATGTTGTTATTATTGTTGTCGGGCACTTGACTCTTCCCAGAAGCCATCCTGCTCTCTGTGGGAAGGGGGCTTGGCTAGATACCACCAATGAGGTTAAAACTTACCCCCACAATCGAGATGCTTTCTCGTGCGAATTAAGTGCCCGACAGAAATCTCGGTCCACCCACATGGAGACATTGCACACTCATTATGAGGGGGAGACTTAGGAAGACATAGAAAGATGACTCCAATTGTGAAAGGGAAGGTTATGAAACTGCCCTGCTATTTTTACTTCAAAAAACGACATGAGTAATAAATCTTTTTTTTTTAATTTTGTATCATAGACTGTGTTCGTGATAAGCATTAGGGGCCTTGCGCACAACACAGGTTAAATATAACACAACTTAATAGATCTTTTTGTAATGTATTGTATGTGAGTACACTGTAGCTGTCTTCAGACACACCAGAAGAGGGCATCAGATCCCATTACAGATGGTTGTGAGCCACCATGTGGTTGCTGGGAATTGAACTCAGGACCTCTGGAAGAGCAGTCAGTGCTCTTAACCACTGAGCCATCTCTCCAGCCCGTGACACAACTTAAATATGGAGATCAGAGGACAACTTTGTGGGAGTCGGTTCTCTTCTGGGGATGGAACTCAGGTTGCCAGGGTTGTGAGGGAAGGTCTTGTGCCTGCTGAGGCATCTTGGGGGGCGGGGGAAAAGTAAGCCGTTTACCATAATGGTTCTGACAGTAATCGCTAATAAACTATTCGAGCTTTGCATGCCCTCTGTTCTCAGCTCTACTAAATTTCGTACCAAGAAATATGTATTACCTTGGATTACGGCAACATTAAAATTCAAACCTTTGTCCTAATGACAGTGGTGACCTTGGGCCAATGCTCAGCACTGCTAACTAGAATAATTTCAGGATTTTGTGAGATCTGGGTGTGATGGCCTTCAAGCCCGTAATCCTGGCACTCGAGACACTGAGGCAGGAGGATAGACAATTTGAGGCCGGCATGGACCAAGGGTGTGCAAGGGGAGGGGAATTTTTGCAAAGATGAAGCGAACTGAGTTCTGGTTGTGAGTTTTTTTACTGTTGCATTTTCTTTTCTTTTTTTTTTTTTTGGAGCTGGGGACCGAACCCAGGGCCTTGCGCTTGCTAGGCAAGCGCTCTACCACTGGGCTAAATCCCCAACCCCTACTGTTGCATTTTTGAGAGACACAATCTCACACAGACCAGGCTATGTAATCCACTATGCAGCCGAGGATGACCTTGAATGTCTCCTCCTCTTGTGCCGACCTTCTCAGTGCTGAGAGGATATGAACCCAGGGCCTCTTCTAAGCCAGGCAAGTGTCCCTCTGCATCTGAGCTGCATCTCTGGACCCCACAAGCTTTTGAAAAGCTTTCCCCTGTGCTGAGCCTGTCCCTAATCCAAACCAGCCACATCCAGCAGCCCGTGGGGTTTCATCTCAGAAGGACCAGCGTTGTAGGCCCAAGAGCAACCTGGCTACCGTGGCATTCACTCCCTGCTCTGGCTCGAAGAGGCTGGGCTCCTGCTTTGCCACGCCACCGGGGGCTCCCCTAACTGTCGTCTAGTTTTTGTCTCCTGCACAAAGGTGTTCTGACATAATGACAAATTAGGGTGATGGAGTCGGACAGTAGAACCCTCGTCTATTCCACAGGGGGAAGGACACCTGCCCAGGGTGAGGTTGCGGATTCAATGTTCTGGTAGGGATGAGCTCAGCCTTACTGACCCAGGTGACATGCCACAGCTCAGGAATTCACATGACGTCAAAATCACTTTAAAACCAGTTAGTATATTCATAACTGGTGCAGCCTCCTCTTTGCCATCCCAGAGTCTTTTCCTCACCCACCCTCTTCTGTGAACCCATTTCCAGTGCTGACCCGGCAGCCAAGGCCTGAGATCCGAAGTGCTCGGGAGGCTGGGGCCGAGCGTCTCAGTCCAAGGAGCTGCCTGAGTAGCTTAGTGAGAACCCATCCCAAATTTCAAGGTGAAAGGGATCAGGTATGGTGGCACCCACCTTCAGCCCCAGCATTCCCAAGGTGGAGGAAGACAGGCCTCTGTTCATTTGAGGCTAGCCTGGTCTACACATGGAATTCTAAGCCAGCCAGGTCTATATAGTGAGAGTCTGTCTCCAACAAACAATAAACAGACAAAAACCAAAAAGGGACCAGGCCAAAGCTACATTACAGGGCAGAGTGCTTGCCTAGCATGGGTCAGACCCCACGTTCAACTCCCCAGTCTCCCCTTCGCTGAGAAGGAAAACCCCAACTCTCTCACAGCAAGACGGGTTGTCTGGTCCGGATGTGACCCATCTCTGTAACTTTCTGCCAAGGTCCATGGCAGGACCAGCATTCTTTAAGGAACTTTGTAGAAAGAGGTTTGGGGCAGTCTTTGCAGTCAGATATCAGCAGGCAGCCAAAGTATCATAACTGTCAATCTCTAGCTGACTCCACCCATTTTAAACTTAATATCTGCTCCCCCCGCCCCCACTTCATCTAACAAGGTCTATAGCCTGGCTGGCCGCAAACCCATTGCATAGCTGAGAGTGCCCTTCTGAGTGCTGGAGTTACAGGTACTCACCACCGTGCCTGGCTTACACAGTGCACATTAGACACGTCTCTACCATCTGAGCTACACCCTGCCCACCTCCCCCGAGCTTGACGATTCTGACGCCATGAAAAACAGGGCCGTGGAGCCAAGAGGATATGAGTTACAGTTCTGATTTTGATCCTTGCTAGTTTTGTGGTCTTGGGGAAATGACTCAGGATTTCTGATCGGATGTTCTCTCCTTATCTGTAAAATGAGTATGGCTCCGGCATTCCTCACTGAACCAGCGCTGGTGAAGGCTGCCACATGCGCTCCACTTCTGGTGTGTGAAAGTCGGTGTAGCCAACAGTGGACACCTGAGCCCAGAAGTGTCCAGGGCTAATGTCGACAGACCAACCAGTCCTTGTTGTCCCCTCGAGAGCCAGACTTGGCCTTGGCCCCATGTTTACATCATAAAAACCAGACTTGCTTTTCCTGCCCCCCCCATTCACATTCCAGACATTGTTTCTTATAAATATGGTTTGCTTGTTTCTTCTTTAGGCAAACCCCACAAACCCTGTGGTAAAAAAATATTTCCTGTCCAGACACTAGACTCAACCTACTGTGTTTGAAATCAGTTTGGTTTTGTTTTTTTTTAGTGGGTTTGTGTTGTTTGTTTCTTTGTTTGTTTGAATGAAGTAGCCCAGGCTGGCCACGAACTATGTAGCCAAGGATGACCTTGAACTCCTGCTCCCCCTGCCTCCACCTCCCCAGCACTGGGAAGACAGGTGTGTCCCACCATGCTAATGAACTAACCCCATGCTGGTAGTCTCTGACATGGTTTTACACCTGCTGTCTGATGTTGCTCGACATTGCTGCCCCTGTGTTAGCCGGAGTTGCTGACACTTCCTCAGGCTTGTTCCCCCATTGGATCAAAGCTGTGTCCCAGGTCAGCAGAGGGCACACAGTGAGACTTGGCTTTGCTGTGGCTCCAAGGAAGCTGTCAGTCCCGAGAGGCACATAGCAGCTATGAGGAGAAAGGCCGCAGTTCAGCAGCTTGGAGGTGATCAAGGAGGAGCTGGGAAGATGGCCCAGTAGGCAGAGTGTAAGCAAACAACCGTGAGGGTCTGAAGGTGATCCCCAGCACAAGTGTGAAAGGCCAGACATGGTGGCTTAAGCTTGCAGTTTCAGTGCCGAAGAGGCAGAAGCAGACAGACCTCAGCCAGCCAGTATCGTCTACTTGGAGAGCCCTAGATCCTAGTGAGAGACGCTGTCTCAAAAAATAAAAAAGATACACAGCTCCCAAGAAATGAGATCAATCCAAGGTTGATCACACATGCGAGTGCAAATGTGGAGGGAGGGAGGGAGGGAGAGGAGAGAGAGAGAGAGAGAGAGAGAGAGAGAGAGAGAGAGAGACCCTTGTATTGAAGGCTCAGTCTCTGGTCTGTAGCAATTGTTGGGAGGTGGTAAAACCTTTAGGAGATGGGGTCTTGTGGGAGGAAGTTAAGTCATTGGGGACATGCCCTTGAGGGGGGATACTAGGCTCCAACCTCCTCTTCCTCCTGGCTTTGCTTCCTGTCTCCTGAAATAAGCTGTCTGTTACCTCTACCATGTTCTCCTCCCATGACGAGCTGCCTTACTGGCCTGAAGCACTTGGAGAGGGAGAGAGGAGGCTAAGAGGCCTTCATGGTTAGCAGTGGGAGAGGGGAAGGTACAGGTGGGTTGTCCTGTACCTCGGATGTGCCGCAGTCTTGCACTAATTTTCCTGGGAGGGAGGGAGGGAGGGAGCTCATACCGACCCACACTGCTGCTGCTTAAACCAGGTCCAGTGCTCTGTTCAGAGCGAGCATCAGACGGGCGGTGATGGAGGGCTGAGGTGATGGGTGGTCCAGACTCTCCCAAAGTGAGAAGTCTCTGTGCGGCCTGTGAGGAGCCTCTCTGACATGCCGTTGGCACAGGCTGACCGGTTGGCGTAACCGGGTCTGGTAGCTGACAAAGGCTGGGTGAAATCTGGCTATGGTGACGTGAGGACTCAGTCGGGGCATGGAGAACCCCAGGAAAGAAGAGCTTTGTGGAGAAGCAATGAGTTTGAAAGACAGCGGAGTGTGCAGAGGGCAGGAATGGTACAGGAGTGATGAGTTCACACATCCAGAAAGATCCTACCAGGAAGATGAAGAAGCCAGGCCAGACATGTGGCAACAGGGAGTTGTGGTGACTGTGGCAAAGTGGAGGCTAGACCCCTTCCTTGGGCAGAGCTGTGACTCACCCCAGGTGCAGGGCAGGTAGGACCAGTCAAGTTTGCTTTGAGTGAGCAGCGTCACTGTGTTCCCATGCGTAGCTCTCCTACAGTACATAAGATAAACATCACGCAACACCTCCAAGGCCAAATAAAAAGCTCTGGGGAGGGGTGTGCCGTCCCGGGCTTCCGGTCTGAGGTGAGGGTGTGTGTATGCGTTGAGGGAGGTACAAGGAGGCGAGAGGGTGCCCAGAGATACTCAGTATGCAAGTATAGGTCACCAGACCATGCTGTGTCCTGGCCCTATAGGGGGAGCATCTGAGGAGTGTAGGAGCAGGCGGGGAGAAGGGGCGACTATGGGAGGCACATGGCAGTCGCTAGCTTTTGTCACAGTCGATGGGAAGCACTGTTTGCCAAAAAAGGTGATTGTTTCATGAGAGGGCGGAGGCCTAAGTTGTGCCTCATGGGGATAGGTATGGAGTGGCTTCTCTAGCTCTCCTCAGTGCTTCTGGTAAACGTTTGGCTCTGAACGGGATGGGAGAGGAGCTGTTTTACTTGGTTGGTTGGCTGATTGGTTGGTTAGTTGGTTGGCTGGTTGGTTGGCTGGTTGGTTGGTTGGTTGGTTGGTTGGGTTGGTTGGTTGGTTGGTTAGTTGGTTGGTTTGTTGGTTGGTTAGTTGGTTGGTTGGTTGGTTGGTTGGTTGGTTGGTTGGTTGGTTGGTTGGTTAGTTGGTTGGTTGGTTGGTTGGCTGATTGGTTGGTTAGTTGGCTGGTTGGCTGGTTGGTTGGCTGATTGGTTGGTTAGTTGGCTGGTTGATTGGTTAGTTGGTTGGTTGGTTGGTTGCTTAGTTGGTTAGTTGGTTGGTTAGTTGGTTAGCTGGTTGGTTTGTTGGTTGGTTACACCTGGTGAGGGGTACCCTAAGGCACACTAGAGCTGGTACCGTACATGCCTGGGTTTCACACCCTAGCTGGTCATGATCTTGAGCAGAGAGGAGTTCTCGCTGTTCCCACTTAGCTGGGCCTAGTTCACACTCAAATGGGAACACTGACCCTGCTGGCCCGAAGGCCCACAGCCTCTTCTGTCGCTGTAGCCTCAGCCTTGAGTCTCAGGTTTTTGCTCTGTTGAGACACATGTTCCCCTCAGGTCCCAACTTCCTCATCTGGAACCCAGGTGGAAGGAGCCAGCATCCTGACCATTCCATTCAGCCCTGCCTTTGTCTTTGGCATCCCCTACTCAGCATCGTGCAGTGACACAAGGGAATCCAGAGTTCCTAGGACACCCAAGACCTAGGGACAACTGTATCTCCATACTCGGTCCTTTATGGGACAAAATCATTTTGTCTGATCATGAAGTAAATGGTTGTGTGGTGCGCACCCTGGTGTGCTTTTTGAGGTTGCTGTTGTTGTTGTTGTTGTTGTTGGTGGTGGTGGTGGTGGTGGTGTGTGTGTCTCATGTAGCCCAGTTTGTCTCCAAATTAAATAGTAGTGAAAGCTGGCCTTGAACTACTGATCCCCCTGCTTCCACCTCTGAAGTGCTGGCATGAGTTTTAACAACACAAACTCCAAACATGGCTGCCCCCATTCTGTACAGCACCACAGCCACTATGTCCAGGTTCGTTGGGGTGTTTAGTTCCACCACGGGGTGAAGGTTCCACCACGGGGTGAAGGTTCCACCATGCCCCGCAACTCTGAGGAGGGACCATGTGCAAGACCTGCATGGCTAAGGGGGGATCAGGAGCAGGTTAGCAGCCCATGCGCACCTGATTAGGGCTCTGACTTAAGTGCAGGGACTTTCACTACCTCTGCCAGCCAGTGGCAGCCATTGTTTGGAACTGGACGGAGCAGGTTTTTCAGGATGAGTGTCTTTGCTGGCATCTCCAGTGGTTGATGAAACGAGATCACTTTTTAGTGGGTTAAGGATCTTGCCTCAGTCTGATGGCCTGACGTAACTCCTCCAGGAGCCACACTCGCACACGCACGTGTGGACACACACACACACACACACACACACACACACAATTACTTACAATTTAAAAATTAAAAATAAAGCTCTATACAAAAAAAAAAGAAAGAAAGATGTAGCCCCTGAACACTGAACAGTCACTCCCACACTAGTGTCTGGTGACCCGTTTGTGAAGGTGACCTTGGGCCAGAGGGGAGGGGGCAGGGAGCCATCTCACGCCTAAAGGGAAGGCTGCTGCCGCTCAACCATCCCCTGTGACAAGACACCTGGACATCATAGGACAACTTCCCTGCAGAGCCTGCGTCTGCTGTCTCCATACACAGTGCAGTCCTGGCATCCAGGGGCCCTGGCACTGCCGTGGGTACCATCTGTTTTCATAGGCACCCTTATGACAGTCAATACTGTGCATTTGTCAGGCTGTAGGATCACTCGTAGATGTCTGAGGGGCTTTCTAGACTGGGTTAATTGAGGCCAGAAGAACCACCCTCATTGTGGGTCCACTCCCTGGGCTGACTAAAAAAAGGAAGTGAGCTGAGGCCCAAGCATTCGTCCCTCTCCGCTTCCTGACAGTGGATGCCATGTTGGTTCATGCTCTTCCTGCCATTCCTTCCCCCTCACAGTAGACTCTTGAACTATGCTGTGAGATAAACCATTGGGCTCCTTAAGATGCTTCTGTGAAGTATTTATCCCAGCAGCTGGAGAAGTAATGAATACAGACCTCCTCCGGCCTGGGAGCTGAGCCGCCCTGGCTCTTGGGCGGAGCCATCATAGTGGTGAAGCCCTAAATGCACAGCCCCTTCAGAGCTGTTCAGGGGAGGAGGGTGAAAGCTGAGACTTGAGAGAAGATGCAGGAAAGAGGTGGAGACCAGGAAGGAGAGGGGGAGGGGGAGGGGGAGAGGGAGAGAGACTGAGACAGAGAGACAGAGAGAGAGAGACAGAGAGACAGAGAGAGAGAGACAGACAGAGAGAGAGAGAAAGAGAGACAGAGAGAGACAGAGAGACAGAGAAACAGAGAGAGATGCTCCCAGGGTCTCCTTTTATGTGCAGAAGCTGAGCTCTTTGACTGGCCTGGAACACCTCCCTCTCACAAAAGGGTGTTGGGGCCCTGCTGAGGTAACCATCAGACCCTGTGATGTCTTGTGGCCTGAGACCTCCATGACCAGGCTGAAGTCCCGCTAGTTAGGCAGCTGCTGGAAAGGGCATTGCAAAACAGAAGAGACAAAAGGCAAGAGTGAAAATAAGCCGGTCCCTTTTATTTGACCCTGGATTTCTCTGGCTTGGCCCTAACTTCCTTCTGGTCCCTCCTGCACCATCTGCGCCTACAGTCCACACTCAGCCAACTCACGAGTCTCCTCATGAACCCACACTGGTGGGGGCCACGTTCCAAGGCTTGGTGAGCATCAGGAGGCTGGCGTGCAGCCCAATTTCCCTGCCTCTCATAAAGACATCCTCAGATAATAGTAGAGGCTCAAATTACTGCTCCCTCTGCTGCCTCTGCTCCCTCTGCTGCCTCTGCTGCCTCTGCTGCCTCTGCTCCCTCTGCTGCCTCTGCTGCCTCTGTTCCCTCACCCCTATCTGCTGCCTTAGCTACTAAAGCCTCCTCCTATACCTATCCTGTCCACCTCAGTGGTATGAGCTAGCAACAGTGATGTACCCATTCTATGGACAAGCAAACTGAGGGTCAGTGAGGTAATACGATGTTACCTCTCACATTGCTGTGACAAAATGCCTGACAGGAGCCACTTAAGGAAGGAAGAGTTATTCTGGCTCACGGTTGGAGGGGACACAGTCGATCGTTGCTGCCAGGTGTCTGGTCTCCTTGTATCTGTAGTCAGAGAGAGGGGTAAATGCTGGCACTCAGCTTGCTTTCGCCCTTTTATTTAGTCCTGGACCCCAGCCCAGGGACGATGCTGCCAACATTCAGGGTGGGTCTTCCCCCCTCAGTTGAGTCGCTCTGGAATCTCCCCGATAGACACTCTCGAGGATGAGTCTGACTTCAGGCTAACAATGAAGAGTGGCCAGAGGACACACCCAGATTCCTGTCAACGTTGGCTCTAAGCTCTAGTGTCTCTGCCGCTAGCCTTGATCCCCTGGAGGCCACTCACTGCTGGGTGTAGAGGAGGAATGAGAACCATCCACTTTAACAGCGTACTTGGCGTCTGGACTGTCAGGGAGAGAGGCCTAAACCCTGGGGAGCCCTGGCCTCTGGAATGTTCCTGTCTCCATCATCTCGATGGCTTTTAGCCCTAGTGTGAACAGCTCACCATTAGTCAGAACAAACCACCCAGGTCGGCTCGGCTTTCACAGCCAGAGAGAGCAGTAGCGTGACGTGACCCGGGACCATTCGGCAGCAGAACTGATACTGCTGTGACCCAGACCCTCTGAGGTATCTCATCTGGACCAGGATTGTACAGACAGCAGACTGGAGGGTCCCAGCTCATGGGGACTGCTGCAGCTCCCGGACAGACCCTTAAAGACCTGCTTTTCTTCATGTCCCAGTAAAGCCCGTCCTGGGTGTTTGTCAAGAAAAACACAAATACCTTCTGTGCAGGCCCTGCCGGCGCCATGCTCACTGTAAAGCAGCTGCCTGGGGTGAAGCAGCCAGTGCTGTAAGGAGGTGCAGGGAGAAGCAGCCAGCGCCACAGCTGTAAGGAGGCACGAGGGCCATGGGACAGTCACAGGATGGGCCACAGCTCTTCAGGACCAAGCGGCATGACACCCCATGGGCAGGAAAAGAGGGTCCCCATAGGAACATGTGCTGTCTCATCCTGTGTATGGTGACTTCTTGTGCATCTGGAAGAGGCACGAAGGGGCTCTCGAGGGTGAGAGAATTGTTTGTCTATCACTCTCTTATACACACGCACGCACGCATGCACGCACATAGATATATAGGTGTTCTTAAAATTCATCCAAGGGCTGTGCTTATAGCTCGGCTCTCCGAAGGCTTGCCTAGTGTGCACACAGCCCCGACTTCCATGCCCTGCACCCCACAGAACAGGTGTGTGGACGCACGCCTGTGATCCCAGCACTCGGGAAGTAGTGTAGCCCGGGCTACACAAGACCTCCTTTATTAAAAGGAAAAAAGAAAAGAGAACCTTAAAACTCATCTAGGGTTGGGGATTTAGCTCAGTGAGGGTTGGGGATTTAGCTCAGTGGTAGACCGCTTGCCTAGCAAGCACAAGGCCCTGGGTTCAGTCCTCAGCTCCGAAAAAAAGAAAAAAGAAAAAGAAGAAAAAGAAAAAAAAAACTCATCTAAACTGTAAGGCCCATATCTGTCACCCCAGAACTCAGGAGGCAAGAGGGATAGCTCAGTGGTTATGACTGCTGACTGCTCTTGGAGTGTGTGGTTCCCAGCAGCTGCCTGTCACTTCAGCTCCAGAGGGATCTTTGTGGAGTGCACATTCATGCGTGCACGCATTCATTCGTGCGTGTGTGTAGGGACGGGGAATGTGGCTCTGTAATAGAGCCGTGGCCTACCCCAGCTCCATCCATAGCACTGCAGAAACAAATAACCAAACAAAAACACCAAGAAAGACCCCAGTCAAGTTTACAACCCTCAGCCACTGCAAGGTGCATCGCACTTTGTACAAATTGTATCTTAAGCAAACGGGATAAGCAGAGCCTTTCCCTCAGTCCCGGAGCTCACAGTCAGCAGATCTGGGGCAGGTTCTCCAACTTCCAACACACACCACAGACAGCCCTATGCTCACCACCACCCACCCTGTGCGGGCACCACCCGGCTCTAGGCCAAGTCACAGAGCAGAGGGTCTGAGGCTATCAGACACTCGCTGAGTCTATTTTTAAGCCTAAGTCTAATTAGGTCAGTGTCGACCCCAGGGCTGGCTCCTGGTCTTCCGAGAGCCCTGCTCTAAGCCTCAGACAAAGCACCCTCAGTTACCCGGCGGCTCTGGCTGTGTGCCCCACATCACAGGGCCTGCGCGCCAGGCGGGCAGAGGGTGGGACCGCCGCACAGCCAAGATATTCTCCAGGCACAAGATATCAGGCAGGACTAGACAGGCCCTCTCTGGGCCCTGTCTGCCTGGCTGCAGATCAAATGATAATGACAGGAATGGCAGAGTCTGGGTGTGGAGGACCCAGGGTTACAAATGTGATGATGGTTATTTGGGGCGAAAGATTCAACTCAAGAGAGCTGCCTAAAGGGGGGCTCTTAGGAACTCTCAGCTCCGCACCCCATCGCCTATCTCCATAAGTAGCTGGGCACCTTTGTGCAGCTGCTTAACCTCTCTGAGTGTGGGCTCCTCCTGTCTGAAAAAGGTCACAATACCCATTGCACGTGCGGGCGTACATGTGTTCACACACACACAATAAATAAAAAGTCTCCATTTGTAGAAGCTCTTACATGAGCTCCTTTTGTTGAGCGCCCTCAGCTGTGTAATGTGCTGTGTGAATTCGCTGTGCAATGCAGTGTGGGACAGAACAGTGTGGGACAGCAACAGCACACCCCACCTACCCCTCCTGTGCTTCTCACAGGCTCCGAGCCCTGGCCACACCTCCATTAAGTCATCTGTGAAATAAGATCCTTAAACCCAGTTCCTGTCTGAGCTCAGTCATGAAGACACTGAAGGCGATTCTGGGGAGATCACTGGCCACCACCCAGCACAGTAGCAACAGCCGTGCCTGGCCTTCATGGTGATGCCATCTGCCTCGTGCTTTCCAAGTGGCTACTGCACTCCGCGCTCGTCTCACACCTCCCTGGGAGGGTGGAAGCAGTAAGGGCCAGGTGAGGGCTCAGTGGATGAACGTGCTTCCTGCCAAGCCTGACATCCTGAGTTCAAACCCAGAGACCTACATGGTAGAATGAGAAAACGGACTCCTGCAGGTTGTCCTTGGAACTACACACACACACACACACACACACACACACACACTGACACACACACACATGCACATGTGTTCACACACACACTGATACACTCTGACACACACACTCACACATGCATGTGTGCTCACACACACAGATACACTCTGACACACACACTCACACATGCATGTGTGCTCACACACACACAGATACACTCTGACACACACACTCACACATGCATGTGTGCTCAGACACACACAGATACACTCTGACACACACACTCACACATGCATGTGTGCTCACATAACACACACACTGACACACACACACTGACACACACACACTCACACATGCACACATGCTCTCTCTCTCTCACACACACACTGACACACTCTGACACACATACTCACTGACACACACACACTCACACATGCACACATGCTCTCTCTCACACACACACACTGACACACTCTGACACACACATACTCACACATACATGCGTGCTCACACACACACTCACACATGCACACATGCTTTCTCACACACACAGACACACTCTGACACACACACACACTCACTGACACACACACTCCCTGACACACACATTCACACATGCACGCGTGCTCACACACACACACACACTGCACACTCACCTCCGTGCACACAGGCATCACCTGCTCACGAATAAGTGCAAGTCGATTAGAAAATCTTAATTACACAGCATGAGGGCTAGAGGTGAGCCTCAGTGGAAGAGAGTGCTGGTCGAGGATGCACAGGGCCCTGAGTTTCATCTCCAGCATTGAAGAATTGTGTAATAATAATAATGATGATGATAATAATAATAACAACAACACAACAAAGATGTTCGGCTTGACAGTTAAGGGGGTGACATTTAAAGACTTATTTTTATGTTTCTGTCCCTCTCGTTGTGTGTGAGTGAGTGTGTGTGTTTGTGTGTGTGTGTGTGCGTGCGTGCGGCAGGCGTCTTTGTGTGTGTGTGTGTGTGTGTGTGTAAAAGGAAGGCCACAGCGTGGACGCCTGGGGCTGGAGTTACTATGGTCGTGAGCTGCCCAGCGTGGGTGTTGGGAGACAAACCTGCAATCTCTGAAGGAACAGTGAGTGCGCTTAGTGGCTGAGTCGTCTCTCCAGACCCAGGGGTGACATCTGAGTGACAGGTCCGTGGGAGCCAGCATGATGTGCTGCAAGCATAGAGTACTTCCTCATGCTCCCAAGGCGCATACTTCTGGAAAGGCAGGCTGCTTCCCGTAGCCCAGGATGGCCCCCGTTTCCCACCCACCAGCTCCCCTCCATACCATACTCCCACGTCCACTCAAATTATCTTTTTATTTTTCTTTTATGTATATAAGCACACCGTCTTCAGACACACAGAAGAGGGCATCGGATCTCATTACAGATGGTTGTGAGCCACCATGTGGTTGCTGGGATTTGAACTCAGGACCTCTGGAAGAGCAGTCAGTGCTCTAACCACTGAGCCATCTCTCCAGCACCCATCAAATTACCTATCTATCTATCTATCTATCTATCTATCTATCTATCTATCTATCCATCTATCCATGCACCCATTCATTCATTTTTAGAGACAGTCTTGTGTAGCTTAGGGTGGCCCCAAACTGGCTGAGTTCAAGGACGACCTCCTGATCTTTCTACTTTCCACTTCCTGCTTAGATTACAGACAGGCACTGCCAGGCTGAGTTGATGTGGTTCTGGGGACTGAACCCAGGGCTCCATATGCTAGGTAAACGTGCTACCAACTGAGCTACACCCACAGCCTGAGCTCATCCGCTTTCTCTTCTCCTATGTGAGTCTCTGCCACTGGCTGAATTGGTAGCCTTGGCAATGCTGTTTGACGGACAGGCCTACTTCCTCCGTCTCCGGCTGACAGCCTCCAGGCCTCACATCTGGGTGATCTACAGCAGTGCCTCTGGGGTGACTGTGTGATAGGACAGGGACTGGAGTATATGTCTGCGTCCAGCCCTGAGTGGTGTCCTTCCTTAGTCACCACCACAGTGACCCTAATTAAGTCACTCGTGCAAGCAGAAAGGACATTGTGGGGACAGTGGTTTCAGATGCCAGAGAGCCCAGCTCTGAGCAGCTGGGCTGTGTGGGTTTGGATTCGCTCTCTTGTCCTTATTTGGGTCACCTAGTGGAAGCAGCTTCAGGTCTCCGGGGCATTCCTGGGTCCAGGTCCTCTCTGACGCACCCTTACCCTGTCTCAGCTGTCATTGTGTCCACAGGACATCCCTAAAAGAGTGGCAGTCTCTCCCCTTGGGATGGCATGCTGGTCCCCAGCAGCTCCAGACCCCGTTCTGTCTTCCTGCAAACCCCCCCAAAAAAAAAACCAGAGAATCAGGTGGGTCTTTCGGGTTCTGACAGGGCAGAGACCACACCCTCGGGACTGATTGACAAGGCTGGCCACACCCAGTCTTAGAACCTGAAGTAGACAGGGATACCAGATGCTCATGGGATCATCTGAGTACTCGGGGGATAACCCTGGTCAACCTGCTCTCCCAGCCTGGTGCGGCTGTTCTCCAGCCTTCAGGGACATATTTGAAGTGTCCCTAGAGTGGTCTATTTTATAACCAACTGTCGTTAGTTAGAATATCTATTTTCCTGTCTGTTATTTTTCCTCTTTGACATTTCCTAAAGATGCCCCAGACCTGTGTGATGCTGGGCTCTGGGCTGTTGCTCTGAGATGCTCATGGCTGGGTCCCCAGCACCTGGATCCCTGAGCTGGTGTCTGCCGAGTGGGTGACAGAGGGAGCCAGCAGGCAGATGGTAGCCTCTTTGCTTCATGACCCCCAGGACTCATCTCACCAGGCAGCACCACCCCTGCCCAGTGTATGGGGGCCAGTCAGGGAACTGCAGCTGGAGTTTGTATCACTGTGGCTACCTGAGGGCATTCAGCCTGGAAGGGTCTTTTCCCCCTCTGGATCCTGGGAGCGGTTCCAGGATTTCCATTTTGTCAGAAGGTCGGGGGCTCTGTTCCTGTGGATGAGGTTTAGGATCTAAACACCGTGAGGAGTAGGAGATCTTCGTGTTCCTAACCCAAAGGAATGGGGACAGAGGACCAAAGACTGAGCAAAAGCCCAGAGAGGGCAAGAGCCCTGAGCCTATGGTTAATCTCAACCCCTCGCCCTCTGCTGATGTAGCTCGGTTGAGGGCAGAGTCCTGAGACACGAGACAGGCTTCAGGCAGCCTCGTGAGTGGGCATGAGCCCCAAGTTGAGAGATCATGAGCCTGGTGGTAAAGAGGCCCCAGTCAGCCCTCAGTTTGGACCCTTGGGCTCGGGATAGCCGATCTAAGGCGCTGGCATTCGATCTCATCATTGCGTGTTCTGTATCAAGCCTTTATCCCTCTCTGCCTCCGTCATCCGAAAACGCCTGCTTCTGACATTGGCCAGTGCAGTTCGTTTTTTGTGGATGCTGTAGATAGAAGGTTTGCAGGGGACAGAAGACAAGCCTGCAGGGCATGGGCGGGGGTCACGTGAGGGGTGGGGCGGCGGGTGGAGAGTGGATTCTGGACTCTGACTCTCTGGTTTGCAGCCAAGCTCTGTTACTTATTAACAGACTTCTTTGGGCAGAGTGAGATAGCCCCGGGGGGGGGAGTATTTCAGAGTCCACTCCCCACCCCAGTGGTGTAGGGGTAATGACCACAGTGTCTTCATTTAATCCTGAGGATGAGGCTGGTGATAGCATCAGGGCATGCTAACCATTCCGAAGACGTTGAAGATGCTCCCTGTAGGAACAAAAGCCCCCTCCCCAGTAAAATGTATGACTCTTTATTTGTAATCCAAAGCTCACCACGTGAGGCACGCCAGGAGCCCCGAGAACAATAGAAATCAGCCTCATGGGGGCTGGAGAGATGGCTCAGCGGTTAAGAGCACTGACTGCTCTTCCAGAGGTCCTGAGTTCAATTCCCAGCAACCACATGGTGGCTCACAACCATCGGTAATGGGATCTGATGCCCTCTTCTGAAGTGTCTGAAGAGAACTACAGTGTACTAACATATAAATAAAATAAATAAATCTTTAAGAAAAGAAAAGAAATCAGCCTCATGATACTTCGCTGGAAGACAGCCAGTCATGGAGTACCTGTGGCCATTTGGGCTGTCTGAATAACACCCCTCTCTCTCCCCAGATGGCTACACCATCTTCCCAGAGCCTTATCTCTGTAAACCTTCAGGCTGGTGACACAGCCATTCATGTTCAAAGTTCACTCTTGAGACCCGTGCAGTTGAGTTATCTGTTTTAAAAAGTCTTAAAAAGGGGAGAATGAAGCTTTCAGGCCACGGCTAGCCATGCCTGCCTGGTGACGGGGCCCTTGTGCATGTGACTGCGTCACAGATCTTGAAGAGAAAAGGTACCCTTGGCTCATCTAGTTGGCTTCAGCAAGAGGGAGGAGCCGGTCTGCAGATAGAGGAAAGAGCTAAAGCCGAGGGATTCTGGTGACATGGGGAAGCCGTGAAAGGCTAGACACTGGGTTTCCATGGAACGTCAGTCCTGTCTCGAGTGTACGGATTCTGGCTTTTGGGGAAAATCGGTTAGCTTTGCTTTAAGCCACTACGTTACTGGCTGTCTATCCTGGCAAGCCACAGGGCACATCAGACCTTCTCAGCGGCAGGGAGGTGGGGGAATTCTATGATTGTCCTGTTTTTACTGTGAGGACAGCCATGACTGTCCCTGGTACAGAACATCTCTCCTGGAGACCCCGCTGGTGTCACCACAGTACCCTTCTTCTTCTGACCCCCCAGGTGGAGGTTAGCCCTGTGTTAAGCCTCATCTCTGTTCTCAAGACCTTCTCGGAGGTGTGCCTTGCAGGAGAGACACAGGACACTCCCGATGCACTTCTCCTCCTAAGAGAAGCTGCCTATTCATTCTGGAGGGAACCTCGGAGCCTTGAAATGCAATGGCTAAGTCAGGATGAGCAGGACTCTGCTCCCTTGAGTTTAGCAGGGATTGAGTAGCAGGGATACAATTCTCCGAGCACCGCCATGCATGCTCCTGCCTACCCTGGGCACAGGGACCTTGTGTCGGCTCAGGCTGGCTATGATGGGAAGGTTTACGCCCATAGCCATTGGCCAAGGCCACCGTGGTAGTCATGGTGAGATTTGGAAGGGAGGTCAGAGGACACACTTTCTGTATATGACCATCCATAGTATACACTGGGGACTGGTACCGGATCCAAAACCAAGGATGCTCTCACCCATCCTGTTTTGTTTGCACTGAGCCTGAAATGTCTTCCTGGGTACATTATGTGCCTTCGGGTGGCTTGTAATGACCGACCCACTGTGAAGGCTGTGTAAATAGTGACTGAACCTTGCTCAAGGAATGAGAACAAGGAAAATCCCAGTGCACAGTTGCAGTACCACCCCACCTCCAACTCTGTGCAGCCCTGGGGACTGAACTTGGAACCTTGTGCATACTAGGCAAGCACTCCACCACTGAGCTACATCCTCAGCCCTCTTCTTACCTTTTCATTTTGGGACAGGTCGCACTAAGTTGCTCAGGCTGACTTTGAACTCACTCTGTAGACGAGGGCTGTCTTTGAACTTGCCTGCCTCAGCCTCACCCAGTACCTCTGATTTGAGGCCTGCGTCACCAGGCCCTGCTCGGACATTCCTCTCTCCAGCCCCTGCAACACTCTTTGTTTCTGGTTGATTCGATCTCCAGATTTGGATGGGAGGCTCTAGAGGGCTGCCTGCCTCCTTGCTTCTGGAAGACTTTATTTTATGTGTGTGTGTGTGTGTGTGTGTGTGTGTGTGTCTGTCTGTCTGTCTATCTGTCTATGTGTCTCTGTCTCTGTGTGTGTGTCTGTCTGTCTGTCTATCTGTCTATGTGTCTCTGTCTCTGTATGTGTGTCTGTCTGTCTATGTGTCTCTGTCTCTGTATGTGTGTTTGTCTGTCTGTCTCTGTCTCTGTGTGTGTGTGTATCTGTCTGTCTTTGTCTCTATGTGTATGCATGTATATGTGTGTGTAGGGGGATGTCTGTGCCTGTATGTCTGTGTGTCTCTGTCTCTATGTGTGGGGACATGTATGTGTGTGTCTGTGGGTGTGTGTGTGTGTGTGTCTGTCTGTCTGTCTCTATGTGTGTGGACATGTATGTGTGTGTCTGTGGTTGTCTGTGTCTGTATGTCTGTGTGTCTCTGTCTCTATGTGTGTGTCTGTCTATCTCTCTGTTTCTCTGTGTGTGCATGTATCTGTCTGTCTCTTCTCTATGTGTGTGCACGTATATGTGAGGGGGCTGTCTGTGTCTGTATGTCTGTGTGCATGTGTGTATATGTGTGTGTGTGTGTCTGTCTGTCTGGATATGTGTGCAACACTCTCAGAGGCCAGAAGCAGGCATCATCTCCTGGAGGTGGAGACATACAGGTGTTTGTGAGTTTCCTAATGTGGGTGCTGGAAACCCAACGAGGTCTTCTGGTAGAGTGGTACACATCTTAACTGCTGAGCCATCTCTCCCGCCCTGGGAAGCATCGTTATTCTCAATTTAAAGACGAGGAAGCCAAAGCTTTAAGAGACACAGAGAGCACCTACCTGGTGATAAGCCAAAATACAAGTGTTGTCCTGTGTTGGTGGCAGTAACTGCCTTGGTCCTCTGTACCCGATGTTCATTTCCCTGAGGCTACCACTGCAGGGCTGTAAAACCACATGCCTTCTCCTCCGGCTTCTGTCCCCAGTCACCTCCAGTCTCAGTTACCACATGATCAATCCCTTCAGCCCACCTCGCTCTGGTTTGCTGGCCTCCCCAGCCCTTCCACAGCCCATGGACAGTCATTGCACCATCCATTGGGCACCTCAGCACTTCCGTAGGTGAGCAAATGCCTCGGGCTCATTAGCTAACATTTAATATTTTATCTTAGTCTGAGGGATTTAAGTCCAGGACTGCACGGCCCGGTCCGTCCTCTGCTGTTCTCTGGCTAGAGTCCTGGAGACCAAGGTTGTCTGCTCATCTGACAGTGCAGCTTGTAGAGACCCACTTCCTGGTTCACTGGGGTGTTGGAATTGACCCCACCCCTACCCTCAGTCATGGGCGTGGGATGAAGCCTGTGGTCTTTGGGTTTCTTCCTCCCATCCCTTGCTAAGCGAATTTCTTCCCCAAATGGCCCACCTGTTTCATCCAAGCAGAGGCATTGAGCAGCAGACTGTGCCTTTGGTCATAACACCACCCACACATCCTCCTTTATCTTATCCCCTCGGCCATATCTTAACTGACCAGAAGCAAGCTGTGTGGCCTGCCTACACTCAAGAGCCAAACCAAGAGCACCAGGGACTGGAGAGATGGCTCAGTGCTTAAGAGCATTTGTTACTCTTGCAGAAGGCCAGGGTTTCATTCCACGCCATCTTGGTTTACAGCTGCCTGTAACTCCGATTCTAAAACACCCAACGCCCTCTTCTTGCCTCCTCGGGCCCCAGGCACACGGGTGGTGCCTAGACATGTCTGTAGGAAAAACACCCTTACAACATGAAACACGATAAAATCAAAAGTGAACTCAACGGGAACACCAGGCAGCAGGGATATGGGGCCACCGTTAGAGTCTGTTTGGAGAAAGACCCTCCAAAAGGCGACGATTCCCCGTGGCTCTTACGATGATCAAATAAAGTCATGTGGGTACATCTCTTAATGTCTTTGACATAGAGAAATCCTCATAAGTGACACCAATACTCTATTATCGTATATATAACATATAATATCACATATATCAGGAAATAAATTGAGCAATTCATAAGGAAAAAAGGATCCAACAAGACCTTTATAAAAACCGCTCGCCTTTTCATGTAAATAGAGCCCACGGGTCAGGTGTCTGAGGTTGAAATGACAGCGCTGTGGTCATCAGGAACCCCGCCTCTTCTTATCGTTTTTGCTCAGTCATTCATTACTCCCGCCATGCCTGAGCCCCAGCCATTCCACCCATCCTACAACTAGGAGGAAAGAGGAAAGATAGCCTTCTCACCGGGTGGGTGCCCCCAGCCCTCTGCTGCTTGGACCTCATTGGCCAGAACTCAGTCATATGAAGCAGCCGGCCTAGGAGACTGAGTAATGCTATCTGGGTTCTGGGAAGCCCTGGGAGCTGCGTGTCAATTTCCTTACCATGGAGGAAGGGAAAAGACTTCAGGAACGGCTTCACTCACTCTCCACGTGAGAATCCCAGCCAGCGAGCAACACCGCCATCTCTTTCCCAGCCCCCCTCCAACTCAGGTAGGAAAGAGGATAAAATTAGCCAACTTCCCTGCTTCCAAGTGGGCTGGGCTGCACTGGCCTCTCGGTCCTGCTGGGTCCATCTGGCTGAGGAGGGGCAGGCAGGCAGCCCCGCCTCTGTCCCCCTCTGATGTTGTTTTCCAGCTCAGGAGTTCAACTGGGCACCTGAGGAGATAAAGCAGCCTCGGTGTGGCCACAGGAGCCTGGAGCATGGGTCTTCCACAGGCTAGGAGAGGCTCCTGGTACTGTCTCCCCTGTAGGTCCACGTCTTGGTGTTTATTGTGCAAAGCGGTCGCTCATTTGGAGACAGAGCTGAGCTTTCATTCTCTGTAACAGTGGGCAGGCATAGCAGGTACCCTCCAGGGCTGCGCGGGAAGGGATAGGAGGTGAGAAATTGGTCTTGGAAATCGTCGGCTGGTCGGAGAGAGGGGCTTGAGTCAAAAGAAGCAGGCCCCTGCAGGGCTGGATTCTAGCTGACTGGATGGGTGTATTGAAGTCTTCCGGGACCTCAGAGTGGAACTCTTTGGTGACAGGACCTTTAAAATGGTGACTGAGCTGACATAGAAGCATATGGCTGTCTCTCTCCCTTCAATGCAACTGGTGTCCTTATACAAAGAGGAGAGGCAAAGCCAGGCATGGTGGCACATGACCATCCTCCCAGTACTTGGAAAGTGGAGGCAGAAGGACCAGGAGTTCAAAGTCATCTTCAGCTACATGGTGAGTTTGAGGCTAACCTAGGCTCCTTCAGACCCTGTCACAAACAAAATGAACCAGGAGCAGGGGACACAGACCCACATAGAGGGGTGACCAAGGAAAGTGGCCTGAGAGAAACCAACCCAGTCAGCACCCTGGCTTTGGGGAAGTCCCCGTGTGTGTTCCTGACCACGGTGACCAAGCAGACTAGTCTGGGCCAGGACTCTTCCAGCTCCTTCAGGCTCTCACCTCAGTCTGCTTCCAGGTTTATAATTAAACAACCCAACACTGGTTACTTAAACCACAGCCAGAAAGGACCAGAGCTGTGGGGACACCGTGACTCACACACCTAGAAACAATTCAAGGAGAAAGGAATTTTACCTCCTGACCTGGCAAGGGCTTCTGGGAAGGAGCTGCGATGGGTGTCGGGAGGCCTTCAGCAGATGGGGTATAGGCTTCCAATCTTCTGCGCCGTTCACCGTGTGGCTCTGAGCAGTGTCTGAGCGTCTCCGAACTTCAAGCTTTTCTCTGAGATTGTTCTTGAAAATTCATCGTGGAGGTTTGGAACATTTGAACAGGATTGTGACTGTGATGATATCAGAGAAATGGCAAGTTGCTGACAAAGGTTTGTGCATAAGTAAAAACAACAGGGCATAAATCATACAAAATATGACACTCAAACAATAATGAATAGGTCATAAGTAATAAAGAACACCAATGAAGCACCCACATGGTTCCTGATGCTACCTAAGCCTGTCAGACATCTGAGTGGGCCCCCGTCAGATACTTGGGTAAGCCATTAGTGAAGAAACCGGCTCACCAACTGACTGTGTGAGCATCAGGCCGGAAGAGCCTCAGCTGAGGGAACTCGAACTCGCTGTGGTCCATTGCTCCAGGGAGAGAGGCAGGGGAGGCTCTTACTGGTTCCACCCTGCACAGGAATGTTTTTTGAAGGTTTTCAAACTACAGAACATACGTACATACATACATACATGCATGCATACATACATACATACATGACAAAGTCCAGATATTGAAAGACAAATGTCTCCCAAGTGTGTCTTCGTGGATGGAAATAGCCAAGGACCACAAAGGGCTGTCCCTCATGGAAAACCTCAGCCAGCCCTCCTCCCATGTGCCCCGGTGAGGGTCATACTCCCTCCTGTGCTGGGCTCTTTGTAGTCTCAGGTAGCTCAGGCTAGCCTTGAACTTACTACTCAGTTGAGAAATGACCTTGAATTCCTGGTCCTTCTGCCTCCATCTGCCTAGTACCTAATTACAGACATGAATCACCATACCTGGTTTATACGAAACTGGGGTTTGAACCCAGGGCTTCATGCATGCTAGGCAAGCACTGTACTAGCCGAGCCCCATCCCCAGACTTGCACCTGGGACTCTGGAAGTGTAGTTCTGAGAAACCAGAATGGCTGCGGATGAGGTACCAGAGAGCTTTTCTCCCTTGAGTTTTGCCCCATGTGGGAGTGAGAACACACGTTTGCCTGGTTAAAGTGCAAGCCCAGAGCAAGGGCAGCCTGCTGGGCCTGATGCCCAGGCTCCAGGAGGAGTGGTTGCAAGAGGTTGTGTACCTGGAGGAAGGCATTGTGTGGTTCCCGGTGACACCGACTACTGTGGAATGGAAGGCCTTGTGGTGACAGGTCTAGGAGCACTGCCCATAGCCACATCCTCTGGCTGCCGGAAGAGTTCCCCAAAGGTGCTGGCTGACAACACCGTCTCAGGGTTCCCAGAGTTCAGACGTCGAAGTCCGTGTCTGTTGGTGTTAACCAGTAGGGTGTGCCCTTTTCTCCGGCTCAGAGTAAAACCAGTTTCTTCCATTTTTCTTGCTTCTAGAAGCTTCCTGCACCCCCTCAGTTGTGCCTGTCCCACACACTACCACCCTCTTAGCTGCCACTTCCTCCTTTAACCTCTTCACCCCTGTCGTGTAGGAACACGTGTAATTCGGTTGAACTCACCTGGCCTAACCAGAGAAATCTGCCCGGCTCAGATCCTCAGATCATCACAGCCAAAAAGTGCTCTGGCCACATAAAGATTCCAGTCCAAGGTCGCAGGGATTTCTCGGGATGTGCCTCAGTTGATCGAATGTTTGCCTAGCGTGCGTGAAGCTCTAGGTTCAAAACCAAGCACCACATAGACTGGACATGGTGCTGCATGCCCGAAACCCTAGCACTCCATAGAGAGAGAAAGGAAGATCGGGAGTTCAAAGTCATCCTTGGCTACATAGTGAGTTGGAGGCCAGTTTGGGCTGGGTAATAGTTTTTGTCTTAAAAGTAATAGAAAGGAGGAAGAGGAAGAAAGGGAAGAGGAGGAGGAGGAAGAGGAAGGGAAGAGGAGGAGGAGGAAGAGGAAGAAGAGGAAGAGGGGGAGGAAAAGGAGGAGAAAGAGGAGGGAGAGGGGGAGGAGGAGGAAGAAGAGGAGGTGGAGTGGAGATCTTATTGCCATCTTGGAGGGTCATTGTGTGGGCTACTGTGTGTCACCTCCCAGGACAGATGCTCTCAGCAGGAGTCCCTCAGGACAAGCTTCTCTGCCTCCGTGTACCGAGTGCCCCTGCTCCATGAATGAGCAGCATTGGGATGGCACCTACTTTAGGCTCAGAATTGGGAAGCAGGCTCAGCTGTACAGAGCATGAGGTGCTTAGCACAGTCAGGGCAGGAACTCAGAGCCAGCCTGGCCATGACATTCACCCACCTTTGCCAGGGCAGCAGGACAGTTGTGGCTCATCTTAGAGAGGCCAATGGGAGTGGACAGTGCAGAGGTCTGGCAGCTGCTTTGTGTCCACGGGCTCTGTCCCCTAGAGAAAGACAGGCCATCAGTGTAATGCTGTCCAGGGAACACAGCATGCTCCTAGCACTTATGGGCTGGGTCCCTGGTGCCAGGCTGGTCCACAGGGCTACAACATCAGCCACTTTGCTAAGAGAAAGCTTGAGACAGACCCTGGGAGACCTGGGTTTTTTTTTTTTTTTTTTTTTTTTTTTTCGAGCTGGGGACCAACTAACCACTGAGCTAAACCCCCCTGAGACCTGGGTTTCTGAACCTGCCTCCTGTGGCTGTGTCCTGGGGACTGTAGGGCAGACTTGATGTGTTTAACTTATCACTTAAGTGAATTAGTGAGGGACCTGGCGATGTTGGCTTATGAAGTTTGTCAGCGCCTTGCACCAGGAGCCCGGGGGAGGAGCTGCCTCTCTTCCCAGCAAGGCTGGTGCATTCTGGGAGATGCCCGCTTTTCTGTTCCGTGGAATCACACAGGTTGTGTCTCCCCTGGACTGCCTCATATCCTGGCTTAGACTCCGTCACAGGAACTTCAGCATCTCAAGACACTAGAGGGGCTGCTCCGTGGGGTGAAAATCACAAGGTTTTGAATGAAATATAATCACCCTCAGCCCTGTACTGGCTGTGTGACTTTAGGAAAGTGGCTTTGCCTCTCTGAACCCGGGCATCTTTCTTTATAAAACCGAACTAGAAGCCATCAAGCAGTTGCTATGGCTTAGGTATCTCTAAAGTGTGTTTCTTTGAAGGTTTTTGTGTTAGAAGCTGGTTACCCAATGTGGCAGCCTTGAGGCCACCGGGTCCCTAGAGATACCTAGGGTCTATAAGCAAGTCCTTGGGAAAGGACTCATAGTTCAGTTAGTTGTGAGGAACAGGGAGAGGTCACGGTTTCACGCTGTAGCCCAGGCTGGCCCTCGTGGCTCAGCTTCCCAAGTGCTTGGGTGCCAGGCAAGCATCTTGCTGTCACTCACAATGAGTTTCCCCCTGTTAGGGATTCTCCAGTCTTTCAGGTGAACTGTGAATAAATGCCACACATGGATTATGAACAAATGCCACATGCCTGTCCGTCCCCTAAACCTAATCACACGGAATGGGCCCAGGAGTTATTGAAAGCAAACTCTTCCAAGTCAGAACACCATCCACTCACCTGTCACTCTCTGTGCTTTTGCGATGACACACTGCAGAACCTGTCTGCCTAGCCTCGGGGACTCAGCCTTATGAGCGCCATTGGCTCGGGACACAGGGTCAGTCAGATTTGACTGGGAATCTTGACCCAACCGTTTACTTAGTTGTGTGACCCAGGACACAGACTCTAGGGTGTCGGGACTCATAGCACCTCCAGGTGGCCAGAATTACTGGGTGAGTGCCCATGGGTGCCTGACTCTCACGGAGCTGGCAATGCCATGGGTGTTCCTAAGACCGCCTGTCTCTTTCCCACAGACTACTCCCAGGTTTTGTAGTGCCCGCCTAGCTGCCCTCTGGCACTGCAACCCTCCTACCCTCTCTCCTCTGTTTTCCCAGATGCCTAATCTCAGAGATTTCCTGGGCTGTAGAAATAAGAATCCAATACCTTTGGCCCTCGGTCCTCAGAAATGGTGGTCCAAAATTCCCTGCCTGGCAGGACCCCAAGAGCAGCTGCAACTCAGAGGTTTCCCTGTCACCCCCATCAGGTGACACTGGGCCTTGGTGACAAAAGCAACCGTGGGCTGAACTTGGCAGGTCCCGCAGGAACCCCTCAGTGATGTCAAAGCAGCACAGCCCTTGTCCCCAGAACAAAATCACTCTCCCAGTTGTGCAGCCGGGCAGGCCGTGGGTAACGCTGGGGCAGTAGCCAGTGGTCTCTGAGGCGTGGCAAGCCCTCACCTTGGTCTGACAAGCCATCTCTCGGTTCCTATGCTGCAGGGCAACCCAGCAGGGCTCAGAAGACCAGCCTGGGCTGTCTGCCCTGCAGCCGCTGAAGTCCGTTTTCAGGGTTTGCCGTTTTGAATTCACAGTGCTGGGAAATGAGATACAGCAGTGGCTCTCAACCTGTGCGTCGTGACCCCCTTGGGTATCACATATCTGATATTTACATTACGATTCATAACAGTAGCAAAATTACATCCATGGAGTAGCAACAAAATAATTTTACGGCTGGGGGGGGGCGGTCACCACAACATGAGAAACTGTGTTAGGGTCGCAAGGGAGGTCGAGAACTGCTGGGATACAGGGAGGCAGGGGCCTTACCACTGAGCCAGTCCCCAGTCCTTACTGTCTGGTTTCATTTCACCGACGGTCTTGAACTTGCAGTCTATGGAAACTGGGCCCAGCTGAGAATGAGCAGCCGAGACTCCCTGGGGCCTCCGCCAGGCAGAGGGAACACTCTGGTATTTGAGCAGAGACTACCTCCCCCAGCTCAGGGAGGCTGATCTCTCCTGGGGAGGGCCAGAGAGCTGGGCTGCTGCAACCTCAGACCTTCCAGGAAGTGTGATAGGATCCCAGGCACCTTCATTCTCATTGGCATCTGAAGATACAGGTACACCATGACTCCTGAGTTAGACCTTAGGAATCCTTCCCTGTCAGTGTCCACCTGGGCCTGGAGTTTCCCTCATTGATGGAGATAGGGGCTCAACATTTAAGCCTGCTAGGTATTCATTTGCCCAGTCCACAGGTATTTATTAAGGGCCTGTCGCATTCCTGCCACATTGTGCCAGGAGTCAGGCAGACAAAAGCCGCCTTTCTGGAAGTCGAGACTTGGATATGGGGGCCAAGGAAAGCCAAAATGAGATCGTCACAGACTGAGATGGTGGCATCTAATCGTGGGGAGGAATGTCACGTGGAAACCTAGTAGAGGGTTGTGATTCAGGATCTCAGATCAGAGTGGCCTGTCATTTCCCTCTTGGGCATGACCTTTATGCCTCATGGTTTTGCATGGATGTGTTGCCATTTTCTTCTTTGGAGTTGTGGTTAGCATGGAGAAGACCATGGAAGGGTTGGGGACCAGTGTCATCTGTGGACGGCCTTCATTCTGCAGCCTGGGGTAGTTACACAGAGTTTTGACACACACACATACACTTTCTCCCTCTTGTGTATGTCTGTGTGTGTTTGTGTGTGTGTATGTGTTTGTGTGTATGTTTGTGTGTGTATGTGTATATGTGTGTATGTGTACATGTGTGTATGTGTGTGTTTGTGTATGTGTTTGTGTGTGTGTATGTGTGTAGGTATGTGTATGTGTGTGTATGTTTGTGTGTTTGTGTGTGTATGTGTATATGTTTGTGTGTGTAGGTATGTATATGTGTATGTATGTGTACATGTGTGTATGTTTGTGTGTATGTGTATGTATGTGTACATGTGTGTAAGTGTGTGTTTGTGTGTGTTTGTGTGTGTGTATGTACGTATGTATGTGTGTATGTATGTTTATGTGTATGTGTGTCTATCTGTTTGTGTGGCATGTGCACATTTGTGCAGTTGGTCACACCTATGTCTATGGTGTGAAGGCAGAGGAGGATGTCATATGTCCTGATCTATTGCTCTCCACCTTATACCCTTGAGACAGGGTCTCTCTTGCAGAACCTGGAGCTAGGCTTGCAGTCAACAAGCCCCAGCAATCCCACGGCCTCCACCTTCTACAAGTCCTAGAGTTACAGGCACACACGACTGTGCTTGGCTTTTTACTTCAGTCCTAGGGATTTGAATCCAGGTCCCAATGAGTGCCCAGCAAGCACTTTATCGAAGGAGCCATCTCCATAGCTCCCCTTGACTTTTCCCATTACCCCTTTTTATTGAGGCCCACCTCAAGCTCCCAGCCTGCAAAACGGCGTCTCACAGAAGCAAAATGCCCACAGCTGCCTTAGAACCTTGTCTCTCGATTTCACAGGTGGATCTGTACCTGAAGGTTTTAGCATGACAGCAGTGCAGGAGTCTGCCCAGAGCCTCCCCAGTATCCCCGGGTAGGTGACCCCTCTTCCCTCTGCTAACGGTGCACTTTAAAACCCAAGATACAGCATCATCCCTGTGTCGCCAGGCTGTCTCAAACGTGAGTGGTGATGGGCAGGTCCAGCTCTGGGCTCTAGAGAGCAGCTTGTCAGAGCCAGATACCCTATCTGTCCCCACTCCAGGTTGCTACTTGTTAAGGACATGCTGAAGGCTTTGTGGCCCAAATCGGCTAAGCATAAAATTAGCTTTTGTGTATATTCGGCAAGGGAAAGCAAACCGGGCTAAATATACCACAGGTCCACGAGCGGTCAACAAGCCAGATATAAGACAAACAGCAGGCCAGTGGGAACCTGATTTTCCCAGACCCAGGGGCTCATGGGTTGGAGAGCATGGGTTCTGAAGAACGCCGCCACTGGAGTCACTGCCCTCCTAGGCTGTTCTCCAATGGCTCAGTGCTTCCACAGCAGGCATGAAAGGCCCTGGGTTCCAGCCCCAGCACCACACAAACCAGATGTGGCATTGCAGGCTGTGATCCCAGCACTTGGGCAGTGGAGACAGGAGGATCAAAAGTTCAAGGTCATCCGGGCTATATAATAAGTACAAAGTCAGCATGGGCTACATGAGACTTTGTCTCCAAAACAAAACAAGCAACCTGTATGTATGACAAGGTGGTCCCCCTGGTCCTACTGTAGCCGTCTGTGCTCTGTTTACCACAAACAGCTTCCACATGCCTGTACTCTTACAACACATAGCATGTGCTCATATGCCCTCTGCACATGTAAACATGGCATATGTGGTCACACACACCCCTGATCATGCATTCACATACATATATGTGTACCTGTACATGCATAACCATACATACATACATACATACATACATACATACATACATACATACATACATACTCATGTGTGCCCATGCACACAACTGTGAATTCTGCATGTGGTCCTTTCACAGCAATAAAACTTTCCTTCTTGGAAGCTTCCAGAAGCCACAGCCTGAGCTAGGACACCCCCACACACACACACACACACACACACACACACACACACACACACACACACACACACACACACACACACACACACATACATGCACACACACACACACACACACACACACACACACACACACACACACACACACACACACACACACACACACATTGCACACACACACACACACACACTTTTTTTTTTTTTTTTTTTTTTTTTTTTGACACCGAACCAGGGCCTTGCCTAGGCAAGCGCTCTACCACTGAGCTAAATCCCCCCTCTTTTCATTTTGTCATTCCTTGTCTCTACTTCCGAGTGTCCCTTTCCTTCCTTCACCCATCTGCTGCATCCCCCCCCCACCCCGGCAACTCGCAGGTAGCCAGATGCACCAGAAACATTTACTGGGTGGAAGAAAAGGAAGGCGAGGACTTCAAGCTGAGAGAGGATGTTGTCCCAGATATTTTTAGAGTAATTTTTAACAAAGCGGCAAGTTTCAGATGAAGGCGAAAGTTTAACAAGAAAACATCTCCACAGCATCACGTTTCAAGCTCCCCAGTCAGCTGTGCTCAGCTGTGCTTTCAGAAGGCTGGAAAGAATGCAGGGTTGAAAACAAGGCCTGTCCATCTAAGCGTCCACTGGGCGGCCCTGCTCGGGAATGGCTCCTGCCCACCCCCTGACCCACTGAAAACTGGGCAGATTGAGGCCATGCCCTCTCCTCCTCCATGATCTCCAAATCTGTCCTAAACTACAGCTTCAATGCCTTGCTTCGAGACTCCCTTGGTCACCGAAGGTGATCCCAGCTCCCATGGATCTTTGAGTGGCTTTACCGGAAGAGGGATTTTGTTGGCTCACTACTTCTTGTCTTGGAAGGGGAATCCCTTTTCTTAGAACGATGGTCACATGACCTTAGTCTGCACCTTGGTCTGCGCACCCCCTCCAAGTACTCCTGCAGTTACCAGGTCACCCCCTTACAGGGTATTCCAGTATGCTCCACTAGCTACTGGGGTGGGCCTGTCTTCCAGGGGTCCCTTGCCAGGGTAGTATACTGAGCTCAGCCGGCTAACTGGATAGGACTCATTGTTCCTGCTGCACCCCCGCTCCCCATCCCCCAGGTGACAGAGATGTGACTGACCCTGGCCCAGCAATGGCATCTCTCCCTCTCCTGAGTCTCTCCCATGAGGGCTGAGAGCAGACCACACTTCATTGAACC
This sequence comes from Rattus rattus, assembly GCF_011064425.1. Classification (NCBI taxonomy): domain Eukaryota; kingdom Metazoa; phylum Chordata; class Mammalia; order Rodentia; family Muridae; genus Rattus; species Rattus rattus. Next base: position 16,133,164 of record NC_046154.1, read on the forward strand.
TCACAGCACATTGCAGCTGCTCTGAGCACTGACCTCACTGGCCTCCTGCAGGGACAGATCTGGTTTTCCCTTCCAGCACAGGGGTGGTGGCTGGAACATCTGGAATGTGTTAGAGGTAAGGCCAGGGTGGAGGCTGGTGACTCAGCCCTGCCTGGTACCTCCTTCCCAGAGAACCTCCCCAAGACGGAGCTAATGATCTCTCCTTCCTTCTCCTCTTCAGATCTCTCATCCGCTCGGCCCACCCCAGCCGCCTGGCATTTGAAGAGAGTCATCGCTTGAGAGTCTACGGATGGTTTTTTCCACCGTGACACAGGAGAGTTTCTTTGCTGTGTGAAAGGAGTATCTGTTGGCACCACTGCTTTTCCATTCATTTTCTCTCTTTGAGCCGGGTCTTGCACCGTTCCGCTGCCATGATGGCCCAGTCCAAGGCCAACGGCTCGCACTACGCACTGACGGCCATCGGCCTGGGGATGTTGGTCCTCGGGGTTATCATGGCCATGTGGAACCTGGTTCCTGGTTTCAGCCCTGCGGATAAGCCAACAGCTCAGGGCAATAAGACAGAGGGAGGTGGTGGCATCCTCAAAAGCAAGACTTTTTCAGTGGCCTACGTGCTGGTCGGGGCCGGCGTGATGCTGCTGCTGCTATCCATCTGCCTGAGCATCCGGGACAAGAGGAAGCTGCGGCAGAGTGAGGAGCTGGCCAGAATTCAGCAGCAGGCAGGAGCCGTGCCCCCCTCCCAAGAGGAAGACAGGTGAGATCCAAGTGACTGCTCCCTCCAGACTAGGGTAGGGACACACTTGTGCACGGGATGGCGGAGAGAGCACTTTACTCCCCGAGTCTGTATTTCCACTCTCCTCCAGGAAGGTGCCTCATATTTTTACAAACAGCCTTGTGCTTACTAGATGCAGGCTTCTAGGTGGATAATACGGTGTAGCACAGAAACTGGTGGGGCCTAGGGTCCCAGCGCTCTGTTGCTTGTCTCTCTGTCCCTGGTGCTGTGTGTGTCTACTTTGATTTTAGAAGGTCAAGGCACGATTATTTTGCTTGGTCAGAAATATCACGAACATATTTAAATGATAGACGATAGATAGGGCCTATGTAATAAAAGTTTGGCATCTCTCTTAGACGCATTTCTGTTGCTGTGCTCAAAGCACTCCGACAAACGCAACTTAAGGGAGAAAGGATCTATTTAGCTCACAATTGCAGGTCTGTCATTTTGGGAGAGTCAAGAAGAGAGAGGGATGAGTTAATGTACACAGACAGCCCTGCACTCAGCTCTGGGTCTCTCTCTCTCTCTTTTTTAAAGATTTATTTATTATATATAAGTACACTGTAGCTGTCTTCAGATACACCAGAAGAGGTTATCTAATCTCATTACAGATGGTTATGAGCCACCATGTGGTTGCTGGGATTTGAGCTCATGACCTCTGGAAGAGCAGTCAGTGCTCTTAAACACTGAGCCATCTCTTTGGCCCTGGGTCTCCTTTTCATCCAGTCATGAAATGCTGCCACCCAATTTCAGGGTGTACCTTCCCACCTCCATTGACATAGTCAACACCACCACGCCCTGCACACACAGCCTCAGAGGCCTGTCTCCCAAGCCATGCTAAATCGGTGTTTCTCAACATGTGGATCGATATCCCTTGGGCAAATCTCCATTTTCAAAAATATTTATATTGCAATTCATAACAGCAGCAAAATTACAGTTATGAAGTAGCAATGGGAATATGGCTGGGGGCGTCACCGTAACGTGAGGAACCGTGCTGAAGGGTTGCAGCATTAGGAAGGTTGAGAACCACTGTTCTAGCCAGTGCAAGCTAACGAGCATAGGCAGTCAGCACAGCATCCATACTAGGTGTTCTTCTCACTGCTCTGACCAAATACACAGAGTTGGGTTAAGGACAGAGGCTTTATTCCGTCTCTCAGTTTGAGGCTAGGGTCCATTGTGGACTGGAAGGTGCGGCCACAGGAGCCTGGGGTGGCTGGTTACATCATGTGGGAACTCGGGAAGCAGAAAGAAATGAATGCTGATTTTCAGGTCCCTGTCTTCTTCTTCCGCTTCATCCAGGCCCAGCCCATAAATGGTGTTGCCCACATTTAAGTCAGGGTGGATCTACCATACACATTTAAACCTCTCTGGAAACTCCCCTGGCCTCCATATGCATGGCTTTGGCCTTGATGGGGCCACAAGGAATGAACACGTGACAACCACAAGTAAATCTGGGACTGAGTGGGTCATGCACACTCTGATGGAGAGGCATCAGCCACAGCCAGGAAATTCACCACGTTAGGGGGGTCTCTGTGGAGGAAGTAGCCTTAGGGTGCAGTCATGGGAGGGAAACTGCAGTCAGTACTTTCTGCTCCTACTGGTCAACCCTAGACCAGGAAAAAGGCCTTGCCATTCCCGAGTCTGGGCCATTGGCATTCTTGACACGGTCCAATTCATGTGAACAGTGCACATTGACACAGGGCTTCATCTACTCCCAGTGACCCTCACAGACATCCCAGAGACGTGTCTCCTAGGTGATGCCTAATCTCAAGATGACGATGAGGATGAACCCCTCCCTCCATCATAAAAAAGCCCCATGAATCGACCCAAAAGATGAGCATACTGGTCAGAAGATAGAGAGAGCTGACAAGCAATGGTTTCATAGCTGTTCCACCTCATTAATCCTGGCGTACAAATAAAAAGACACTTTGTCCTTCCAGGCCCCTCTCTCACCTACGTCAGCCAAGACAGTAAGGTTCTAGCATCAGAGAATTAGAAGGACGGTGTGCCATGAACATTATGGGGACAGCAAAATGGTTGGGTGGGTAAAAGAGCCTGCTGCCAAGCCTGACCACCTAAGTTTGATCTCGGGAACCCACATGAAGCTCACCTCCCACCTCCATGTGTGCACCATGACACAAGCACTTGGTTGGGCATGAACAAATAAAAGACAGGTAGATAGATTGACGATTCCCCCAGACACGGCTGGCCTGCGTTCTTTAATGCAGAGCAATCCCCACATCACTGAGAATGAGACATTATAGTGGCATAGCCTTTAGAAGGCTCCAGAATGTGAGACACTGTGCATGGGCTCGAGAGGGATGGCGGCAGACAGACAGGGGGTCATAGTACACAGCATGATTGCCTCTCATGGAAAGATTAGGGTTTTGTTTTTGTTTTAGGGAATGCAGATGGAGGGATTTGCAAAGTTTGTATTTTCTTCCTTTACATGAAATCAAGGAGGGAGGGTGCTTTATGTCAGAAATATTGGTCTCATTTTCTTTCTCCTCCTCTTCCCCTCTCCCCCCTCCCCTCCCCCTTCCCCTACCCCCCTCTCTCTGACACTGTGTAGCCATGACTAGCCTAGAACTCGCTATGCAGACCAGGATGGCCTCAAACTCAGAGATCTTCCTACTTCTTCCTCCCCAATACTAGGATTAAACCATACCCTGTCTCATTTTCTGACCATGACAGTACACATGCCGACTAGGCATGTACCACAATGGTAGAACGCTGGTCTTCCTTGGGGAAGGCCCTGGTCCCATCCCCACCACCAAAAAGAGAAGAAAAAAAGAGACCATATTTGCTGTATTACTGTTAGTCCAAAGAAGCAGAGCCAGCTACCTGCTGCTGAATGACAGGGACACATTCTGAGACATCTGGGGGATGTGGCTCAGTTGGTAGAGTGCTTACCTAAGAAGCCATAGGTCCTGGGTTCTAATCCCAGCACCACATACACTTGTGGGGGACACCTGAATTACCAGTACTCAGGACTCAGAGGCAAGAAGCTCAAAGTTCAAGGTCATCCTCTGTTACACAGGGAGCTCAAAGCTAATTGAGCAGAGATGGACTCTGGTACTCAGTTCAATTTCTCCTCTTTATTCAGTCCAGCTCCCCAGCCCATGGGATGGTGCCACCCACATTTAGAATGGGTCTCATGGACAGGCAGGCCCAACGGGGCTTCTCTCTTAGGTGCTTCTAGATCCTGTCAAGTTGACAAATCGCATTAACCATCGCAACCTTGATGCATTTGTTTCCCCATCTGTAAAATGGGCATAATGGAAGCCCTTACCTATGGTGCCGTTGGCAATGAAAAATTGGTTCTTCTGGTTTTTGTTTTTGTTTTGTTTTTTTTTTTGTTCCTCTATGCTCAAACATTTACCGATTATTTCTAGAGCCTGTATGTGGTTTGCAGAGTTCCTATGTATGAACCTAGTATTCGAATGTAACCCTGAGTCCACCTTCTGCGAACTTTCAATGACTTGAGTGTGTGCTGACTGACGCTCTGTGTTTGTTGTCCTGCAGCCAGGAGGAGGAGGAGGAGGCCTCCTCACGGTACTACGTACCGAGCTACGAGGAAGTGATGAACACGGGCTACCCGGAAAGCAGGGACCAGGAGCAGAACCCAAGGCTGAGCATCTCTCTCCCCTCCTATGAATCGCTAACTGGGCTCGACGAGGCAACCCCCACTAGCACCAGGGCAGAGACAGAGACCAGCCCAGGGCATGCTCCCGACAGGCAAAACTCCAAGCTGGCCAAACGCCTGAAGCCACTCAAAGTTCGAAGGATTAAATCTGAAAAGCTTCACCTCAAAGACTTCAGGATCACCCTCCCAGACAAGAACGTTCCCCCTCCCTCTATCGAGCCTTTGACTCCTCCACCGCAGTATGACGAGGTCCAGGCAAAGGCCCCCGAGGCCCGGCCACCCGATTGAAAGACTTCTCTGACTACACTCCCTCCTGTCTCACCCTCCACACCAACAGACTTCGCCAAAGCCACTTCAGCCCCAGTCGAGGGGTCAAGGCACACTTAGCCACTGTGATGGGGATTCTGGGTAGAGGGAGTTACTAAGAACGGTTCACAGAGCCTCGCAGAGTAGGGGCGCCAGAAGGATGCTGGGAGTTTGTGATGCTCTGAACCATGGCAAGGCGTTGTGGCCTTGGCAACCTCTCCATCTTCCTCTCCCACTCGGGATCATTGCCCACACACTCCTCTCCTGGGCTGGGACAGGATCCCTAGTGACTCCCTTTAGACCAAGGTTGTCTCCTTTCACTTCCACCACAGTTGCTGGGTTTCAAAGAGAAACCAAGTTTTATGCTTGCCTTCTTCGCTGAGCCTTGAACCCGTGGAGAACATGGCTCCAGCCTTGGCCAAAAGGACCTAGGACTGTCTGATGGATAAAATGATGGCCGTGTGGGAGTGAATTGTGAGGGAGGTGCCTAGAGGCCCCTAGTGCTGCCGGTTCTTTGAGGGTCTAAGGCCTGATGACCTTCAGCACGGGACACAGAAGATGATTGTCTGAGTCGGTACACTGGTCTCCCATGGGTAATGGGAGACAAGAGCGGAAGGCGCTGCCCCGTGCCTTCTCGAACGCCATGCAAATGGGCATTTTATAATAAAGTGTTTTATATGTAGCACACCTGACCACTGAGTCATTTCAGCAGGGACCTCAATAATAACAGCTAGTCACCATGAACACCTAACTCGCAGGGAGCCGTGTTCTAAGCACGTGTTAGCCCATGTCACCTGTACCGAAACACCCCATGTTGCACCGCTAACAAGTAGCTCTGGGCTCAAATCCTCTAGCTCCAGAATCTGAGTTCTTACTTTCTCTCTCTGCCAAGAAACGTGGTAAAAGAACACTGACCACTTGCGAGGAGACTTGAGGCTCCCCTCATCAACCCACAGACCACTGGAAACTTCGAGCAGTGCCCCACTCCCACCCCCAAGCAGCCCAAGAAGGAGCTCAGCCTGTCACCTACCCCCAGAACTGACTGGAGATAGATATGTTCCCTCTAGGAGGGGGACAGTGTCTACTGTACAGCACACACCACTGTGAAATACGCCAATGACCACAGACTATTAAGGAAGGGAACAGAGACCTCTGCATTACAGATCTTGGCCCTGGAGCAAAACCCGGGACAGAGACCTGAGTCCAAAGGAATTCTGCTTGGAGCAGCCTGCTGGGAGTCCCGCTCGCTCCTTGGTTTCTGGGAAAGAGAAAGTGTTCTGGGCTCTGAATGTCTCACAATAAACTCCAGGAAGCTAGAAGGCAAATTACTGTCTTCACACCAAGCAAGATGGGCTGACATTCAAAGGTACAAGTCAGTGTAAAAGGCTGAGCTGGAGACGTGGCTCAGTTGTGGTAGAGGACTTCCCTCACCTACAGGGAACCACATAAACCAAATTGGTAGTAATTCCAGGACTCAGGAGTTAGAGGCAGAAGGGTCAGGAATTCACAGTCATCCCATCATCTGTGAGTTCAGGGCTAGCCTGAGCTACGTGAGACTCCTCCATCCTACCCCATCTCCAAACCAGAACGTGTAGAAACAGAGTCTGTGTGTTCGTGCATGCCTGTGTGTGTGTTCGTGCATGCCTGTGTGTGTGTGTGTGTGTGTGCGTGTGCGTGTGAGTGTGCGTGTGTGTGTGTACACGCCACAGTGAACCTGCGGAAGTAAAAGGATAACTTGTAAAAGTCAGTTCTCTCCTTCTGTGCTGTGTCACAGGGATAAAACTCAGATTGTCAGGCACACTGTGGGATGCCACAGCATCTTTTATGGAATTCCCAGCTCCCCCAGGGACAAGAACTGAGGGCCCTCGGCCCACCAGCGGCAGCTTCCTTCTGCGGTCAGCTCCATTCTCTCTCCAGAGCATCCTCCCCTGCTTCCCTCCCTCACCTTGGCCCTCAGGATGGTCCCATCACCCACCATCTTGTCCACCTCATACTGGGATGAGAGAGTTCATGCCTGTAAGTTGTCCTCTGGTTCTCTACCTATGCACCACAGCATGTGTGTGCCCACCTACACACAATACAAACGAAATAATAAACCAAGAGAATTATTTTAAAAGGAAATAAACTCTTATGCTTAGAGATCAGCCCGAGTGTGTCGCTTAAGTCTTGAAAACGTGTGTCTTAAAAGAAGAAGAAGAAGAAGAAGAAGAAGAAGAAGAAGAAGAAGAAGAAGAAGAAGAAGAAGAAGAAGAAGAAGAAAGGTAACTTTTACAAAGCCAATTTTCCTATTTTTCCCCCATTCTAGACTTAAAGATTAATTCTCTGTAGCATTATAGGAATACAGTGCTGGTCCATTTCTCCTACCTGCATCGTGCCTAGCTTGCCTTTAATAGAACTTTACAAGTTGCAATAACCTGGGATTTATTAACATTCTATAAAGGTACAGCAAAGATAATGGTCAGTGGTGCCTACAAGGTCAACTATGCTCTGGGAATTAGTAGATTGTTCAGCAGCATACAGCCAACGGGGAGCAATGTAACAAAATAAAACGACCAGAATACAATTTTAGAAGTAGAAATCATGGCGTGCCTTTTCTGGCTTATAAATCTTCTCAGGAAGAAGAAAGGAAGAAAACTTCAGATAAGACAGCATGGTGCCTGGAGATAAGCGCTGTGGAGAATTCAGGAACTATGTGGCGCTTCAAAATCAGGCAAATGTTCTTAGTACCTGTCCTTGTGCTGTCATATCTGAATGTGCCCTCGACGATAGTACCCAGCCGAAGACAGTCACCAGCATCTGTGAGGAAAATAATACGGTGCAGAGACTGCAAACTTATTTCTTGAATAAAATCCAATAATCCATGTGGATAGTGTTGGCATGGAAATGAGGAGGGATTTGATGTAAACTAGTGCATAAATGTAGCCGGAACATCAAATTTTCCTTAAAAATTAAGTGGTAGAAATCAAGAGCTGAAATTTCTTTTTTTTTTTTTTTTGAGCTGAAATTTCTTAATTCTGATAAATTCCTTGTTTGTTTTAAAAATCAGATCCCAAGGACTAGTCCACAAGTTACTTTGTTGGTGGTCTTTTGTTTTTTGTTTGCTTTTGTTTTTGTACGAGCGCACCATGTGAGCCTTTGCTAAGAGTATATGCAGTTTAGCATCAGAGTCCGCACAAAGGCAGCAGAGAAAGGATTGCAGAAAGACATGTCATACAGAAGATGCTGTGGGAGGAAGACAACTATTTTAGTAAAGGTAATGCCGAGGTAGACAAGATAGCCTAGCGGGTAAAAGTAATGTAGAATGCTGAGGTAGACAAGATGGCCCAGTGGGTAAAAGTAATGTAGAATGCCAAGGTAGACAAGATGGCCCAGTGGGTAAAAGTAATGTAGTACCAGCTTCATGACCTGAGTTCCACCCGAGACTCTTACACCTTGTCCTCTGACGTCCACACATGGGCTGTAGCAAACATCATACACATGTGTATGTACATTGAAATAAACCAATAGGTGTACTTTAAAAAAAAAAGTTTAACAGAACAGTGTTGGTAAGGTGGCTCTGCTTATAAAGATAACCTGAGTTCAATTCTTAGTTAGGGTTACTATTGCTATGATGAAACACAGTGACGAAGAGCCAAGTTAGGGAGGAAAGAGTTGATTTGGCTTACCTTTCCATACTATAGTCCATCACTGAAGGAAGTTAGGACAGAAACTCAAACAGGGCAGGAAACTGATGCAGAGGCCATGGAGGAGTACTGCTTACTGGCTTGCTCAGCCTGCTTTCTTATAAAACCCAGGACCACCAGCCTCGGGATGGCACCAACCACAAAAGGCTGGGCCCTCCCCCACTGACCACTAATTAAGAAAATGCCCCATGGGTTTGCCTACTGCCTGATCTTATGGAAGCACTTTCTCAATTTTGAGTTTCTTCCTATTTGAGGAACCTAGCATATGTCATATGTCAAGTTGACAGCACACCCAGCATCCACCGAGGTACACACACACACACACACACACACACACGCCAAATAGATACATTTTTAAAAATAATGCTAGGTCAATTAAAAACATTCATTTCATCAATCAAAATGCCACGAAGCAAGCCACAACTGGAACCACAAATTTTAAGACTTCATTTTTATGTTTCTTTTCCAAGTTAAAAAAAAAAAAAAACCTTTCTGACTTAAAATGTTTCCATTCGCTGAAAGCAATAAAAATTGTGCATTAATCTTTTCCTCAAGCCAATAATAGAAAGGTCTCAAGAGGCTAACTCGGTGCCAGAAATAAGACCAAAAGTAGAGGCTGCGGAGGAACGTCAATGGCTGTTCCATAAATATGCTGAGGGCAGGCTGTCCCACGGGTCTACTTTATGGGGATTGGAATACTTAGATATGCACATTTTTTCCCTCTGAGATCGGGTCTCGTATATCCCAGGCTGGCCTTGAACTTGCTAAGTAGCTTCGGGTGACCTTGAACTTCTGATCTACCTGCCTCCACCTCATAACTGTTGAGATGACAAACATGAAAATGCCACCTTACCCAGTTTATGCTATGCCAGGGATCCATTCCATGGTTTAGTGCATGCTAGGCGAGCCATCGTCCCATTGAGTCACCCCATGCCTGGCCTCAGATGAGGCCATTTTTCACACATGCTTACTTGAGTACATATTGACCTGAACCAATACAATTTTATCTCCACTGCTTGTCTTGCATCCACCTTGTCACAGTTGGGGTTGGATGACACTGACAAAAGGGTGTTCACTGAAAAACGCCCACCAGCAACCTCAACTTGTCCTCATGAGATGCCAAGAGCACCTCCCATGTGGGCTGTTATTATTTGGATCAGAGTTGTCCCCAAAGGCTTATGAAAAGGATTGATCACCAGCCCGTGGTATCACTGGAAGATGGTGGATCCTTTAAAAAAGTTGGGCCCTAGCTGAAGGACTTCAGGTCAGTAAAGTGTCATGGTCTGAATCTAGAATATCTCCTATAGGTTTGTTTTAAATACTGGGTCCTTGGCTATGACACCATCTGAAGGCCGTGGAGCCTTTGAAAGAGGGACCTGACTGTCAGAAGTAGGTCACTAGCAGTAGAAGTAGGTCACGAGCTGGAAATAGGTCACTAGCAGTGGGTCCTTTGAAGTTATGTCCACCATGATGGTGAATGTTGATTGCCAACTAGACAGAATCTAAAACCATCTAGGGGCATGTCTATAAGCAAGTGAGAGTAAACCAATCGAGGTGGGAAGATCCACCCTGACTGTGGGTGGCATCATCCCCTAGGCCGGGATGCTGGATTGAATAAAAAAGAAAAAGTGAGCTGAGCACCAGCATTGATCTCTCTTTGCTTCCTGACTGCAGATGCCATGTGACCAGCCACTCCTGCTGCCATGATGGACTGACTGCACCCTTAATATATGAGCCAGAATAAACCCTTCCTTCCTTAAGTGACCTCTATCAGGTCTTTTCTGCCACAGCAAAGAAAAAGATTAAGACAGGGGGTGTGCTTTCAATAAGGATTGAGACCCTGACCCTTTCTCCTCCCTCCCCACCACCTCTGCTTTGCTTCCTGGTCACCTGACATGAGCAGCCTTCCCCTACCACATGATCCCACATGATGACCCATGTTACCCCAGGCTCCATATCAACAGGTCCAGATCAACAGTCATGGACCAACACCTCTGGATGAGACTAAGTAAACATTTTAATGTAAGTTGATTGTCTCAGGCATTTTACTACAGCAATGGAAATACGACAAATTCATGTGCCAGCCAAAAATGTTTCTAGATATTGTCAAATGTCACCTGGATTGAGGAAAATACCCCTGGACTGAAAACTACATGGAAAATCGGGGTGGGGGGACATTAACTGAGTGGTAATTTCCATGTTTATACAATGCAATTTTGCAAACTGACTCTGGGTCACAAGACAAAAAAAAAATCAAAGAAGTGAACCAAGTGTAAAGGAGATTTTGAGAGCAGGGCCTTGAGGAGGAAGGTTCTAGAGTTCATCTTGCCCAACTTCCTTGTGTAGGAAAGGAGAACAGAGATAAAGATCTAGGCCTACAGGGCACACCACACTATGCAAATGTCAGCAGTTATGAATAAACACTCAGTGGCTTCCGCCTGGGAAAACAAAGGACACAAGAAACACCCTTACAGGGTCCCCATGGAACCCTGAGAGGGGCACTCTGTCAGCAGAAGACCCCATGGTGGCTTCCATGGGTGAAACACATCACGTAGTTGTTCCTGTTTCATTTCTGTGGCTGTGATAACTTGGAAAGAAAGCAACTTAGGGAGAGCAGGCTTATTTTAGCTTACAATTCCAAGTTACTTCCTATTATCTGGGAGAAGTCAAGGAGGAACAGATATTCAGAGAGCTATATCACACCCACAGTCAAGACAAAAGAGAAGTGAATGTGTGCGTGCCGGCTGGCTTGCTTGTGCTCCACTCGATTTCTTCACCCTTATATAACTCAGGTCCCTAGCCTAGGGAATGGTGCTGCCCACAGTGGGCTAGGTCTTTCCTCATCAGTTAACTTAATAAGACACCCCCGTGAGCTTGACGACAGGCTAACCCAGTCTACACAATCCCTCTTTAAGACTGCTACCAGGTGATTCTAAGTCGTGTTACAAGTTGTATTTGGTGATAGTGGGAGAATAACTCTTTATAGAAAATCTCTAGTTCACACTCAATGGAGGAATTGCTGGTACAGAAAATGGATAGGTGAATGAATAAGCAAAGTGTACCATGGAGTGTTACCTACCTTCAAACACTAGGACATTCTGGCACTTCCTATGCCATGATGAACGTGAGGACTTTGTGCCAAGTGAACTCAAGACAAAAAGGGCTAGCAGATACATAGCTCAGTGGTACTCGAGATGCCAGGAGCAGATATTCAAAATGACAGGCACTTCAAACCCACAGTCAAGACCAGAGAGAGGCAAATGTGTGCTTGCTGGCTTGCTTGCCTGTGCTCAGCTCAAGCTTGATCTGTAAGCACGAGGACCTGAGTTCAAACCCTCATCGCCCATGGAAAAAATCAGGCAAGCTTCGTGTGCCTATAACCACAGCACTGGGGTGGTGGGGACAGCTGATCACCAGCGCTCACTGGCCGGACACCCTCACTAAAACAGTTTCCTCTTCAGTGAGAAGGCAATATGGTGGCAAGCGATAGAAGACACCCAATGCCCTGGTCCCTTGCACACTTGGCAAACACATAGGCCCCCTGACACATCCAACACGAATAAGTAAGTTTAAAAGTCAGGCTCAGAGACCTATATTTATATGAGGAACCAACAGGAGCCAGATTCGTAGAAGCAGGTGAATGCTTCTGCAGAGCCTGGGAGAAGGGCAAAGAAGCCTGTATTTAAAGGGTATGGTTTCAGTTCTACAAGGCGACAGGCTTCCCCACAGCACACAAGGACACTTAACACTTGTAAAACGTGTGCTTTAGTGGGTAAAGCAGAGGCTGGAGAGAGGGCTCAGTGGTTAAGAACACTTACTGCTCTTCTGAAGGACCCAAGTTCAGCTCTCAGCAGTCCTGTTGGGTGACTCCCAACCTGCTCCCAACTTCAGCCCCATGGTATCCAACACCCTCTCATCTCCTGCACTCATTGTATGAGTGCACACACACACACACACACACACACACACACACACACACACATATACAAGCATGTATGCACATGCATATACACACAAGTAATTAAAAGTTATAAATATAAATTCTTTTCATTCAAAGATGTGTTTTATTTATTTTATGTATGCGGGTACACGGTCGCTGTCTTCAGACACACCAGAAGAGGGCATCGGATCCCATTACAGAGGGTTGTGAGCCACCATGTGGTTGCTGGGAATTGAACTCAGGACCTCTGGAAGAGCAGTCAGAGCTCTTAACCACTAAGCCATCTCTCCAGCCCCAATAAATTCTTAAGCACAAAATGTTACATTGTATTTCACCACACTTTAAAATGAAGACAAGGTTATTAAACAAAAAAAAAAGGGGGGGGGTTGGGGATTTAGCTCAGTGGTAGAGCACTTGCCTAGCAAGCACAAGGCCCTGGGTTCCGTCCCCAGCTCCGGAAAAAAAAAAAAAAAAAAAAAAAAAGGACTTCAGCACAGATACTTAAGTCTGTTGTCACTGATCCCACTTACCTACTTTGTAACTGGGTTGGCAAGATGGCACAACAGGTTGATGGGGCTTGCCGCCAAGTCTGATGACCTGAGTTCGATCCCTGGAGCCTATGTAGTGTCAAGGAAGAACTAACACCTACAAGTTGGCCTCTGACCTCCACACACCTCTGCACTCTGTTCTCTGCCCACCCACCCTACCCCAACATACAATAAATAAACGTGAAAGAGAATTTTGTAAGTTGACTTAGACTAGGGTTGAGGGTTAGTTCAGTGTATACAGTGCTTGTTAGCACACATGAGGCCTGAGTTCGGTCCTAGCAGCTCATACACTAAACAAGGTAGTGGATGTCTGTAATTCTCCACACTCAGGAGGCAGACACAGGAGAACCAGAAATTCAAGGTTATCCTGGGCTACCTGATGAGTCTGAAGCTAGCCTGGGCTACATGAGACTATAGGGAGTAGAGGAAGCCCTGAGAGAATGTGTAAGGAGCAGACAAAAGGCTGAGTGGATGTGTGTTGTTGACGGGACACGCCATGTTAAGGACTCCATGCCTCAGACCGGTTTCCTCAGGTGAGGTCCAGGATAGAGCAAAACCTTCCTCAGGCCTTACCACGGATGTTACAACCAATTGACCTTTAGCTGAACCCAGTGTGAGCTGAAACTATGAACCAGAGCTTCCTCCTCCGGGAAGTTTACAGCCCAAGTTGCTCCCTTAGAGTCCTCCTACAGAGACTAGCTAAGCCAGCCCTTCATTCAGCGGCATCCAGTAAGCCCGCCTACTTGATTCAGATGTGTACGGTTTCTGTGACTGTTGGTTCACCTGGGCATTTCTTTGTACCCAGAGTGGGATGTCGCAGTAGGCTGGCTGAATCTAGTTTTCAGGATCTAACATCTATGCAAGGCAGAACCAAGCTCTGAAGCTTCCAGCGGCAGCAGGCTAGGAGACTATCTGACTGTAGTATTCTTTCTTTTCTGCTGTGATGGGTGGACCACGCCAACAAAGGGCAACTTAAGAGAGAAAGGGTTGGTGCTGACTTGCAGTTCCAGAACCATATAGCCCATCATGACATCATGTCAGGACATCATGTTTATAGGGACTCGAGGCTGGACCACAAGACAAAGAGCGGAGGGAGAGATCCGTGAATGAGGCTCTACAACTCCAAGCCCCGCCCCCTGACGTACTTCCTCCAGCAAGGCACCACCTCCTAGGCGGTCCATAACTCCCCCCAAGCAGCGCCAACAACAGGGTTACAATACATGAGACTGTGGGGAACGTTTCTCATTCTAACCACCAGGACCACAAGTCCCAGACCCTCTAACAAATCAGTGGCGGGGGAGCAGTCTGCAACCTCAGCCCTCAGGACACACGGAAAGAACCATCAGGAGTTTGATGCCAGCCTGAGCTACCTAGTAAGCCCACCCCCCCACTCAAAATGGTGTGAGAGTGTACTGCTGTAGAATAAAGAGGTTTCGGAGATAAAGCACAAACTTTAGATAGAGCATGAAACTGATGGTTCTGGTGGCTCAGGCGGTAGGATTTGCTGAAGAAGGCAGAGGCAGGATGATGTGGAGAGCGCGACACTCACAGACCGACAGGAAGAGGATGTCGAAGAGAACCGGAGATAGAGAACCGGAAGTAGCCTAAGCCAGAAGTCAGACGCCATCCTCATTAGCTTGGTTAGATGTGACAATTTCACAGGGGAACAGAGTGGAAAAATAAATTCTCTCAGTGAGGAAGTGTCTCTGAGAAGTGGCCCAGCTGACTTTAAATTACCCTAGGAAACTTTTTTAAAAAATTAAAAATAAAAAGGGGATGCTGGGAAAATGTGGAAGTTCAGTAATGGGCACAACGAAGCTAAACTCTTTCTCTGCTTTCATTCAGCTTCAAAAGTTTTGCAATAAAAAAACAAATTCCTTTTAGGTAAAGAGTCCCAAAGGCAGGTATGTACAAACACATACTACATGTGACACCACACACACACACACACACACACACACACACACACACACACACTATATACAGCCACTCACACACAGATACACATACACACACTACATACACTCACACATGAACATATATACCACATACATTCACACATATGCACACATTGCACATGTGCATACTTGCTCATATGTATACTATACACATATACACAAACACAACACAGTACACACTCTTACACCTATACACACACTACATACATACACACTACACATTCACACATACACATTCACACATACACATACACACATTACACAGATCACACATGCATATACACACAACTCAAAGTTAATAATTAAAACTTAAAATAAATGACCATATTGTGCCAATCTTCTTCACAGAGCTCTACCCAATGGGGATGAGGAGGGCTTTAGATAAGTTTTCCATCTTCTGGAAGCAGAACCCAAGGGCCCTGTAGGGAAAACATCACTAACGATGCCGTAATAATGAGGGTGAGAACTGCGAATGAAGCCTGGGAGAGACTTGCACTGTACATCCTGAGCTCAACCCCCATTGTCACAATAAAATAAGGAAGAAAAGACAAAAAACAAACAAAAAAATTAAGCCAAACGTTTGGCCCCAGAGACTTGTGGGTCCCCAGGTATTTGCTCCCCAGAGGTTTGTGGGTACCCAGGCATTTGATCCTGGGGGCTTGTGGGTCCTGAAGGAGAACTCCATGGGACACCTGTGCTTTGGACCTGTCCCCTCTGTGGGGAGAAGCAGGTCACTTATGTAATCAAGGTATTGAGAGGTAAAAACGCAAGCCCCTGCAGAGCCCAAAGAAACGCCAGTATATGCATGGCAGTGGGTGGGTGCAAAGGGTGGTCTTGCCGTGGCTGGAGCAAACTATTGCTCTGTTGTAGAGGGCCGCAATAACATTCGCCACCACTAGATGGCGCTGGCTTCCACTGCGCCCCACGTGGAAGGCCAGGTCAGTCAAGATGGCGCTAGCCTTTACCGCGCAAGCCGGCTCCCTATGGGGAGATTAACTGTGTGCGCATGTGCAAGAGTGCCTTCATGCCAGGTCTTTGCCCATTTCGGGCGTGCCTGATGAGGTCATGAGTAAGCAACCAATCAGGTGTGGGTGCGCACAGGGGATAAATAGGGTGCGCCTGGCCAGGCTGTAAGGGCTTCCACCATGAGAGGAATAGACAGGAATAAAGTCACTCATAGTAAGAATTTCTATGTCTCGCGTGCTTCTTGCCGGCGGGAAGTCGTGCGTGGGACACTCTGTGTACAGGAAGAAAGCCCAATAGATGGTCTGATTCTCCAAGGGCGGGAATCTATGCATGCAGGGGCATGGCTCAGTGGGTAAGCATGAGGACCTGAGTTTCATTCCCAATGTCCACGTCAAAATAAACAAAGTCCAGTGTGGTCGAGCGCACCTATAATTACAGTGCTTCTGAGTGGGGTGGAGGCAGGGGGTAGCTGGAACTCACTGGCTTCCACTCTAGCCTTCTGGGAACTCCAGACTCAAAGAGAACCACCCCCCTCAATCTAAAAAAAAAAAAAAAATAGGCAGAAAGATATGGAAAAGGACACATGAACGTTCTTTGGCCCATGCCCCCAAACACACACGTACAAATTTAAAAATCTATAAATCCAAATTTTCAAAGTAAATGAAAATAGTTTACTCACGCTGGCCCTTGTGTAAATGCCACAAGGTTACGATTCTTCCTTAGAAGCTCCCTCCTTCACTACACAGGTGTGAGGGATTCGAACTCGGGTCCTCATGCTCTTCCCAGTGTCAGGTCAGTCTCTTGATCTCTTTGTGGCAGATAAGACTCCGTCTCTAGCAGTAGGAATGGCATGTGAGCCGATCAGAGACACTGGGAAGCAGCGAGATCTTCGGGCAAATTCTCGGTAAGGCAGGATGGCGGGGAAACCTCACGGTTCCCTCTGAGATTCAAAGCTGAGGGGATGCAAGGACTGGAACTATGGCTGCCCTGTGGTGGCTACTCTCCAGAGATTCCATGTGGCGTCAGAACAACTGCTGAGAGCTAAAGAGCAGCAAGACCTCGTGACGTCCGTTCATGGTGACCAGTGAGTCTGTTCTCATGCTGGCCTGCTTCATGCTGGCGTTGGGGTCCATCATGCTGTAAGACGTTTTTGATGCAATATGAAAACCCGCAGCCTTGAAGAGCTGACCAGGGGCCATCTTTGAGTCTCAGTACCTGCCTGCCCACCCCTGCCACATTCAGCCTCCTCAGCTTCTTCCTCCACCTTCCCGTTTTCTCCCTTTCTGCATCCTAAAATCCTGTAAGTTCTTCAAGTCTCAGGTCGAATTCTCCTCTTTTGACCCATCAGACCCTGGAGGCAGAAGGCTGTCTCTCCTGTGTGCCTCCTTGATGTGTGTTTTCCTCGTTGTTAGAAAACAAACAAAATGGTCAACTTACAAAACCAGTAAGGTTTGTTTGGGGTCACGGTTTTACTGGTTTCGGTCCTCGTGTTTCAGACCCTGTGTTATTGCGACGGAACGTCAGGTGGGAAATTTGTGTCAAAGTCAATTTGCACAGCTTAGGGTGGCTGGGAG
This sequence comes from Rattus rattus, assembly GCF_011064425.1. Lineage (NCBI taxonomy): Eukaryota > Metazoa > Chordata > Mammalia > Rodentia > Muridae > Rattus > Rattus rattus. The sequence continues at coordinate 16,150,554 of NC_046154.1, forward strand.
GGAGAGGAAGGAAGGGATGTGGAGAAGGAAGGAGGGAGGAAAGAGAGAGGGAAAGAGGGAGGAAGAGAGATTTCCCTTTAAGATGCTCTGAGTGGCCCACCTCCTCCCAAAGCTACCACCGTGTCTCAGTAGCACCACGAACTGGAGAACAAGCCTTCAACATGAGTGTGGGGAGTCATTTAAGAACAAGGCCGCAGCCCCCCTTCTCTACTCCAGTTCCAAGTCCTACAGGGCAACCAGTGCTTCTTCTGGATCCCAGGGACCAGGGGTCATTCCTGTCTCTCAGCTCTTGACTGGTCCAAATTCAGACCTGGGTTAGAACGGACTATCTCTGAGGCTTAAGTTTCTGAACAACACTGGGTTCCCAGGAGAGATGAGAAGCTGGGGTAAAAGATGAGGGTGGACGAGGGCTTGGGAAGAAAAGAGCGATTGTTCTCAGGCAGAAAGAGAGTCTATGTTGAGTGTGGGGAGGAGACCGGATGCCATCGGTCCAAATGGAATGATTCAGAGGAAACCTGAGGAGAAAAAAATGACCAGAGAGGCCCCAGTCAACCTGTTCGGGAAGGAAGGGAAAAGTTAGAGCCAGTAATGATACAGAACAGACACCTCATGCCCCACATCTGCACCTCTGAGATGACGAAGGCACCTGGAGAGCATCCTGTCAAATGCCATAAATCCTCCAGGAGGTGGGGGGTGACAAAGGGTGAGGTCACCTCAAGCTGCTGCCCGGAACAAGCTTTCTCACATGATGTGGCTTTGCCACTGACAGACACACACCCACTAGGCCTTCTAGAATGTTCTGTATGGGGACAAGAGCACCTTCATGAAACATTCCTCAGAGAGCCACTGTGTGCCCAAGCGGACAGGGCGTCACTCCTGGGTCACAAGTGGGTGAGTGTCTGTTCTCACTTTCTAATCTCCCTGGGCACCCAGTCCCCACGCCTCCTTCCCCTGGGGCCCACAGCTTCTGTGAGTGACAGAGCAGCCAAAGCTGACGTCACCAGTTGGTGGTGAAGAAAACTGCAAAGGCTCCAGGCTCGGGCTGAGATGGCTCAGCTGGGAAAGGTGACCAAGGACAAGCCTGATGGTCTGAGATCAATCCCAGGTCCCCACATAGTGAGAGCAGAGAATTGACTCCCTTAGATTGCCTCTGATCTCCACACCCAGGCACTGTGGCATGCATGCTCCCCCAAATAAATAAACCACTTAAAAATAGCATAACTTATTTCAAACAACAAAAAGCTCTGGACTCCACAGTACTGTACACCCCTGCTTGGGGTACGCTCTCCTCCCCATCCCAGTGGCTCCTACCTTCTCCAGGGTGCACCTCTCAGTCCCCTCAAACCTAACTCACTCACTTAAATTAAAAAAAAAAAAGATAGTGAATTCATCGCACTCAAGATGTTGCCCTGAGAACCTGGGACACTGGGTGAACAGAAAGACCTCTGCGTGGGTTTTCATCCGGTTCCATACAATCTGTGTGTCAGCATTATGAGTCTCACGAGGGGGGGGGCATGTGTAGGATCTGCTGTGTACAGGAGCTGAAATGTGACAGTTAATATCAATGATTATTGACTCAACAGACTGGAAGCATCAAGGAGACCGCCTGTGAAAGAGGATCTAGACTAAGCTTACACATCCCGTAACTTCCTTTGAGCCAACCACGGAGCCTTGTGGCTGTCCTCGCTGGAGCGGAAGCCAGGATTCCCCTCCTACTGGAAAGCAAGAACAGAAGGGGTAGGAGCATCCAGAGGTGTCCAGGGAGGTGACAAGGGCAGCCAGGGGAGGTGGCAGGAGAGCAATGAGGTTTTGTGGAGGCTGGAGTTGCAGGAGAGAAGTTGGACTCTCAGAATACAGTGGGAAGAACAGGGGAGGGGGCAGACGTGAGTGCCGGGAAGCAGGTAGCAAGCAGGTGTCACTCCTTTGATAGGGGTCAGTGATGGTGCCTAAGAATTGACATTTCCCTGTCACACTCATCTCCAGATGTTCCTTGCTTTGCAAACAGGTTATGACCCAATATGCCTGTCGTAAATTGAAAACGCCCAACTCAGGAGATAGGGTCAGCAAGGTGCTGAGTACATATAGGATTGTGAGCTTGTAACCTCGGCTTGTAAACTCAGGGACATGTGCGTGTCATCCCATTGCTGGGAGGGGGTAGAGGGTAGGCAGGTAGAGCCCCGGGCCTCACTAACCAGTTGGCTTAGTATTATGGTGAACTCCAGGACAATGAGACCCTGTCTCCAAAAATAAATAAATAAATAAATAAATAAATAAATAAATAAATAAATAAATAAATAATAAAAGTACAGATCCTGAAGAATGACAATCGAGGTTGCCTTCTGACTTTTACATGCACACAGACACACATGCATGCCTGCCCAGACATTCACAGGAACACGTGCACACGAATGAGCATGTGCACAGGGAGAGAGAGGGAGGGAGGGAATACTGTAAGCTGAAATGCCTTGGTTACACTTAACCTGTGGAACACCCCGCAGTGCAGCCCACTGCTATGCAGGAGACTTTCCTCAGTGAGGGCGTGATAGACAGCTGGGGCTCACCATACTGTGCCTCTAACTCCAGGAAAGATCAAAACTCGAAACACAAATTTCGACTCCTCTTAAACACATAACCGTGTCATAACATTGTAAACCTAAGTCAGCCATCGCAGATCCTGCTCGATTGCCTAGTGGGTGTGGCCTCCGGCCAAGCGTCATTTCTCTGTCAAACAGAGAGCAATTTCACAGGAATTATGAGTGTCACTGACACTTCCAGTACCCTTAAGTGTGCCTGTGGGTCCCCACCCCACCCTCTGTCTGAAAGTCACTCAGAACTCAATCAAACAGGTTGATTACAGACACTGAATCCGTGGATATTTTCTTCCAAGGTGGTATTTTTAATATCCCGCCACTCTTTAAGGGGAAGGCCCTTATTCTCCTGCCCCCGGAAGCATTGCTATAAAGCCCCACGCAATCTGAAAGTCAGTTCAGCTGATGGCTTACCATTCCTTCACTGCGGATAGGCTGGCAGCCTCGTAAGATGCAGAAAGTTGACCCTGGGCGGTTGCCCCTCACAGTGTTCCTGAGTTTCACTGAGTCCAGTAGCATGAACAGGTGATGATGTTTGCATACAGTTGAGAATAGAGGATCGACTTCCCAGGTCATCCCTGTCATGTGCCCCTGGGCAGGCAAGTCAGGATTGGAGTCGCAGTCTGATGTGTATAGGGCCCCTAGCAATGCATGGAGAGACAGACTAAGACTGATTAAGTGATGGGAGAGAGGGGCTATGAGGTTGGAAACAGCTTTTCCCTAGCACAGAGAAAGAATCCGGGTTCTGTCTGGCTAATTCACTTCACACCCATTACCATCCTCACCCTAGAGGGAATGGGTCTCGGTAAGACTGAGTCTTGACATCCAACATTCTCCAACCTCCCAATCCACCTGTCACCACACCGTCACCATAGCGTCTTGATCACTCTGTTATACAAGCTTGTGGGGCCTCTGAGCCTCGGTTTCTTCCTCTGTGAAATGAGGCATTCTTGAGTTGCCTGGAATACATTAGTCATACCCGACTCCCACTCTGCACATACGTGCACATTCGCGCACACGTACGCGCGCGCCGGCACACACACACACGGAGGCGGGGAAAGAGAACTCTGCACGCGGCCACGCCCCCGCACAGGCCACGCCCCTCACCTGCTGACCTCGCCCGCCACGTTGTCATGGCGACGCGCGTACACAGGCCGTGCAGGCGCGCCGGGCGCGGGCCAAGCTGGAGACTCGGCAGAGAGCGGCGGGCCGCCTCTCCCCGGGTCTGGCAAGCAACTCCCAGCCCGCGGGGCTCTCGGAAGAGAACAGAGCCCCAGCTTCCTCCTCCTGCCAGGTGAGTGCGGTTCCAAGGATGACTGGCAGAAAGCAGTGGCCATGAAAGGAGGCGTGTCCCCGCCCGGAGTTCTCCAATACAGACTCCTGTTCCCGGGTAGCGTTCAGACACCAACCCTTCCTCCTTAAGTGCAGTCACACCCTGTCCCCAGAGGCATCCCGATGGAGACCTTAGGCCCCATGATGTCCACCTGGTGCAGCTGGGATTAGGAGGGGACTCTCTCCCATAGGGGGTCATCTACCAGCGGGCAGAGAGATCCCTTGCCTAATCTCACATGCTCAGATATAACTCAAAGAAAAATGTATAGCTGGCTCCCACGCTAAGTAGCCCTCAACAGAATTTATCTTCCAAAGCCTGCCTCTAACCCATGTAAGACAGGAGCTGTTTGGCTCGTAGCATGGTATCAAGAGAGAACCAACCCACAGTTTAACACCCTCAAATGACTACAGTATTTTCAAGCATATGGGAGACTGTACGGGGCTAGACTAAGGTGGAGAAACACCGCCTAACCGAAGCAGTGAGAGAAATAAGCCGAGCTTCCAAAAATTCCATCTAGGATTGATCCTGGAGGGGGAAGGGATGAAAGGTAGTGTCTTTCCTGGCCAGAGCTGAGCTGCCTTCCAGGTAACATTTTGGCCTCTTAGTAAGTATTCACAGAACGCTTCTGTCTGCCTGTCGTGGCAGCTCCGGGCACGGGAGATGAAGTAGTGGCCAGAACTGTCAGGATGGCAGAGGGCCCCAAGAGTTTACCCTAAAGCAAGCTAAGACAGAAGACCGGAGACTCCTAGACCAGAGGCCCCCCTCCCCCTCCCCCTCCCTTGGCTGTCCCACGTCCACTCTGGGTTCCGTCATGCAGGTGGGTGTGCTGGTACATGCCTGTGAACACGGTTCCCAGAAGATGAAGGCAGAAGCTTCAGGAGTTCAAGGTCATCCCTAAATGCCTATCCCTAGTCAGGCTCAGTACAGTAGGCGGTGACAGAGAGCAGGGACCCCGAGTATGTCTGTGCACTGCTCACGCTCAGTGCCCACAAATGTCAGAAGAGGGGATCAGATCCCTGGGAACGTGGGGAATGGGTGATCGTGAGCCCCCATGTGGATGCTGGGAATCAAATCTGGGTCCTTTACGGACCTGAGAAGCCAATGCTTTTAGCCTTGGAGCCACCTTTCTGGCCCCCTTGGCTTTCTTTTCTCTCTGTGTCCCCTCACCCGCCCTCAAACTCACAATCCTCCTGTCTCAGCTTCCCTGGTGCTGGGTTACAGGCATGCACCTCCCACCTGGCTCACTGCCCCTTTAGAGATCTCTGTACATTTGGCATTTCCGTTGTTGTAAGATGATGCAGTGTCCAGATCACAGAGCGCCCTGCGTCTTCCTACTTTGCCTTTAGAAGTCAGGCCTTGGACCAGTGGGATGGCTCAGCAGGTAAACGTACTTGCCAAACATGCCCGAGGAGCCTCGTTTGATCCTCATCACCCACCACAGCGGAAGAAACAGATGAGGTGTATGAGTACCTCAGTAACACACACGCACGCACGCACGCACGCACAGAGTTTTAAAGTAAAACTCGAAATCACTCCCTTTCCTAACTCAATATAAGGAGAAATGCGGCGGCTTACAAAGAAGGGATCAGTTGAAGCCTGCTTTTCTCGGTGCTGAACTCCTGGTGTTTTGAACTCCCTGGAAGCTTGTGGGTCTCTGAACTGGAGTCTGAGAGGCCCAACTTCGCATCAGTAATAGCAGAGTTTGTGGTTGCCAGGCAACCTGGGAGACAGTAACTCACCCACAGTGTCTGTAGTAGTAAGCACTGGGTCACAACCAGGCGAAATGAGCAGTGGACGTTACACGGATAAGTAGGCCAAGGGAGGGGCAGCCGTCGTGGGTGACATTCAGGTTGCGGTTGGGATATTTAGAGCTCTGTTTTGTTTCTCTAGTTAAGAGATACCGTCAGGGATCTGGAGAGATGACTCCAGGGGTTGTTACGGGTTCTTATTGCTCTTGCAGAGGGCCCAGGTTCAGATCCCAGCACCCACGGGGCAGGTCACAGCCACTTGGAACTCCAATCCCAGGGGATCTGGTGCCCTCTTCTGACCTCTGCATGTTCCTGCATGCGCCCGGTGCACATACATACCCTCACACGTGTTCACGTAAGGTAAGTGAATGCATTTGTTTAAAAGAAGAAATACCTTGTGTTTGATTATCATTGATTACGACCTTTTAATGCTTCTCTGTTAGTGGTCACTGTTAGGAGAGATGACCTTTAAAAGACGGGGCTAGGCCACCACCTGGCCGCTCCCTGTGTCCCTCCCCCTCAGGGCTCAATGACGCTAGGAGACCGTCTTCACTTTACTCCGGTTTAGAGTGTGTTTCTCTAACCCTACCCTTTCCGGACCGTCCTGTAGGGAAATCAGAAAGAATGAAAGCGTATTTGAAGAGTCCCGACGGTTTTTTTGTCCTGAAGAAAAGCACCACCATCGGCAAGCATGAAGATTCAGACCTCGTCTTACAGGTGAGATACACGGCGCCACCCGCACACCTGTCCCATGCGCCCCCAGGTCTCCTCGGCGTGAGGTGGACTCAAGTCTCCCTAAGGCCAACTGCCACATGGGGCAAGCAGCCACCTCCCTACTTGTACAGCCAAGATCCATTCAGGAATATTCCCCATGGCATCTGAAGGTGGTGGGCCTTCTGTTACTGACTGCACTCAAGTCCCAAGTTGTCCCCTGTCCAGAAGCAGCTTTCTGGGGGAGCTTGGAAGGTATGCATGGGGCAAGTACATGAAGTGCCCTCCCCCACCCTGTGCCCAGGGAAGCATCTCTTTTTCCAATGCCCCTCCAAGGCCTTCCCTTCAGTAGCCTGGCTCTGAAGGACCCCTGGAACCCAGGAAGCTCTGAGGTGAAGCCTTGGGCTTAGCCATAGCCTCCTTTAATTGAACTTCATTTTCTGATGAGCTGTGGTTTGGTCCAAAGCCTCAATTCACTGACAGCCAAGGAAGTGAAAGAAAGAGAAGAAAACAGAGACTCAAAGGCTCTTTAAGTATCCAAGCGGGCTATAGTACTCTTGGAGGCATAGAGAGACACGGGATGGAGCCTCCCACGGCAGAGGGGCAGGCATCCCCGAGACCTTGTGCCGCGTGCCTTTAATAAGCTTTATTCTGAAGTGGGTGAAGGGTCACAGAAGATCCCGAAGAGAGCAGAGGGAGAACCCCTCATGGTTTCCTCAGTGGTTATGCTGGTGCGACGTATAACAGCCGCAAAGCGGTCCAGGCTGCAGTGCCGTGCGGTGCGTGTGTGCGTTAGGCAGGGGTTGCCCGTGGAGGGTGGGTACCCGTGATTTTATCATGAAGGCAGATTCATGTGCGGAAGCCAAGATGCAAAACATCTCACTTCCTACAGTGGCCCCTGTCTTCTTCACATTGATAATTCTGCTGTTCGAGGAAAGGTCCATTAATAAAATCGTACAGCGTGTGATCTGTTGAGATTCCGGTTCGGTTTGGATTGGTTTCCCTCTCCCTCAGGCCTGGAGATGTACTTCGGTTGCTAGGCTGTTTCTTTTTCACTGCTGAGTAGTACTCCACGGTATGGACCTTCTGCTGTGTGCTTAGGTGTTCACGTATGGGACATGGTGACTAGCTCTAGTTTGGGGACACCGTACTAAATAATTGCTCGTTTTAGTTTGCTGTCTACTGCCCTGATAAGCACTAGGGCCGAAAGCACCTCGAGGAGGAAAGGGTTAATCGGGCTCACGTTTCCACAGCCCAGTCCATCCCTGAAAGGAAGTCAGGGCAGGAACTCAAACAGGGCAAGAACCTGGAGGCAGAGCCTGTAGCAGAGGCCATAGGGGACACTTATTCACTGCTTGCTGATTACTGGCTTGCTAAGTTTGCTTTCTTACACACTTCCAGGACCGCCTTGCCCAGGGGCTGCACCATCCACAGTGGCCCTGCCCTCCATGTCAATCATTAATCAGGAGAATGCCCCACGGGCTCATGCAAAGGCCAATCTGATGCAGGGGATTTTCTTAATCGAGGTCCCTCTCCCAAGATGATTCTAGCTTGTGTGGAGTTTATAAAACACCTACCCAGCACAGTCCTGTGTCCTGTGCACCGTTTTTGAGTAGACATGAATGTCTGGGAATATGATGGTAACGTCACATGGAAATGTCCGTTTGGTGCTAGGGAAACTGCCAGACTTGTCCAACAAGGCTGTGCGGCTTTCATTTCCACCAGCAACGTAAGAGATGGTCTCACCGTACAGTGAATGCCGTCCGTACTGGGCGTGACATTTTTATTTTCGGTACTGGGAGTGACAAAGGCAGCATAAATCTATAAATCTCCATATTTGCCTCCTTTCTGATTCTAGAGAGAGGGCGTCCAGCGTCCTGCCATTACATAGCAGGCTCGTTAGCATTTCTGGAACGTTCGCCTAATCTTAGAACAAAATTCGACCAATTTAACAACAGCTCGCCATATCTCCTGGGTCGCTTTTCTCACGGCTGAGACCAGAGAGCCAAGGGAAACCACAGAGAACCTTGTCTGAGCGCACGGTATCTGGGAGGGTTCACTCCATGGGAACGTGGCCCCTGTGTGTGATCAGAGCATCATGGTGTCAGGGATGCGTGGCAAAGGATCTGCGGACCTCATGGCAGATAGGAAACAGCAGTAATGTATAAGACACCAGGGCAGATACATCCCAAGGACGCGATCCAGTGACCCATTTCCTCCTCTTAGGTCTCACACACACACACACACACACACACACACACACACACTTCCCATCCACTGCCAATCATCCCATCTTACTACAAAGCTGGGCATTGAATTGGAATCCTCAGCATCTCCATGGAAACCAGCCTCCCAGACACTCCAGAGTTGTGCTTCACTGAGGCCCAGGGCTAGCTCTCTCCACCTAGTCAAGTCAGCCATCAGAATTAGCTGTCACATTCCCCTTTCACACGGTCTCTTACACGACGACGGCTCCATGCAAGAGAGCAGAAAACCTGTTCAGTGCCCACAGTGGGAAAACCGAGAGAAAGAATGGGTATTTCTTCACAGCATACTGAGAGTTTGAGGCAGGCATGGTGGTGCACGCCTTTAATCCTAGCACTTGCAAGGCAGAGACAGTGGATCTCTGAGCTGGAGGCCAGACTGGTCTACAGAGGAAGTTCCAGGACAGCCAGGGCTACACAGAGAAACCAAATTTCAAAAAACCAGAGAGAGAGGAAGAGAGGGAGAGAGAGAGAGAGAGAGAGAGAGAGAGAGAGAGAGAGAGAGAGAGAAACAGAGACAGAGACACACAGAGAGACAGAGACAGAGACACAGACACAGACACAGGAAACCGAGAACAAGCCAGAGGAGGTAGCATGTGGAAATAGGAGGACAGCTTTGCGGAGTTGATGGAATGGGATCCCTCCTTGCGCCTTTACACAGGTGGCAGAAATTGGATTCATCTGCCCAGCCTGGCATCACAGGTGCTTTTACCCCCGGGGGCCCCAGGGATCTTCCGTTAGATTAGATTAGAAAAATCATAAAGGTTTGAGAAGGCACAGGCTTTGAGAACAGAGATGTGGGCCTGAACCTCTCAGGGCCATTTCCTGACTGTGTGGCTGTTAAGTGTGTGTTCCCATCTGTAAACTGTGTACCTTTCGGGGTTCTCGTGTTGACTGAATGAGAAAAGGCAACCAGGCGCCTGGCACACAGCGCTAAGTAAACACCACTGCGATCATTATTATGATCTCGTAAAACGAGGCCGAGAGAAATTCTCAGGGGTGGGAGGGGGCACCCACGGAGCCTGGAAGCTGCTTGGAAAGCGGCAGCTAATGAGAAGAGTTATTACACGGGCAGAAATTGAGTGGCGTTTGATATAAAAATAATTGGCCGTAGAGTGTCCTTGGCCTCGCTCAAATGGATGTCACCAGGGTGGAGAGACGGAGTAGCAGTTAAGAGCAGGCTGCTAATAGAGAAGCCAACACCCACAGGAGGCTCACAACCCCCGGCAACCCCAGTTCCTAGCAAGTACAATGGGTAATGTTCACATGTGCACGGACCACACACAGACCCACACACACTACTACTACTACCAATAATAATAAGAGGAAGAAGGAGGAGGAGGGGGAGGAGGAGGGGAGGGGAAGGAGGAGGGGGAGGAGCTGCAAAGACAGCTTAGAGTTTAAGGGTACTGGCTAATTTATCAAAGGACCCAAGTTCGGTTCCCAGCACCCCCTCGAGACTCACAAAGTTCCAGGAGGATCTGACAACTTTTTCTGGCCTTCGAGTGTACTCCCTTAACCCCCATCCACCCCCCCCCACACACACACACAAAGAAATAAATAAAAATTTTAAAAGTCATGCCTCTGAATAAAGTTCGGGAACCTAAGGAAAGAGAGGGAAGGGCAAAAGAAAACACAAACAAACAAACAAAACAAACAGAAAAACAGCTTTGAAATGACACAGCAGCTACACTTAACAAATGATTACACAAGATTTTTACACACCAGTGGGGCTGGTGAGGCTCAGATCCACTTCACAGATACTTACCTGGCATGGCAGGTGCTGGTGGTCACAAGACAGGTGCTGGTGGTCACAAGACAGGTGCTAATGGTCACATGACAGGTGCTGGTGGTCACAAGACAGATGCTAATGGTCACATGGTAGGTGCTAATAGTCACATGACAGGTGCTGGTGATCACATGACAGGTGCTGGTGGTCACATGACAGGTGCTAATGGTCACATGACAGGTGCTGGTGGTCACAAGACAGGTGCTAATTGTCACATGGCAGGCGCTAATTGTCACATGGCAGGTGCTAATGGTCACATGACAGCACGTGGTGCCTCATAGCTCTAAGGGAAAGGCCAGAAAAGGTCAAGGAGTACCCACTACCCACAGGAGAGAGGAAATTTCCTGTGCAAAGGCCCTGGGGTGCTAAGACTCCTGGTGAGCCCAAAGTACTGACAGAAAAGCAGTGGGCTCATAAATAAAACTGGGAGGGTGGGGCTGGGGAGATGGCTCTGCAGTTAACAGCACTGACTGCTTTTCCAGTGGTCCTGAGTTCAATTCCCAGCAACCACATGGTGGCTCACAACCATCTGTAATGGGATCTGATGTCCCCTTCTGGTGTGTCTGAAGACAGCTACAGTGTACTCATATATAATAAATAAATAAATCTTTTTTAAAAATCATCAACTTTAGGGTTGGGGATTTAGCTCAGTGGTAGAGTGTTTGGGTTCGGTCCCCAGCTCCGAAAAAAAAAAATCATCAACTTTAGTAAACAACTGAAAGTTCTGCTTTCATTTGATTACAGCTGGTTGGGTTTGAAGTCGGAGGCTGTCTGAGCAGCTCTGGTAAAGTAGTGAACGTGGTGATGTTCTCCTTCAATTTGGAACCTTGTGTTTTAGTTAATGAAGCAAATTACTTGTAAAAGCAAATAAAAAAGATGTCTTAGGAAAAAAAGTTGGGAAGTTGGTAGAGAGGCAGGTGGGACCTCTCATGTGTCCATGAGAGTTCTGGTGTGGCCTGGAAAAGCAAGAGGAGAAAGAATCAGAAGGACCCTCGGCAAGGGAAGGGACCGGATTTCATAAGGGCCGTTCTGGCTGCAGTGCTGCAGAACCTCCTCTCCCTACTTAACCCAGCTCAGCTGAGCGTTAGACCCTCCTGAAGTGTATTGTACAACTTAATGTTGGAGGTGGTTATTGGCAGAACCTGTGTGTCTGTCTGTATGTCTGTCTGTCTGCCTGTCTCTGTTTATCTGTTTCTCCATCTCTGTCTCTCTCTGTGTCTCTGTCTCTCTGTGTGTCTGTCTGTCTGCCTGCCTGCAAAGGCCAGGTGAGGGCTCGGGAATCCCTCTGCGCTCAGCTAATCAATTTCAGAGCTTTTCAAAAGAGTAGCAAACACCCTAACCACTGAGCCATCTCTTCAGTCCCAACTTTCATTGTAGAGACAGCTTCTCACCGAACCTGGAGCTCAAAGACTGGATTCCCCGGATCCATCTGTCTTCACCTTCCCACAACCCCCGACTGCTAGGGTTACATATGCCCCTGCCTGCATGCATTTACGGTGGGGATCAGGAGTCAGGTCCTCCTGCTTGCTTGTGAGCACAGTGCAAACTGAGCCATCTCCCCAGCCCCTTTTCGCTGTTTATCAGATGGACTCTTGCACTCTTGTCTCTCTCTCTCTCTCTCTCTCTCTCTCTCTCTCTCTCTCTCTCTCTCACACACACACACACACACACACACACACACACACACACACACACACACACACACACAGAGGAAGTAGTTTCCATGACAGCTGTACATCACTGTGCCTGGCGAGCATGATTGCTACCTAAGCTTTTCTGAGAAAGGGCGTCAGTTCTTTTTGAGTGGAGAAATGGCCCCATCCAGTGGCCAGTGGGCTTTTCACAGGCTTACAGTTAATGCTGGTTCAATGCAGGCTCCTGACTTTCAGATTCCCCTGCTTACACATCCCAGCTACCCTCTTCCGTTCTGGGGAGCATCCCCTTCTCCTCCTCCCTTATTTCTGTGATGACTAATCTCATTGCCAACCTGACAGGTTTCAGAATTCCTTAGGTGGTGTTCCTTTTGAAGGTGTGTCTCCCGAGGCTGCTTCCATAGAGGAGTAACTGAGGGGATGCCTGGCCGGCCAGCCTAGCCATACTGGCAAGTTCCTGACCAATATGAGACCCTGTACCCTAAAAAAAAAGGTGGACAGCACCTGAGGAGAGACTCCTGAGCGAGGCACACGCACACACATGAATGAACACACCTGAGCACACACATGCACAATGACACACATACCCAATGTCACTCTGTGGCATAAAACCCACCACTGTTGTTACCACCACTACCACCACCACCACCCACACACCAAAGCGTGTAAACGGGTCTTAAAAGGCTAAAACCACACAGCCATCCCAGAGTGGCAAAGCAGTTTCATACGTGAGATTCTGACTCCAAGCTTTTCCATATGGCTTTGGGGACACCTAAAAACTCCTGTGAGCTCCCAGAGACAATAAGGCAGCCATCCAACGCTGTTGAATGCTCAATGAGAGTTCACAGTAAGCCAGGGAGGGAACATATTGGGCTGGCGCCCTCTGCTGGGTATCCAGTGTAACAACAAGTTTTCCTACAAGTGACCGGAGGCTGAACTGGGGATATCCATTAGGTCCTATCTGGGGTACAACAGACAGATCCTCAGAGTAAAGAAGCCTAGTTGCTTAAGCAGAAGCCTGTCGCTTGGGGCTTGGGGCTGGAAAGGACATCCAGCTGTCAAAGCAGCTAGTGTGAGGGTCCGGAGCCGGTGACCAATGCTCCTGCTTGGCAAAACAAGAATCAGAGAGCCTTGCTCTAAGTGGGCAAGCGAGGCTAAGTGGTCAGTGCAGGACTTATTGGGACGATGGGGCCTTCTCACAAAGCCTTTGCAGCGGAGCGATCTCTGTTGCTCTGAGAGAGAACCTTGAGCAGGCAGAATGAACGGGAAACCGGTTGATTGGTTTCCGGTGGTCAGGTAGGTGAACACAGCAGTACCCCAGTGGGATACAGGGTGCAGGCAAGGTGTTCAGTTGCCTCAGTCACCATTCCTGAGCGAGTGCAGTGGGTAACCTCTGCGGGGCTGTGTGGTGAGACTGCGTCGCTGGGAAGTGGTAGGACCGCCTCTGGCCGTTGAGTTAGAACAGAACAGTTCAAGTGTCAACTCTCTGCTCCAAACTACACATCTGTTATCTCGCAGATCTCTGCTCAGAAATCCGGGTGGATTCAGTCTCTGCTCTGGATCACTCAAAGCCAAGATGAAAACGTTGGTCCTGGAGTCCTCCCCGACATCCTGGGGATGGTGCGCCCCCCGGTCCATTAGGGCTTTGGAAGAATTTGATTCCTTGAGAACGTCTTTTTCCTGTTTGGTGTCCGTTGGAGGGCATCCTCGGGTTCTGGAAGCTGCCCACATTCCATGGCTTCTGGCATCTTCAGCTTTAAAATCAGCAACGGTGGCTGGGTGCCCGTGGCTCCCCCCTCAGACTCTTCTCTCTAGATCCAGCTATTGAAAGGCCGGTCTGGTTGTGTGTGTGTGTGTGTGTGTGTGTGTGTGTGTGTGTGTAAGAGAGAGAGAACTGTATATGTGTGTGCACAGATGTTTGTAAACACATGTGAGTATGTATGGAGATCAGATGACAACTTCAGGTGTTAATGTTCAAGTACCACTCCCCCCCCAGGCCCGCAACACACACACACACACACACACACACACACACACACACACACACACACACACACACACATTTTTCACATTTTTTAACTCTCAGTGACCCAAAACTCACCAAGTAGGTGAGGCTATCGGGCCAATGAGCCTCAAGGACCCATGGTTGGGATTCACCACCACAACTGGCTTTTTACATGGGGATAAACTCAGGCGTTCATGCTTACAAAGCAAGCAAGCACTTTACCAACAGACACCTCCTCAATCTTTGAAAGTCCCCTCTTGGGGTTGGGGATTTAGCTCAGTGGTAGAGCGCTTGCTAGGCCCTGGGTTTGGTCCCCAGCTCTGAAAAAAAGAAAAAAAAGAAAGTCCTCTCTCTCTCTCTGTCTCTCTCTCTGTCTCTCTCTCTCTGTCCCTCTCTCTCTGTCTCTCTCTGTCTCTCTCTCTCTCTCTCTCTCTCTCTCTCTGTCTCTCTCTCTCTCTCTCTCTCTCTCTCTCTCTCTCTCTCTCTCTCTCCTCTGACTCAGGTAGTCCCAGTTGGATAAACCAGGTCTGCCCACGGATTAACAGTCTTCCTCATATGTACACAGTCCTGGCTGAGCTTGGATGTCAACTCCACAAGAACAGCCTCTATCAGATTGGCCGGTGGGCATGTCTGCGGGGCATTTGATCGCCGATCGATGTGTGCCCTCTCTGGGTGGAACCATCCCTAGGTAGGTAGGTAGGTAGGTAGGCCTGGGCTGTGTAAAAACTAGCAGCTGAGTATGAGGCTGGAGCAAGCCCATAAGCAGCACTCCTCCACGGCTTCTGCTTCAATCCCTGCCTCCGGGTTCCTGCGCCGACTTCTGTTGGTGATGAACTGCATCTGTAAGCGGAATAACCCTTTCTTCCCCCAAGATGTTTTCGGTTAGTGTTTATCTCGGCAACAGAGGTGAAAGCTAGGCTAGGACCCGAGCTTCGAGTCTCAGCTCCCACAGGAAAACCCAGGTGTGGCGGCACACACATCAGTAAGGCAGGACTGGGATGTGCCGACGGGAGGAGCCTCGGGCTTGCTGGCCAGCCGGTCTGTCCAAAGCAGAGATTCAGTGAGGGTCTGGTCTCAAAAGTTAAGGCACGGAGTGATGACGGTATCTGTCATGTGACACTGTTCCTGAGGAGACTGAATGTCTACTCACCCCCCAGACAGGGAATGGGGACAGACCAAACTACAGTACCACTCAACTCAAACGTGGAGAACCAATGAGTGTTATTGGGGTTACCTACAGGAATATAGGTGAGGGATCACTTACAAGCGCCCGCCCCAGTATGAGTGAGAGCTCACATAGCTGGGAACCTGGAGCTCACTGTACAGCCTGCAGGCAGCTCAAGAGGTTGGAGTGTACTTTCCAGGTACCTGCTTCTTCCAGGCAGCTCGGCTTGTCTGAGTGTCTGTCCCAGCAAGCCTTACTGCTTATATAAGCTTGGGAAGGGAGGGAGAGAGAGAAGGAGGAAGGGAAGGACAGGGAGGGAGGGAGGGACCTAGTGTATCTGTTCGTTCCCAGGAACTTCCTGAACGGTGCCTTTGAGTTGTTTACTTCCTGAGCTTAAAGCCCCCAGCAGGATGTAATGTTTCATCTCCCTTAGAACATTCTGTTGTTTTTTTATCTCCCTTTTAACATCTTGTGTCTTAAGTACCTTCCCTCCAAGATGGACAGATGTATCTTGGTGTAAACTTAAGCACACTACCCAGTGTTTGTCTGTATGTGTGCTGACACACACAAATGAGGACCCAGCAAGGAGACTCAGTGGCATCCTCTCCTGGCAGCCCTTGAGCAGCAAGCATCGCGAATGTTGCTCTCTTCATTTTCCTGACCGCCATTTCCTTCATCTCAGTCCTCAGACATTGACAACCACCACGCGCTCATCGAATTCAACGAGGACGAGGGCACCTTTGTCCTTCAGGACTTTAACACCCGCAACGGCACGTTTGTCAACGAGTGCCACATTCAGAATGTGGCAGTGAAGCTGATCCCTGGGGACATTCTGCGGTTCGGGTCTTCGGGGCCGACCTACGAGCTGGTCATCGAGAACCCGTCCCAGGTGAGCCCAGCCATTGCGCGGTGGCGGGTGGGAGTGGGGTGCTACGCTGGCTTGGGCATTCGGTCCTGTTCTCAGATACAGCCACCGGAAGCACTGTGCAACCCCACACTGCCCGCATATGACATAGCAACAAGACTCTACCCAATCTCAATCCTGGTGCATCCCAGGGGGATTGGGGAGGGAAGCGCGTCAGCGCCCCCTGATGGGCACTTCATTGCACTACATGCAATTGCTTGCAAAGTGCGCATCAGTTCAGACCCGCAGTGGTTTCAGAGGGGCCGGAAGCAGTTGAATGATTCTGAGAACAGAGAGATGGGCGCCTCCCTTCCGGGCTGCTCCACTCTGCTCCGCTCTGCTGCTATTCTCTGGTTGCACACGGATCCTCCATAGGGCAGAGTCTTCTCCATGGTACGGCGAACGCCCATGTCTGTGATCGGCACAGTTATTTTGGTCCAGATCAGAAGTAGGTCTGAGGTCACAGTCTAAATTATAATCTCGATTTACGTTGAAGAGAACTCAAAACTCAGGAAGCCTCAGGCTGAAGGAGGCTGTGGTTATCAGGTTTGGAGGCGAGCACCTTTATCCACTGAGCTATCTCCCCGGTGCTTTCTCAAAAAGACATTTTCCCAAGGTTATATAGTTCTACAACGAAGTACATGCGTTTTGGGAGTGGGTTGGGGGGTTTTGAGGTGTGTGTACCCCTGGGAAAGTATGTCTACAGCTACAACAGGGAATGAGCGTCACGATCCCCGTCCCCGCCACCACCCCTGACTGCCTCCTGAATGTGGAGGTCATTTGCTTGCCAGCTGCCATCACCCAAGGGTGGGTTACTCAGCATGAACCTCACCTATTGTATGGTAAATCAAGTAAATTCTCAGGAAACTCAAATAAGTCCTCAAGAGTCACGAGCCCTCGAAAAGTGCTTTCGAAATGCACCCCCACACACACACACACACCCATAAGAAGCCCGTGGTGTTTGTTTCTTTTTTAAAAACCGTGCTGGAAATACATTTGTCATGGAATTCACCATCCTCAGTCAAGCCCGTGGAGCTAAGCTTGTTTGCTTTAAGTCCCTTCTCTCAGTTGTGTGGCCATTCATAGAACCAGCTTAAGAAACTGAAACTCCAGGCCCTCGAATACTAACCCCACCACCCCTCATCCTCCCCCCTCCACCCCACCCTTCAGCCCCACCCTTCCCCCCCACCCCTACCCCTTCACCCCCCACTCCCCTCACACCCACCCTTTACCCCACCCCTGTCCCAACTCATACCTCATCCTTCACCCCACCTCTCACTCCCTACCCCCATCCCCACCCTTCAGCCCCATCTCCCACCCCTCACCTCCCATCCCAACCCCTCATCCCCCAACCCTTTATCCTACCCACCTCATCCCTCACCCCCACCCCCTACCTCTCACCCCCATCCCCCCCCCACCCCCCCATCCCTCACCCCCACCCCCTCCCCCAACCCCACCCCATCCCCATCCCCATCCCTGTCCCCACCCCCCTCACCCCACCCCTCACCCCCCCCACCCCCCCCCCCTCACCCCTACCCTTCACTCCCTGCCCCACCCCACCCCAATAGCTCAGACAGCCATTACTCCTTCTCTGTAAAAGCCGCTTCCTGGTGTGTATCAGTTGCTCATAACAAAAGCCATGACAGGGGCTACTCGAGGGAGGAAGGGTCATTTTGCCTCACAGGCCGAGGGTAGCACAGTCCCTTATGGTGACAGGAGTGTGGGTAGCTGGTCACATGACTCCCACAGTCAGGAAGCAGAGAGACAGATGCCGCAGTGCTCAGCTGCTTTCTCCTTTTCGTGCGGACTTCGAAGCCCGTGGGACGATGGTACCCACGCCAGGTACATCTAGGGTGTGTCTCCCCACCTCAGGTAACATCCTCAAGATAGCGCCTCACGGGCAAGCCCGGAGATGCGTCTCCTAGGTTATCTTCCCCAGGATGAGAGACGGGCTGGGTGGGCTCTGCTACTTTCCTGTGAACTTGCTTTCTGTTGGTCTCGAGACCTGGACTGTGGGCTACAGAAACAAACAAACAAGATGGTAGGGGGATATAGCGAGAGTGTCTCATGAATCTCATCCAACATTTGGGGGACATTTTCTTTTGTCTTGCATATGAAGCCCAAGCTAGCCTTGAACTCACTATGCAGCCAAGGATGTCTTTAAACTTCTGATCCCCCTTCCTCCTCTCCCTCCTCCTCCCCCTCCCCTTCTCCTTCCTCTTCCTCCCCATCCCTGTCCCCCTCCTCCCCCTCTTCCTCCCAAGAGGAGTTACTGCTCCTCCTCCCTCCCCCAGAGGTTAAGAGCACCCCCTCTTCCCCTGAGTTCCTCCCCCCCCCATGGTGGCTCCAACCATCTGTAATGGGATCCCCTCTTCTTGTTCTGAGGACCCCCCATCCTCCTAAATAAATGAATGAATGAATAGTCTGGGATCAGTGGTGTACAGGCCCTGGGTTCAGTCCCACTGAAAAAAAAGTGAAAAAAAAAAAAAAGTGCTGAGGTTGGAACCCAGGGCATACGTAATTCATGCCGGAGAAGCGTGTCATTAACCAAGCCGCATCCCTACCTCTTCAGGGCTTGCGGTTCCAATTTTCTGCCAAAGCAGATCCACGAAAGTCATGGGTTCCTCTTCTCCTTTTGAGTTTCTGTAGGTGGATGAGAATCATTCAAGGACTAAGCTTCCTGGCTTTTGTCTTTAAAACAAAAATCTTTGTCTGTCTGTCTGTGTTTGTGTGTGTGGCATGCGTGCACCACGGCATGTGTAGAGGACAGAGGACAAGCTCAGGTGTTGTCCCTCACCTTCGACACAGGATGTCTTATCTGTCACTGTGTATACCAGGCTAGCTGGCCCATGGGCCTTGGAGAAATTTCCTGTCTCCATGCCCCGTCTCACAGAGGTACCCTTACCACAGCAGGCTTCACATAGGGACACGAACTTGGGTCCTCACGCTTGCATGCGGCAGGCCATGTCCCTAGCCCCTAGGTTTCCTCTCAGCAGTGGCCAGATCACTTGGGCTCTAATCTTGGAGGACTTTACCAGAGCCCCTCTGGTGGTGTGAAAGCTCAAACCGCTTCCCTCACTGCATCCCCCCCCACCCCCAGTCTGCTGCTCCTGACACACCCTGTCACGGGAAGGGAAGAAAACACACTTGAGTCACAGGCTTCCTCTTCCGCCTCAGCTTCTGCCCAGAGCACACCTGGCAAGCCTGGTTCTCCCCCCCCAATCTTCCTCAGTTGATGATGACAGTGCTGCCTGGTAGCTAGTGTTGAGCAGTCAGGGAGGGCACCAGGCGCTCCATGGATATCCTCTACTTCAGTTCCTTGAAATGCAGGTAGGCGCCATTAATAGCCGAGGCCCAGAGAACACACACTCATCTCTGTCAAGAGGGAAGAGAACCAAGTGGAGCCAGATTTCCTTAAAGATACATCCTGTCCCCTTAACCAGAGGGGCAGGTGAGCCAGCTCCTGTCCCCTTAACCAGAGGGGCAGGTGAGCCAGCTCCTGTCCCCTTAACCAGAGGGGCAGGTGAGCGAGCTCGGGTCCCCTTAACCAGAGGGGCAGGTGAGCGAGTCCCGAGTGTGGGAAATGTGCCTCCCCAGAAGAGCGCTGAGGCTCAGGCTACTGAGCTCGGGGGAGGATACTTTACAACTTTGCAAGCCTCCACACCAGACCACCATGGCTGACCCACGGCTGAGCACAGAGAACAGTTACTGTGACCACAGTGCAAGCCCTTTCCTCACTGGCTGAGTGGCCAGGAGGGTACAATCCCACATCACCTGAGCCTTGACTTTTCCTTCTCTGCTTATATTTGTCTTTATTTTGTCTGTTTAAAAGATCATTTTATTTTCATTTGGTTGTGTGTGTGTGTGTGTGTGTGTGTGTGCGCGTGCGTGCATGCGTGCACACATGTTTTACAGCCTGTCTATTTTAAAGCTTGTCAAGCACAATCTTGATATCAATAATAATATATAAATATATTATATACTTATATATTATAATGTATTATATTTAATATGTTACATAGTATAACATACATTATATTATATAATGATAATAACAGTCTTATTAATCTTATACTCTCGTTCTGTCACAGTTTTGTTTTTGTTTTTGTTTTTGTTTTTTTTGAGACAAGGTCTCTCTATGTAGCCCTGGCTGACCTGAACTTACTATGTAGACCAGGCTGGCCCAGAACTCAGAGCTCCACCTAGGCTTCCCGAGCGCTGGGATTAAAGACGAGCTCCATCACGCCCAGTCCTTCCTCTCAGTTCATGTTGACAGGCAATTAGACTAGCAGAGTCTGGGTGAGGAGCCAGTGTTCTCTGTTTGTCTGCACTTGGACCTAAGCTGGCTCAAGGCACTTTTAAAAACGAACCATTATTTTGTTCCTTGTACTGAGCAAAGCGGAGTCCGGTACCTGTGCTTGTAAACGAAGTTGTATCGGGACACAGCCTTGCCTGTTCATGTGGCTGCTGCCTCTGTTTACCTTCCGGGTCCACTGGCAAAGTCAGTTCACCAACCTACCCTGGCAACACTGCTGTGCCCCCTCTTGCTTTACGCAATCCCCCAAAGAAGAATTTAAAAACAGGCAGAGAGAGAAGGGACTAACTCGCACTGAGCCCTCCTCTGTTTGCTTAGGGCTGTGTGGGTTAATAGTTTACTCAGCTAACTGAGAGGTTGGGGAAAAGTAGACTTTGAACACTCTTTCCACTGTCTCTTTAAAACAGCAACGGTGGATATGCATATGCAAATGTGTTCCTATGTGTATGCAAATGTGAGTATTTGCATACTCTAGCCACGTCGAGGTAGATGCTCTAGGTCATTAATATAAACTGTACACCTCGAGTGTTACAAAAGGAACCTGGTCCTTTGGGAGGTTTTGTTTTGTTTTGTTTTTTGAGAACTTAGGAATGTTTCCAAAATGTAACTTCTGAAGCAGGAAAGTGGGTTTGTTTGTACTCTGAAGCAGGCCGCAACTCAGTGGTTCTCAACCTGTGGGTCGCAACCCTAAAAGACCATTGGAAAAACAGCGATATCTATACAATTTATAACAGGGGGCTGGAGGGAGAGCTCAGAGGTTAAGAGCACTGACTGCTCTCCCAGAGGTCCTGAGTTCAACTCTCAGCAACCACATGGTGGTTCACAACCATCTGTAATGGGATCTGACACACGGGCATACATGCAGACAGAAATAAATAAATATTTAAAAATTTTTTAACAGTGACAAAGTTACAGTTATGAGGTAGGAACTAAAATAATTGTATGGTTGGAGTCACCACGCCGTGAGGAACTGTATTAAAGCAGCGTTAGAAAGGCTGAGAACCACTGCTGTAGCTGGACGTGGGGTTTGTGGTTGTAGCTGAGTGGCTTTTTACTTCCCATCCCTCTTAAGTTTTCACTCCCTGTCTTACCCTAAATCTCTCCCTCCCCGGGCCGCCGCCGTTTGACTTAAGTTCCGTATGCAGTAAGCCTGTCGGAACCTGTAGGGCGCCTTGCCTGTGGGGACACGGTGGCACTTACGCGAAGTCTCAGTGAGCTTATTGTCCAGGAAATTTTACTGTTGTCAGGTGACAGAAACCCAGATCAAAGTGAGCAAAACAAACAAACAAAACCGTGTAACTCGAAAGCATCTGCTTCCGGCCTGACTTGCTCCGGGCCATCCAGTAATGCTCAGGAATTCATCTCGTCCAGTGTCATTAACTCACTACCTCAGCAGACTCTGCACCAGGCTCACGGGAGCAGGGCCTCGCCTGCAGCCTTGACAGCAGATTTGATTGTTTTGTTTTCCCAGTTATTTGTCTTGGGTGGTCATGTGACTATCTGGAACCTCTCACTGATGGCTCTCACAGGCATTTTCCTGGGTCTGAGGGATCAGCTCTTAGGACGACATGAATTCAGAACTGAACGGGAGGGGCTGGGAAGACGGCCCAGTGGGTAAAGTGCTGGCTGGCAAGCATGAATTTGGTCTTTGATTTCTACATGTTTCATGTGAGCGTGCATATTTGCACGTGTGTGGGCCAGTGGATGTGTTTAACCGTGTGCACTCGAATGTGGGGTGGTTTGAAGATGCTTGCCCCACGGAGTGGCACTGTTGGGGGATGTGGCCTTGTTGGAGTAGGTGTGGTCTTGTTGGAAGTGTGTCACTGTTGTGGTGGGCTTTGAGACCTTCCTTCTAGCCATGTGGGAGCCAGCCTTCTTCTAGCTGCCTTCGGAACATGAGGTAGAATTCTCAGCTCCTCTAGAGCGCCATGCTTGCCTAGATGCTGCCATGCTTCCCGCCTTAATGATGTTGGACTGAATCCCTGAACCTGTAAGCCAGGCCCCAGTTAAATGTTGTTCTTTATAAGAGTTGCTGAAGTCATGATGTCTCCCCACAGCAATGAAACCCTATTATGACAATATGGAATCCTAAAGTTGATGTCAGAAGTCATCCTCAGTGACGCTTTGACCTTATTCTTTGAGGCAGGATCTCTCAATCAAACCCAGAGCTCACCAATATGGGTAGTCCAGTAGCCAGCCTGCTCTGCCTTCTAAGGCTGGAGTGACAGGTGGGCCGCCATGGCCGCCAAGCACTTAAATGGGTTCTGGGAATTCACACTCCAGTCCTCACACCCTGTGTGGCAAATGCTTTAGCTCCTGAGCTGTTGTCTCCCCAGCATTCACACAAAAGAGCTGGGCAGAGGCCAGCCAGGCTAGCTAGCCGAACCTACGAACACCAGATTCATCGAGAGACTCTGATTAAATACTGAAGTAGAAGTAATTGTAAAGGACAGCTGGTGTTGATCTCCGGCTTCCACATGTATGTGTGCTCACAAACATACATGCGCCCATACATGCATCCATATACATGTGAAAAATTGAAGAAATAAAAGAACGTGTGTGTGCACATGCACACTCGTGCGCGCGCGCGCACACACACACACACACACACACACACACACTCACACACACACATAGAATTGAGAGAGGGGAAGAAGTCCCTTCCTTAGAAAAGTCAAGGTGCATCCCAGCGCCGCCCAGATGTCCACAGATGGGGACACACTGATGGTGCATTTCAGGAAGAGTTCCTACTACCTGAGCAGAGCGCCCCTGTCAGGATCCAGAGATGACGATAATCCGTTCTCCACTGGAACGGTCTGCTCCGGGGAGGATGCTGGAAGATGCCGGGTGAGAGGCTCCACCCAGAGATTTCTATCTTCACTGACTTTAAGTAATCTCGGCTTTGAGAAGGCCATGGTGTCAGGCCATGGTGTCTGCAGCAGGATGGAGGATGGGGACTGGAGGGCTGGCGGGAATGATCAGGATAAGCATCGGTCGTCTTCCCCCAGCTCACCCGTGCGTGCTGTTTCCTCTGTGCTGAACTTCTTCTAGAGGGACCTGCTGATGCATATGGAATCCGGAGCCAGGGCCCTTTATATCAAAGGAAAGTTCCAGAAACCGGAACAGGAGGGCGTGGGACAGCAGACTACCCCGGGGAAGGTGTGGTACAGACTGGGGCTGGGGGACCAGAGGGACAGTGCAGACCCCTGAGGATCACCCGCGGCTTCCTGTCCCTACTTGTTGCACATGCTTAACCCAGCTTCTACCCAGAAGGGCAAGGCTCTGACCTGAAGGTTTACAGAGAGGAGAGAACACCATAAGCCAAACGCAGGGAGACAAAGGCCAAAAGAAAGGCTTTGGGAACAAGCAGATTCAGAGGTGTCTACCTTTAACGGTCTAAAGCTTAAGGACATCACTTGGTACCTCTAGGTCCAACAAAATATAATCTTGGTCTCTCAGACTGAAAAGCCCCAGCATAATGTTACTCTGGGGGTGGGGCTTAAATACTTTTACCCCATTTGAAATTATGGAGCCACCTCTGAAGGCTGTTTGGCCAGGTACCAAACAGCGCCTTCTGCTGGCCTGGCTGTGGAACTGCACTTTTGTGTCCAGCCTATCTGGTAGCCAGAATTGTCATTGCTGGGGAGCACATGGGTGGGGGTTGTGGGGAGGCGTCCTTCCAGCTATGGTGCAGTAGTGAGAGCACAATCAGAGGAAGTGGCTTGGCAGTGGATCTAAGGAACTCCCCTATTTGGGTGAGCCACTGCAGATAGAATCTGTACTTGTTTGTTCGTGTGTGTGTTTTGGTCTTGTAACTTAAGATCTAAAAATCAATCAAACAAACAAACAACCCAGGGCTGAAGGGGTTATCTCAGTTGATAAAGTATTTGTTTTGCAAACATGCAGAGCTGAATTTCATCCCTGTGTGATGGTGCTTGCCTTTAATCCCAGCACTCAAGAGGCTGAGCTGGGTAGGCTGTGAGTTCAAAACCAGCCTGGTCTACGTAGGGAGTAACAGGTCAGCTAAGGCTGCATTGAAAGTAGAGTGGTCCTGTAAAACAACAAAGCAAACGAGCGAACAAACAAAAAACTGAACTTGATCCTCAGGCCCCTTGGGGTGGCACATTTGTAATCCCAGCTCTAAGGCAGTGAAGTTGGAGATGGGTCGGTCTCTGGGGCTCACAAACCAGACAGTCTAGCATCCTGTGCCAGATCCAGGGCAGTGAGAGACTTTGTTTTGAAAGACAGACAGACAGACAGACAGGAAGGAGGCAGGCAGGCAGGCAGGGAAGGAGGGAGGGAGGGACTAATAGGTCCCAAGGAACACCTGAAGTTGTCTTCTAGCACACTGACACAGACACACGCACACATGCACACACACATATACACATGAGTACACACACATATGAACACAAGTGGCATACTAGCCTTATTTTAACATAATTACAGAAAGGCTTTAATGGTAACAGTTCACTGACACCTTTTCCCATTATTGCCCCATTGTCAACAAATATCAAGAACAGAGAGAGGATCCATTCTGACTCCTTACTATAACTGCACCCCAGGACCCGCATCCCAGCCAGCCAGGACCTATGCTGCATTCCACCACTGTACTCCTGCACTACGTAACACTCTCTCTCCTTGGCAGGCTTAAGGAGCCCTGACCAGACATCCTGGAGACCGTCCCTTAGTCTGAATACACCAGAGACCTCCCTCTGACTAGACCGGGTCAAAGCTTTCAGAAAGCCCTGACCAACTAAGGTGGCCTGGACTTACTGCCCCAACCCCTCAGGGGCACCCGATGTCACCTTCTCCCTGGATGAGGGCAGCGCCTGTCAGGTTTCTCCATGCTAGAGGCACTGTTTCTGCTCTCTGGGAGCAAGAACCAGTTATAGCTCAGCCTCCATGGGAGACATGAGCCACCTACGGGGAAGCCACAGAAAACTCCATTACAGAGGTTCCGCCTACCCGGAGGTCTTCCTCCCCTCCCCCGAGGAAGACTCCTCCTCTCTCCCAGGGTTTACTTTACTCAGTTGTACGTAGCAGGACAGCCTTGGGTCTTTATTTTACACATTGAATTACAATTAACTGTTTATTTTTATGGAGAGAGGGTGAGGCCTCAGAACATGTGTGGCTGTGTGTGGAAGCCAGAGGACAACCTTCTGTGTGAATGCCATCTGTGTGACTTTGAGACCCAGAAGGCTGTAGGGATCTGTATGGCCGAAACAGGGAGGTTCAGTGTGAGACCCCAGGAAATCAAAAAATAATGAAGATGGAGATGCAGCTGAGGAGACCCCCCAATGTCAATCTTGCCAACGTGCACATTCACACAGGCAAACACACAAACGCACACACAAACACACCATTCTCACACATGCACACACATGTACACACAGTATCTCACACATGCACACACATGCACACATGTACACACAATTCTCACATGCACACACATGCACACACATGTACACAATTCTCACACATGCACATACATGCACACACATGTACACACAATTCTCACACATGCACACACATGCACAAACATGCACACACATGTACACATACACACGCAAGTGCACCCACACACAGAACACACAGAGAGATGCTTTTGTTTAAAAAAGAACGAAGGCTGTCATCCATCCCAAAGTATAGTCAAGGTCTGGTGTTCAGCTAAGTGGTTGAGATCCATGGTGTTTGCACCTCCCCTCTGAAGTGAGGGGGTGTATAGTCCTAAAGCCACTGAGCCACACACCCTCCTGAGATGCCATCTAGGTTTATCTAGATGAAAAGTTAACTGACGGGGTTGGGGATTTAGCTCAGTGGTAGCGCTTAGAAGGCTCTGGGTGAGGTCCCCAGCTCGAAAAAAAGAAAAAAAAAAAAAAAACAAAACAACAACAAAAAAAACAAAACATTGTCCCATTAGCCCATATTTGAGTCGGGGTAGAGGTTCAGTTTGTATGGGGTATGCAGAGCAGAAAAGTTCAAAGAGAAAGAAAGGAGAAAGGGGTAGGAAAGACAGCCAGGAGTGGGAAGAACTCGAGTTTATAAGACACGGTGCAAAGCAGCTTGAGTGATATTACGATGGGGTAAATTTTGGGTGTTCTTTGAGATACCAGCACTCTCCCTGCCTCAGCCTCAGACACAGACACAACATCTGCTTTAAAAAACACGGTTCTCCAGGGTTTGGCCCATATTTATCATTTTTTTTTCTTCTTTTTTTTGGGGAACTGGGGACCAGAAAAGTTCAAAGAGAAAGAAAGGAGAAAGGGCTAGGAAAAGCTCTACCACTGAGTGCTAAAGAACTCCTTTATCAGTTTATAAGCCACGGTGCCCCTCTTTTCTCTGGCTCCCCCTTCCCCTCCTGGGCTCCTCCTCCTTCCCCCTCTCCTCGCTGGCTCCTCCTCCTTTCCCCTCTCCTCCCTGGCTCCTCCTTTCCCCTCTCCTCGCTGCTCCCCCTCCTTCCCCTTCTCTTCACCTCCTCCTTTCCCCTCTCCTCCCTGGCTCCTCCTCCTTTCCCCTCTCCTCGCTGGCTCCTCCTCCTTCCCCCTCTCCTCCCTGGCTCCTCCTTTCCCCTCTCCTCCCTGGCTCCTCCTCCTTTCCCCTCTCCTCGCTGGCTCCTCCTCCTTCCCCTCCTCCTCGCTGGCTCCTCCTCCTTCCCCCTCCTCCCTGGCTCCTCCTCCCACCCCTCTCTCTTGCTGGCTCCTCCTCCTTCCCCCCTCTCCTCGCTGGCTCCTCCTCCTTTCCCCCTCTCCTCCCTGGCTCCTCCTCCTTTCCCCTCTCCTCCCTGGCTCCCTCCTTTCCCCTCCCTCGCTGGCTCCTCCTCCTTCCCCTCACCTGCTGGCTCCTCCTCTTTCCCCCTCTCCTCCCTGGCTCCTCCTCCTTCCCCTCTCCTCCCTGGCTCCTCCTCTTTCCCCCTCTCCTCGCTGGCTCCTCCTCCTTCCCCTTCTCTTCCCTGGCTCCTCCTCCTTCCCCTTCTCTTCACTGGCTCCTCCTTTCCCCTCTCCTCACTGGCTCCTCCTCTTCCCCCTCTCCTCGCTGGCTCCTCCTCCTTCCCCCTCTCCTCGCTGGCTCCTCCTCCTTTCCCCTCTCCTCCCTGGCTCCTCCTTTCCCCTCTCCTCCCCCTGGCTCCTCCTCTTCCCCCCCTCTCCCCTCTCCTCCCTCCCCTCCTCCTCCTCCTTCCCCCCTCTCCTCCCTGGCTCCTCCTCCTTCCCCCTCTCCTCGCTGGCTCCCCCTCCTTCCCCCTCTCTTCCCTGGCTCCTCCTTTCCCCTCTCCTCCCTGGCTCCTCCTCCCTCGTCGTTGCCACACTCTCTAGTCTAGAGAGTCAGCTAGGGTAGATCCTAGGGTCTAGCCTAGTCCACTCAGCCCTAGTTGGATCACATGTTCTTTGAACCGATCTCTGTAGTCAAGTCAGGGGATGTGACTGGCAAGTTGCTTAGTCCCTCCCATAAAATAGGGACGGGGAGATTGCCCAGAACCACCCCCGGACCCAGTGGTGTAGAGTGGGTCCTAGGAGGTGGCGCTCAGGACTCTGGGAGTGGTTCACTGAGATGCATTCCGCCCGCACGTTCAACACGCATCTTTTAATCCAGTTAGAACAGTCTAGAAAGAACTGAGGCCAGTGGGCCCAGCCAGGAACAGGACTCAGCCATGCTCCCTTCCTGGCCACAGATTCTAAGTGGGTCAGTGAGTCAGTGGGTCAGCTTTCCTAAGTGACTCTGTTTCCCTGAATGCTTTTCTCCTCGCTGGCTCTAAGAGTCTTCTGGGAAGCCCAGGATCCTTGACTAGGTTCTAGACTGGGTTAGGCTTCTGAGCAGGGGGCAGCCTTCCTTTGATGGGGACACTTCAGAACAGATCTCAGCAAGTTCCAGTTTAGAACCTACTCTCTGTTCCTCATGGGTTTGGTGTTCAGAAAGAGGAACGGCAGCTGTGGAAACATTGGGGTCACCAAGCTCCTAGCGCAGGTTGTCGCTTGCAAAGTGTCCTTGGTATTCTCAGAGAAAGGAGATGGAGACAGAGGCAGGACACGGGCATACGGGGTGAAGGGGCTGGGGTGAGGGGATAGACATAGAGAAGGAGAGAGAACACAGAGAGGAGAGGGAGTGGAAGCAGAGGGGGAGGGAGGCAGGAGAGAGAGGAAGGCTAAGGTCTAGAGCCTGGCCCTGTCCAGCGTGCCCTGAGCCTGGGTGACTCATCCAAGGGCTTCGTGGGAATAGGTGAGCCTTGTGCAGCAGACAACAGCACAGTTGCCGTCATCACCGAAGGACAAAGCACAGGGGAGACGCCTCATTACCAGTTCTGCGTCAGCTCCGCACCATATTGCCTCTCCCGCGGGGACGGGTCCTGACGGTCCTCCTGGGGGGAAGGCTCTTGGCTCTCCACTGAAGCAGCCAGACACTTCCGTGGCGTCCCAGATCTAAGGCACCTGCTGCAACCAGGTGTTGAGGCGGTTGAGGACGAAGGCTGCGAGGCAGCGTCCCACCCCTCCCCCGAGATCTCAGCCCTGGGGTGTGTAGACGGACCATAGTGTGTTGTGTGGAGTTCCCTCTATGCTTGTTTTTCCTCCCAGCCCCAAGCTCCCTGAATAACAACTCTGAGACTTAAATATATTTACAAATGCCTTGGCCAAGGTCTCTGGCTCGTTCTCTGACTAATTCACAGCTTAGTCATCCCATCATTCTATCCAAAGTTAGGCTGTGTGGCTGGCTACCTGGTCCCCGGTTACGTGCGACCGACCATCTTCCTCTGTGTCTGGGACCCAAATCCTCTTTCTCCAGCCTGTCTCCCCCACCCCCCAGCACCCTTTCTCTATCCCGGAACTTTCACCTCCCTATTTCCTGCCTAAGCCAATAGGCCAAGAACATTTTTACTGACAGGTGATTCTTCCAAACAGTGCTAGAGGCCCTCTCTACACTAGTGAGGATAGAATTGACTTGGGGCAGGGGAGGGGAGGATTCCTGGAGCTGGTCTGACTCTCGGTGACCCACCTCACACTTTCTTTCATGCCCCTGCACCCAGCACGGTGCACCCAGCATCCGCTGTGGGAGCTGCAGTCGTGTCTGGGGTGGGTAAGAAGGAGGAAAGGCCTGGTCCCTGCAGTGCCATCCTGTCAGTTCAGCAGCTCAGAGCCATGTCCCTGGCTCAGGAGATGTCACGTGTGGAAAGTCCTGGATGAGGATTCAGGAGGGCACTGAGATGGATCGTAGCGGTTCTAGAACTTACTGGAATCATTTACTAATACCGTGGACAGACAGACAGACAGACGACAGGATGGCAGGGCCTCTGAGGAGAGTTCAGGCCTCAGAACCAAGATTGAGAGCACAGCAGCTCTGAAGAGAGGAATCAAACCCTCCAACCACCATGGCAAAAGCGAGGTCCCGGGTCATATGCTCCTGAGGATGGGAAGGTTTCACAGCTCGGGCCTGCAGCCAGGCTCTCTGGTTCCCAGGAAGGAGGGGGGGACGGGGTGGGGAGCAGGGTGTGCAGCTTTGATGTGAACTCACTTCCCAGGAGAGTCCTCAGCCCCTGGCAGTCTGTTAGGTGCCTGTCGGTGTCTGTGAGAAGTGGGAGGCCTGCAAGTGCCCAGGCCTGATCCTCACATCCTATTTTTACAACATGACCTTGCCCGGCCTCAGCGTCATCCACACTGACTGCATTAGATGGGGGTCAGGAATCTCTTGGTGGAATGTGATGATGGCCTAGGGTCCCGAGGCAGGGTATTGTCCCAGACTTGAGGAACATTGCAAGGTTTCTCGGAGGGAGCGACTCGTGAGCTGGGTCTTAGGACAAGCAGTGCTGTATGAAAACATCACCTCCCCTGAGCCTCCCGTCTGTCCCACAGGTCTCCTGCCCGTGGGTGAGGGGCTCAGGACCTTGGCCAAATCCACAGTCACACCTGCCGTCCTCGCCCCCCACCATGCCCTTCCACCAGGGCGTCCGGTCAGCCTCGGTACAAAGAAGTTGGTCGCAGGGTTGTCCCAGACCCACCGTGGTCCCCCCATCTGCTCCTCACCAGCGGCCCATGAGTGCCAGTGGGAAGATGTTTTCCTTTATGATGAACCCAAAGTCTCCTGTCATCAAGCAAGGTACGTGCCAGGCTCTGGGGATGGTTTCAGGCGAGGGTTTAAAGCCATGAAGATGGTCGGCCTTGGTTTTCACTTTTCTCTGACTCTAACTATTTATAGACTATCACTAGTTGGTTAATGGTGGGCAGGTGAAAGGGCTAAATAGGGGAAGGGGCCTGCCACCAACTCTGACAACCTGAGTTCGATTCCCAGAACCCACAAGGTAGAAGGAAAGAACTGACTCCTGCAAGTTGTCTCTGGCCTTCTCAGAAATGTTATGTATGGGCCATAAGCACGTCCCCATGCAGGCACACACACACATGCACACAGAGTTAAAAATAAATGAAACATTAAAAAAAAAAGTTACTTAAATAAATAGAGAAAATGGGGGGGGTTAGTAGGGTGTTTGCCTAGTATACATACAGTCCTGGGTTTGCATAAAACCATATATGGTGGGGCACGATGGCGCACACCTTTAATCTCAGCACTCGAGAGGCAGAGGCAAGCGGTTCTCTGTGAGTTCGAAGCCAGGCTGGTCTACATACTGGGTTCCAGAATAGCCAGGGCTACACAAAACCACGTGTCAAGAAATAAAAAGAAAGAGGGAAGGAAGGAAGGAGGAAGAGAAAAAAGTTAAAGATAAACAAAACAAGGAGACATCCAGCTGTGCGATTCTAACCTCTGGATTCCTCCTTTGAGCTCCTGGGTTTGTCTCTGAGACTCTGCAGCAGAGCCCCCGTCCTCACCGCAGTTCCCTGCGCAGGGTGTGGGCGTGCACGTGTGCATGCGTGTTCATGGACATACAGTGTTCAGCAGGATCTACACGATTCTCTTTGGTGCACGAGCAGACATGTTGGCAACTGAAACCCCATTTGCCCACAGAGCTCTTGGGAAGTTGTAAAGTTGTTTGGTCACTACAGTGCCTGCGGGAAGAGAAGAGTGAGGCTTACCAGAGGAAGTCCTTTCCCGGAGGGAAGATCTGTCCGCTCTAGTTTAACTTAGCAATCTGCATCTTATGACCACCCACCCACAGCTTTGTAGTGTGGGGGTACACACAGCCTTTGGGCTGTTGTCCAGCTCCTACCCCAAACCATCCTGAAAAGTCTCCACGTGTTTGGGGATAGGACACTCTTGTCCATTCCTGTCCTCCTGGCCACAGTAGCCCTAGCAGCAGACCAGATGTCAATTCAGGCCGTGGGCACAGTCCCCAGGCTTCCTCCATGGCGGCTTGACCAAGGTTTCCTCCTTAGTTTTCTCAGCCTCCGCTCCATAGCCCCTGCGTGCGTCCCTGTTTCTTGGCTCTCTCCACTTCCTCCCCTGGCCTTTCGAGACCTTTCACCTAGTTACCCTCTGTCTTAGGTCTTATTGCTGTGAACAGACACCATGACCAATGTAAGTTTTATGAAGGACAACATCTAATTAGGGCTGGCTTATGGGTACAGAGGTTCAGTCCATTTTCATCAAGGCAGGAGCATGGCAGCATCCAGGCAGGCATGGTGCAGGAGGAGCTGAGTTCTACATCTTCACCCGAAGGAAGCCAGGAACAGACTCAGCATCCCAGGAGGAGCTAGGAGGAGGGTCCCCAAGCCCACCCCCACAGTGACACACTTCCTCCAACAAGGCCACACCTTCTAATAGTGCCACTCCCTGCGCCAAGCTTATGCAAACCATCGCACCTTCCTCCAGCACGAAAACTGTACTTAACCTGGGGACCATTGGGACGAGGAGGAGGCAAGTGGACGCTAGGGCTGGCACCACCATCATCAACTGAGCCATCCCATGCTCTGGAAGCAGCCTGTCGGCCCAACATGTAGACGCAAACATTTCCAAACATACAGAGTAGGTCCCACTGGGAAGGCTGAGGCTGGAGGATGGCAGCTTTGGTGCCTGCTTGAGCTACAGAGTGAGTTCCAGATCAGTCTGGTTAGCACGACGGGATCCTGCCTCCAAATGAAAGGCAGAAAGATCCTGGGCGTGTATCCCTGTGGGAGAACGAGTGCCTCTTGTGCGAGGGCCTCGGCTCCACCCTTGGTGCTGGCAAACAGAAATGACTTTGCAGAGAGCCTCCACCTAATTCTATCTGTAATATTCTGTTAAACTGTTTTATTTTATATTAGTTTATTTTATATGTTTGGGTGTTTTACCTGCATGAAAGTCTGCGCACCATGTGCATGCAGTACCCTCAGAGGCCAGAAGAGGGTGTTAGAGCCCCTGGAACTGAAGTTATAGACCATTGTGAACCACCATGTGGTTGCTGGGAATCGAACTCAGTTCTTCTGGAAGAGCAGCCAGGGCTCTTAACCGCTGAGCCATCTCTCCAGCCCCTTCTTACTTATTTTAAATCAAAGTGTCTTAGCCTTCATTAATGGAACCAATGTATATTATGCATTTCAAAGCACATTGTACGTATCCTCATGGACACCATAAACTAAAGTTTAATACACATACAGTAGGTATCAGTTGTTAATTATGTGATAAATTGTCCCCAAGCCCAACAGCCTGACAATGAAAACACACACACACGCACGCGCACGCACACACTGAATAAAGACTGTGTGTTGGGCTGTCTGTAGCCAGGGATTTGGGGTCACTCAACCCCATGCTGTGGCTCAGGATAGTCCCGAGATAGAAGTTATGGAGCTGTCCAGGACTGTGCATGCACATGCATGCAGTACCCACGGAGGACAGAAGAGGGCGTCAGACTATGGTCCCCTGAAGGCTTCACCGAGCCTGGCGATCAAATGACCAAAGAAACTCAGGGAAGAAAGGATTACTGGGCTTATACTTCCAGAAGGACAGAATCTGTCTTGGCCGGGAAGCACAGCCATCGGGTGTCCATCTGGTACACTTGTGCAGACGCTGTTGAAGTGCCAGGAATCAGACTCAGGGCCTCCTACCTCCTAGTCAAGTGCTTGATCTCCCAGGCCCAGCCCTAGCCTCAGCTCCATCCCCAGCCCCAGTCCCAGTCTCAGGCCAATTTACTTTCTTAAATTTAGACGAGGTTTCACTAAGTCACTTAGGCTGGCTTTGAAATTACTGTGCAGGGGCTGGGGATTTAGCTCAGTGGTAGGCGCTTACCTAGGAAGCTCAAGGCCCTGGGTTTGGTCCCCAGCTCTGAAAAAAAAGAACAAAAAAAAAAAAAAAAAAAAAAAAAAAATTACTGTGCAACCCTTAGGCTGATCTTAAACTTGTATTCTATCTCTGTTTCTGTCTGTCTGTCTGTCTGTCTCTCTCTGTGTGTGTCTGTCTGTCTGTCTGTCTGGTGTTTTTTTATTGAAAGTAGATTTTTTTCATACAGTAAGTGTATGCTGATTATGATTTTTCCCTTCCCAACTTCTCCCTGATCCGTCCTTCTTTTCCACCCATCTAGATCCATACCCCCCCCTCTCTGTCTCTCATCAGAATACAAACAGGCATCTAAAATAACAGTAATTAATAAGAATACAATAAAATAAAAACAAACCAGATTAGGACAAAACCAGATTAGGAGTGGGGAGTTTAAGAAAAATCACAAGAAACACATACACGCAGAATGTGCGCTATACCCACTCAGACACAGAAAGCCTATGAAAACAAAATTAAAAACTACAATATTTAACCAAAAGATCTATAAGGTTAAAAAGGAAAAAAAAAACTGCCCAGACAAAGCACTGGGAGACCAAACAAATCCTCCCAACCCATCTACTGCCGGGCGCAGGTCTCCCTTAGGTGTGGTCTGTATACCCACTGAGGCTCCGCTGGAGAAAACGCACTTCCCCTTTGCGGTCTCAGTCCCTTGGGTAGCTGGATTACAGATCTCTGTCCTTGTAGAGCAAAAAGCAGCGGCCTGAAGTGAATGGTTGGGGCCGTGTTCCAGTAAAATTTTATTTTTAACAGTTTGCTGCTTTGTTTGTTTTTGCAACAGAGTCTCAGTATGTAGCCCTGGCCGTCCCGGGACTCACTATGTAGACCGCGCTGGCTTCAGACTCACATGAATCTGTGGGCCTCTGCCTTCCGAGTGCTGGGGTTAGAGGTGTGCGCCCCCACACACACATAGCTCAGAGTGTTTCAAAGATTTGCTTATTTGATTTGATGTGTGAGGATGTCTTGCTCACATGTGTCCCTGTGCAGCACATGGGTGTCGCGGCTGTAGAACCAGAGGGTAAGGTGTCAGATATCCTGGAACTGAACTCGGAGATGGTTGTGAGCCACCATGTGGTTGATGGGAGTTGAACTCAGGACCTCAGGAAGAGCAGTCAGTGCTCTTAACCACTGAGCCATCTCTCTCTAGCCACACCCCCCTCAATTATTTTTAAAAGCATGAGGGAACCGAAGAGATGTGTCAGTAGGTAAGAGTGCTGGGTGCTCTTGCACAGGACTGAAGTTCAGTTCCCAGCACCCACATCAAAACCATCTATAACTCTGGCTCCTGAGGACACAATGTCTCAGGCCTCCACAGACATCTGCACTCACATACACCTACCCACGCGCAGACACACGCCTCATAGAGTTGAAAATAGTGAAACCACACATTTTCTCAAAGCATTCTGTGAGCATGGCGACTCGCGTCTGTGATCCCAGCACTCAGGAGGCTGAGGCCGGAGGATTGGCATGTGTTTAGGGCCAGCCTGGGCTACACAGTGCATTTCAGAGCCAGCACAACTCTATGTCTTTTTTTATTTAATCTCATAATAGCTCCCTGCGATAAGACTGTTCACGTCACTGAATTATTTATGTAGAAACCAAGGCAGAGGGAGGCTTAGAGCTCCCCTCCTGGTCGCCAGATCCTGGTGCAGCAGAGAAAGGCGCATCAGTGATCGGCAGGCCACAGAGCAGTGAGGAAGAGAGGTGAGCTGGCTGCTCTCCCAGCCAGTCCTTCCACAGCCATGTCGCTGCATACACACGGCTCTGAACTTTTTAAGTCGGAGAAACATCTGGGAACAGGACCTGGTGGATAAAGTGGCTGCAGCCAAAGCGTGAAGACCCGAGTTCAGGTCCCCAGAACCCGTGAAAAGCAGGGCAGCGTGCATATGTAATCACAGCCACGGGGCAGACAAGGGGATGGCCGGAGCTTCCGACAGTCATTATACCCAAAACCGTATGCTCTGTGTTCAGTGAGACCCTGACAAAAAGTAAGATGGTCAGTGAGGGAGGCGCACATGTGATGTCAGCCTCTGGCCTTGGCATGCACACGCACACACACACACGCACTCACACGCCTTCTCACAAGCATGTACATGGGAACACACAGGCATACATACAAACACAAGTTAAAAAACTAAAGGCTGGGCATGGTGACCCACGCCCTCAATCCCAGCACTTTGGAGTTAGAGACGGGTGGAACTCTGTGCGTTTGAGGCCAGCCTGGTCTTCATAGAGAATTCCAAGCCAGGGAGAGCTACATAGTGAGACTCAATTTAGTGATGATGATGATGGTGGTGGTGATGGTGATGTAGTATGACTTTTGAGGGAAAACCATGAGTAGCTCAGGGTGTGGGGACCTCCAAGCTGGGGAACACAGCACCCTGTTCTCTGTGGATGTCCTGCAGTGTGGGCCAGCGCCATGGAGATGTCAGAGCAAGGCTTGACCGAGGGCATCGCTGGGATAGTACCTCCCCCCGAGATCTTCGTGGACCAGGACCTAGGCCAGCAAGACAAGGTGAGGTGGGGCTGGGGGTCCACAGGGCACTAGCAGTCAGAGGCCACGGAACCTCGTCACCTCTCCTCTGTGTCCTACATCCAAGGGACCACTTACTCAATAGACGTGTCCTAGACAATAACAGCCTCACGGACGGTTCGTTGAGCACTTCCTGTGAGCCAGGCTGAGCCCCTAACTCGACCCTCATCAGCTCCTTTCATCTCTGAAGGCTTCAGAACATATCCCATCACCTCCACTTTACTGAGGAAGAAACTTCAGCTCAGAGAGGTTGGCTGGCGTGCCCAGGTTCGCACAGCGTAAAAAGTAGAACGGAATCGGCACCCAGGTCCGGTGCCTCTCTCCCCCACACCGGCTCAACCCCGAGTGATGGCACAGCGGTGGGGAAAATACACAACAGCTGTGGTCAGAGGAAAGGGGAGCTGAGGTAAAAGACAGGAGAGCCAAGGCGATGCTGTTAGAGACGTGGAGCAGAGGGGTCAGAGGCTGAACCCTAAAGGGATTGAGCACAGGCTACCCCAGACACTGACCACTCCCCATCCAGCCACAGCTTGAAAACAGAAAGGAGACCCTGAACAGGCAGTATGGCTCAGGGGCTAGCGTGCTTGCCCACCACGTGGTGCACGAGATCCTGGCTTTGGCCCCAAACACTGCATAAACCAGGCAGGTGACACACAGGCCTGTGATCCTGGCATTCCGAGGTGGAGGCAGGAGGATGAAAGGCTCAAGGTCATCCTGAGCTATATAGTAAGCTCAAGGCCAGCCTGGGCTACATGAGACCCAAACTACAGCCCAATAAATGCCTCACTTTCCTTACAGACTGAGGTCTGAGCCCAAGAAGTTCTTGCAGGAACACTGGGTCCTTTGACGCTCGGGATCACTGTCTTAAGAGTGTCGACGTTAGGGCCAGGAGGCAGTTCTGAGGTTGGTGTCCTTAGACCAGACCATGAGGTGCTGTGGTACGATGAGAAGCCACCTGTCTGTCACCCTGCAGCAAGTCACCCCAAACTGTAGTGGCTAAAACAGCCACCCGCCATTCCCTTGCCTCCATGACTTGACTTGGGACCTCTGCGGGTGCCTCACAACTTACACACAACTGCCATCAACTTGGAGTGCTGTGGTCTGATGCTCTCAGGTGTTAGCAGCCATAGGTTTCCCCCAGGTGAGGGAAATGGCAAGTCCCCTGCGTGTAGTCTGTCCCCAGCAGAGCAGCCCCCAGGTCCTCAGGGCAGACGCTACGGCATCTTGACAGCCTGCCCAGAGCTCACGCTGTACCATCTCTGCCAGCGTCCGTCCACTCCACTGGAGCCACAGGCTGGTGGACTTGGTGGACGGTAGAAATTGATACCACTCAGTGACAAAAGCCACCAAGTATTTGTCACGTTTGATCCGCCGCCATCGTGACTCCCACTAAGGTGGGAAGAAAATGAAAACCAAATCAGTTTTGCTCTTTTGAGCCTTTTACACCCTGATTTCCTGAGACACCTTCAAGGACAAGTGATAGCCAACGATAGCGGTGGAAAATGTTCACTGGCTAATCTTACTGGACGGTGAAAGGCTGTCAAGCTTCAGGCCTGGCTGCGTCCAGGATCTTCAGTGACGTCATTGGAATGTCCCTGTTGCCTGTTCTACTCCTTGTCTTTCTTGCAGTTTGACATTCCCCAGCAGGCTAAGCTCCCTGTGCTGGGCAGGATGGTTATGATCAAGCTCTCTATACTTAAAGTCCACAATCCAAAGAGAAGCGGGACCCATACCCTCACCCCAAATCCACACTCAGGGGCGCTGAGAAAACTCGGTTGGTCAGCCTGGGTCACAGGGACAGAAGCAGGAAGGACAGGAAGTGAGCTACTTGACTGACTCACTCCTACCCAAGCCACACAGAAGGAGCGATGACATTCCCTTAAGGGGGGCATAGAGACCAGGGACGGCACCAGAAAGACAGAAGCCATTGCAGGACACCGTACCTGAAGTGCAGAGCCCAGCACATGGAAGGTGCTCAGTAAATCTTTGTGGCACAAAAGCTAACCAGTTCTGTGTTGAGTGTGGAGGCCCCGAGTAGCTCACTTTGGATGAGGCACAGGAACACGCTGAGGATACGGAACAACAGAAACAGTGTCTGCTGGAAGAGCTATGACATAAACAGTCACAAAGACCCAGAGAAAGACACTTGGTGATGCCAGTGGGCTCCCTCATGCCTGCGACACCATCTGTTCCCCGGGCGTGCGGCTAGAATTCTGTTTTTCCAGTCTCTCCATCATTCTGAGAGGTTCAGGGTACCTTATCGGGCTTTGGAGAAACAAGTTTCTTTGGTTACTGTGTTTTCCTAGTGAGGAGCCGCATTGGGAACTCCGCCCACAGTTCCCCCACCTACCCCAGTGTTCACAAGCCGCCATGGCTGCATTCAGTGTTCTGTTTCCTGACTTCTTCCATGAGCACATTTTCATGGGGGCTTCCAGGGGGAAACAGAATTCCATAAGAGAAGAAAGAAAGAAATGACCCCTTCAGAATACATACAAACTATTGTTAATAACGCCCTTGTGATCGTCAGAATGCATTAGGATTGAATCCCATTCTAATTACCTGTGCTGGGTCCCCAACGTCCTGGACGTGGGCCTCGTAAGGGAATGCGCAGAATGTCTGCTGACATTCACGGAGGATTTACCACATGAAAAAAATTTTTTTCTGGGTAAAAAAAAAAAGTTTCTGCACCTGGGAGGCTCCATTATAAGCATCTTAGTACAGACAGGTGGTTCGAACCCAACTCTAGTCTCCCCAGAACCTTCCAAGAGATCCGGTGGTCAGCAGGTGTCTCCTCGCTCCCGCCTGCCCTCTCCCTGAGTGACACCCTGCTCCCCCCACAGGATAGAAACAGGCCTAGCTTACTATCCACACCCACTGCTACTAAGCCTCCCTCCTGTCCCCCACATAGGACGAC
Organism: Rattus rattus; assembly: GCF_011064425.1. Lineage (NCBI taxonomy): Eukaryota > Metazoa > Chordata > Mammalia > Rodentia > Muridae > Rattus > Rattus rattus. The sequence goes on from NC_046154.1 coordinate 16,189,660, forward strand.
ATCATCCTGCTACTGGGGAGAGAGATTAACCGGCTCTCTGACTTTGAAATGGAGTCCAAATATAAAGACGCGGTGATCATGAACCTGCAGGCTGAGATTGCCGACCTAAGTCAAAGGTTGTCTGAGATGGCTGCAGTTGTTGCCGCCGCCAGGCAGAGCAACAGGTGCGACCCCCGGTTCCAGGACCTGGATGAAGGGGACGATCACAGGCAGAAGGAGATTGAGAGCATGAAGAGCCAGGTAGGACTTTGGGGACACGTTGATCAAAGCGTAGAGACACCACAATCAGAGTGGAGCCTGGGCCCAGGTGGGGGCAGCTGGAAGAGGGCATCTGGGGCATCACAGAGTGTACGGACAGAAGGCCATCAGGGGTCCAGTTTCCCAGTGTGGCATGTGCCGGGCCTTGGAGGATGTTCTTCAGCTCTGTCACAGTCCTCTGACACACCCCACAGAGAGACCGTGGGAGTCCCAGAGATGCGCAGGAGCTGCCTGGATCTTGCACAGCTCGCCGGAGGTGGCGGGCGCTGCAGACCGGCATCTGCCCTGCCCGCTTTCTCCCACACTCTCTCCCAGCTTCTCAGTCCTACCCCAGCATGGCCTCCTTGCCTTAATGACTGCCTGTCACACCCCTGGCCGCCCCAGCCAGAAAGAGCCACAGACAGTTAGCCCAGCTCCTCCAACTCCCAACTCCTCCTCAAGCCCTGAAGGTGGCAGCCGGCTTCATCATGGGCAGTGCCATCGAACGTAAACTCCTCGCTTGAAAGGCCTCCATTGACAGGCAGCTTCTGGAAACTAGATCCAAATTCCTGTTTCTAAAAACAGCAGTTGGGCCCAGGAGATGGCTCAGCTGTTAAAGTACTCGCTCCCCAAGTGCAAGGACCTGAGCTCGGTCCCCGTAAAAAAGCAAGGCTTGCAAAAGGGTTGGGGACTCACAAGGCCCCACCCCTGGATGAAGAGCTACAGGCACTCAGTGGCTGCTGTGGGCAGGAGAATCAGTCTTTTCCAGAGACGAACTCGCTGATAGGTTATCTAGTCCCAGGTGGTCAGCCCTGAACAGTCCCCTTAGCGTGCCTGTGAGCAACACCAAGTGGGGTCATCAGGATGCGTGTTCACGTGAATGTGCATGTATGTGTTTGTATGTATGTGTGTATTATGTGTATATGTATGTGTGTACGTACATGTTTGTGTATATATGTGTTTGTATGTATATATGTGTATGTGTACATGTATATGTGTGTATGTATGTGTATATGTGTGTATGTGTTTATGTGTGTGTATGTGTGTATATGTATGTGTGTATGTATGTTTGTGTATATATGTGTATGTGTACATGTATATGTGTATATGTATGTGTGTATGTGTGTATGTGTTTATGTGTGCATATGTGTGTATATGTATGTGTGTATGTATGTTTGTGTATATATGTGTTTGTGTGTATATATGTGTCCATGTATGTGTTTGTGTGTGTATATGTGTGTATGTGTGTATGTGTGTGTGTACATGTATATGTGTTTGTGTGTATGTATATGTGTGTATGTGTGTTTGGGTGTGTATGTGTGTATGTGTGAATGTATGTGTATGTGTTTGTGTGTGTATGTGTGTGTATGTGTGTGTATGTGTGTATGTATATGTGGGTGTGTATCTATATAACAATAATGTTTAGTATATATAATATAATGCATGTATGTGGCAATAATTAATCATATATAATATATATGTGTCTTGTGTAAAATGAAGAAGTCATAAATTTGAGAGGAAATGGGATATGGGAGGAGTCAAAGAGGAAGGGAGAGGTAGGGATGATATGAGTAGAAATTCCGAAAAACGTTTTCTAATGGAGACCATTTAAAATAGGCAAGGTGTGGTGGGCATACTTGTAATGCCAGCACTGGTCGGGTAGAGGCCTCAGGGCTTCTCAGCCAGCCAGTCTGTTGTCTATTCAAAGAGGCAAGCCAGGTCCCAGTGAAAAATCCTGTATCAAAGGAACATGGTTGATGGCTCCTGAAAAGTAAGGCATGGGTGTTTATTACAGCCAAAGAAATCAAACTAGGGCTGGGCGGTGATGACGTGCACCTTTAATCCCAGCACTCAGGAGGCAGAGGCAGGCAGATCTCTGGGATCAAAGTAAGCCTGGTCTACAGAGCGAGTTCCAGGACCAGAGAGAGAGAGGAGGGAGGGAGGGAGGGAGGGAGGGAGGGAGGGAGGGGGGAGGGGAGGGAGGGGAGGGAGGGACAGAGGAGAGACCAAGGACGACAGATACTCACCTGTCTTTGACTCCATGGCAGCAGGTCACAACTTGAGTTCAAGTAACTAGTAACATCTGGGAATGATTTTTTTTTCACTTCAGAACAATTTAGATACAACCGTGCTCACTTACTAAACATTCAGTTACAATTGAAAGGGGTGTTTTGTTTCAGTTTTTATTTGTGTGTGCATGTGAGTGAGTGTGTGTGTGTGTGTGTGTGTGTGTGTGTGTGTGTGTGTGTGTGTACACGCGCACTACAACAAACATGTGGAGTTCAAGGGACAGCAGGCCTGCCTGTGAGGTTCTATCTGGACAGGAAGACCCGCCCTCACTGTGGGCAGAACCATCCCCTATGCTGGTTTCCTGGACTGAATGGAAAGGAAAAAGCCAGCGTTCATTGCTCTCTGCTTCCTAACGGCAGATTGACCATATAACCAGCTGCCTCACTAGAGCTCCTGCTTCCAGCATGGACTGAGAGCCCCCCGCCCCCAAAAAAGCCCTCTCTTCCCAAAGCCATCATTGTCTGGTAGTTTGTCACGCGTGTCTGAACTCAAAGATGCGGCAGATTTAAATCCAAGCGGCTCTCGTTTCAGTCTCTAAACCATTTTATTGCCAGCAGAACCCTCGGGCGGAAGTATAATCTGTACGGCAGGTTGATTAATGGCTCTGGTTACTTTATGTGCTATCGAGGGTCCCCCGAAAGCATGTACCTAACGATTTGCTCTCAAAGCTTTTCCGTCCGCCACCATGCCACTAGAACACGCTCACCTCCTGCCTGAGCTAATTAGCGGGCGGTTATTACCTCTAGGCAATCATTCTTCCCAGCACTGTTAACTTCCTTATGATCCAATGCCCATTTTATTACACAGCCTAACCAGGCAATAAACATCCCGGGGTTTGCACCAACGACAGACAATCTGGATATTTATTTAGGTAATGAAGGCTGTGAAGAAGGCTGAAAACTGTTTGCAATTTGAGACCTTAGAGCGGGGTGCTTGATTGAAATTTTTCTGTCTGCGCAAGAAAGATTTAGGCTAGAAACTAGAAATGTTTGTTTTTATTTTGTTTTTGAACGTGTGTAGCATATGCCTGCACATGTGAGTGGGTGCGTGCACCTGTCCGTCTCGTTCCCCTGAGACAGGGTCTCTCTGTGAGCCTGAAGCTAGGCTGGCAGCCAGCAAGCCCTGGAGACCTCGCTGTCTCTGTCCCCAGTGGGGTGGGCTTACAGCCTTGTATGCTGACAATACTGTTTAGTTATGTGCGTGCTGGGATCCGAACTCAGATCTTAATGCTTGAGCAGCAAGCATTCCCAGCAAGCAGGGAAAGATGAGCTTTCTTCATCCAAATGTTCAGGCGTGTGGCTCCGAGGATGGTGAGAGGCACAGCCTGTGCACCCAACAGACACACACTCACACACATACACACTCACGCAAACACACATACACACTCTCACACAAAAACACACAAACACCACGCACACTCACACACACCCATACACACATATACACCTCTACACACATATACACTCAAACACACTCACACACACATGTACACTCACACACATACACACACTCACACAAAAACACACAAACACCACTCACACACGCACACTCACACACACCCATACACACATATACACCTCTACACACATATACATTCACACACACACATACACACACACTGGCATTTACCCTTCCTAGGTTTTATTTTCATTATTTAAAAGTTTTATTAGAAGATTTCAGTTTATATAATAAGAACCAGTGGAGTGGATTTAAATGTATATAATAAGAATTAACGGGGCTAGAGAGATGGCTCAGTGGTTAAGAGCATTGTCTGTTCTTCCAGAGGTCCTGAGTTCAATTCCCAGCAACCACATGGTGACTTTTAAGGGGTTGGGGATTTAGGTCAGTGGTAGAGCGCTTGCCTAGCAAGCGCAAGGCCCTGGGTTCGGTCCCCAGCTCCGGAAAAAAAAAGAAAAGAAAAAAGAAAAAGAATTAACAACATGTAAAACACATCAAGACCCAAATAAAACCCAAACTCTTTGGAAATCGTTAAAAGTGCAAAAAATCATGAAGAAACAATACCGGATGTTGCCTATGGTCTGTTTACTCTGAGGAAGTGAGTTTGAACAGCCTAATAAGAAATGCAGGGCTTCCGTGATTGGTCTAATCTAACCAATCATGACTTTTGGGGTTTAAATGAAGTGCAGTTAACATTCCCTGAGCTTTAGTTACATAGTCATTTCCTGCTGGAAGTCACCTTTCCTCTCTCGTGGCCCCTTCCTAGTTTCCTGGCATTTGCCCTCCGCCAACCCCAGAGAGATGGAGTGTGTGTGTGTGTGTGCGCGCGCGCATGTGTGTGTGTGCACGCATGTGTATGTGTGCATGTGTGTGTATGTGTGTGCGTGCATGTGTGTGTGTGTGTGTGTGTGTGTGTGTGTGTGTGTGTGTTAGAAGCTACAACCCACACAGAGAGATGAGCCTTGCTGTTTGCCTTTCTGGGAACAAGCTAGGCTCTCACTTAATAGAAGATTTTCCAGATCCATCCATTTCATTTTTCTTTATGGCTGAATAAAATTCCTCTGTTGATTCGACCAAAGATTTCTACTCAGGGTCAGAGGGAAGCCCAACACAGGCCTGTGTGCGCCATCTAGTGGTGCGGTGTGTATGCGCGTGCTGTGCCTGTGTGCATACATGCATGCAAGCACGTGTGTCTGTGTCTATGTGTGTGTCTATATGTATCTCTGTGTGTCTGTGTCTGTGTGTGTCTGTGTGTGTCTTTGTGTGACTGTGTGTATCTATGTGTGTCTGTGTGACTGTATCTATGTGTGTGTGTGTCTGTGTTTGTGACTGTGTGTGTGTGTGTCTGTGTCTGTCTGTGTGACTGTGTGTGTGTGTCTATGTGTATCTGTGTGACTGTATCTGTGTTTGTGTGTCTGTGTGTCTTTGTGTGTGTGTGTGTGTGTGTGTCTGTGTGACTGTATCTGTGTGTGTGTGTGTGTGTCTGTGTGACTGTCTGTGTATGTATGTGTGACTGTGTGTGTGTGTGTCTGTGTGTGTGTGTCTGTGTGTGTGTGTCTGTGTCTGTGTGTGTCTGTGTGTGTGTGTCTATCTCTGTCTGTGTCTGTGTGTGTATGTGTCTATGTGTATCTGTGTGACTGTGTCTGTGTGTGTGTCTTAATTATCTGGGTGGGGCAGGGCCTACCCTTTGTCTTGTTTATGCCAAGCCTGTGACAGGGTATGACAGTCAGCAGTCACCAGGTAGTTAAGTTTGTTTGGACAAAATTCACAGGCGCACACAAAAGTATTTACAGTCTGCCTTCCTTCCCTCTACGCAGCCGAAGCTGACGCAGGATAATCACGGAATCATTGCTAATATCTTTATGTGGTGCACCAGGCATTGTCTGAGCACTTGAGTCTATTAGCTTATAAAATCTCTTTGCAGCCCTGTAAAGTCAGGGCTAGCATGACCATGCTAACAGAACTAAAAGCTGAGACAGGACTAGGCATGGCATAGTGGCACACCTTTCCTCCCAGTATGTGAGAGAGGCCAAGGCAGAGGCCGAGGCCGAGGCAGAGGCAGAGGCCGAGGCAGAGGCAGAGGCAGAGGCAGAGGCAGAGGCAGAGGCAGAGGCAGAGAGGCAGAGGCCGAGGCAGAGGCAGAGGCAGAGCCCAAGGCAGAGGCCAAGGCAGATGCTGAGGCAGAGCCCGAGGCAGAGGCAGAGGCAGAGGCAGAGGCAGAGGCCGAGGCAGAGGCAGAGGCAGAGGCAGAGAGGCAGAGGCAGAGAGGCAGAGGCAGAGGCAGAGGCAGAGGCAGAGGCAGAGGCAGAGGCAGAGGCAGAGGGAGAGGCAGAGGCAGAGGCAGAGGCAGAGAGGCAGAGGCAGAGAGGCAGAGGCAGAGGCAGAGGCAGAGGCAGAGGCAGAGGCAGAGGCAGAGGCAGAGGCAGAGAGAGGCAGAGGCAGAGGCAGAGGGAGAGGGAGAGGGAGAGGGAGAGGAGAGGAGAGGCAGAGAGGCAGAGAGGCAGAGGCAGAGAGGAGAGAGCAGCAGAGGCAGAGGCAGAGAGGCAGAGAGGCAGAGGCAGAGGCAGCAGAGAGGCAGAGGCAGAGGCAGAAGCAGAAGCAGAGGCAGAAGAAGACACAGAGGCAGAGGCAGAGACGGAGGCAGAGAGGCAGAGGAGAGGGGCAGAGGCAGAGGCAGATGGAGAGGCAGGGGCAGAGGCAGAGGCAGAGACATAGACAGAGGAAGAGAGCACAGAGGCAGAGCAGAGGCAGAGGGACAGAAGTAGAAAGGCCGAGGCAGAGGCAGAGAGGCAGAGGCAGAGGCAGAGCCAGAGGCAGAGGCAGAGGCAGAGGCAGAGGCAGAGGCAGAGAGGCAGAGAGGCAGAGAGGAGAGGCAGAGAGGCAGAGAGAGGCAGAGAGGCAGAGAGGCAGAGAGGCAGAGAGGCAGAGAGGCAGAGAGGCGCAGAGGCAGAGGCAGAGGCAGAGGCAGAGGCAGAGGCAGAGAGGATCTCTGTGAGTTTGAGGCCACCATGAACTACCTACCAAGTTCTAGGCCAGCCAGAGCTACATAGGGAATAAAGAAAGCCTGTCTTAAAAAAGAAAAAACAAAATAAAACAAACAAACAAAAAACAGCCCTAAGACAGGACCCAGGTCTTATGCCTGCATAACCTGGACATGGCAGGGACCAGATGTGGCAGACATTCCCCCAAAAAGACAGGCCACACAGGATAGATTCCAGCATGTTCTCTCTCAATCTCTTTCTCAATCTCTCTCTCTCTATATATAGATAGATAGATAGATAGATAGATAGATAGATAGATAGATAGATATAGATATAGATATAGATATATATCTCCGTGCGTGTGGGGGGGAGATGCTAATGTGGGGGTGTGCACGTGTCTGTGTGTGCATTCAGGTGTGTACACATAAAGGCCAGAGGTTGAAGCCAGGTACACCCATCCATCCCCAGTCTGATTTCTCAAGACAGGGTTTCTCTGTATAGCGTCCTAGAACGTCTTATAGACAAGGGTGACCTCGAAGTTGGGGTTAAAGGTATGTACCACTGCACCCATCTTAGGTGTCTTTTCTCAGTCGCGCTCCGCTTTCATTTTTTGACAGGATCTCTTAATGATCCTGAAGGTCGTGGTCCAGCTAAACTGACTGGCCAGTGAGCTTCACGGACCACCCGTCCCCAGTCCCCAGGGCTGCAGTTACCGGCACGTGCCATTCTACCAGGCTTTGTGACACGGGTGCTGGAGATCTGAACTCAGGTCCTCATGCTTGCATAGTAGGCTCTTTACCAACAGTGACAACTCTCCAGTGCCCAGACTCCAGCTTCTGACATCAGCTCCTTCAGCCTTGTGATGGGAGCCAGATACCTGAGGCAGGGCTTGGGTGAAGCTCTACCCCAAGCCATCCCCAAGGCCCTAAGCCAGCAAGCCCGGCTCTCCTGTTCTTGATTTCCTCACGTGCAAAGCGAGAACTGTATGGGGACATCCATCAGAGTGCTGTGAGGCTCTACAGAAGGAGCCAGCATCGAGAATGTGTCTGAGGCACTGGCAGATGAGTCCAGCCTTCTGACATTGCAATTCAATACTGTCACTGACAGAATTCATGTGTAAGAACTACACTATAAAAAAACACAAAATAATGATGGTGATGCTGGTGATGGTGATGCTGATGATGGTGATGGTGATGCTGCTGATGGTGGTGGTAGTGGTGATGATGATGGTGATGGGTGGTGGTGATGATGGTGATGATGGTAATGATGATATCATGGGACAGCAAAGGAACTTGCCCCCAAACCTTAACTCCCTGAGTTCAATCACTGGGGCCTATAGGATGAAAGGAGAGTGCCAAGTCCTAAATATTGTCCTTTGAGCTCCACATGCGCACTGTTCCCTACACAAGGAAAAGGTTACAGCCTGTATCACTCTCTTGAACTCCGCTTGACAACTAGCTGTGATGCCTGATGAAAAACCCCAGGGCTGGTCTACTTATGGCTGCGAGTTCCAAAGACAGGAGGAGCCCATTAAGGGGAAAGGTATCCCTGGGGCAGCTGGGCCTCTATACCTTTGTCATCAGCAAGACAAGATCATGTGATGATCTCTGCACAGATTTGAGAAATACCCATGTGTCTTGGAGCTGGGCTGTTGCCCTCTGACTTTGTGCTCCTTCCTCCCACAGATCAATGCTCTTCAAAAAGGCTATAGCCAGGTGCTGAGTCAGACCCTGGCAGAGCGCAACACGGAAATCGAATCCCTGAAGAGCGAGGGCGAGAACTTAAAGAGAGACCAGGCCATCACATCAGGTGAGCTCTTAGGAGTCAGCTCTCTGAGTCAGGCTTAGGAGGCACTAACTTCACCACCCACTCCTGTGGCCTGAGCAGACATCACCAATCGATTGCCACACTTTGCTCTCTGAGCTTGGACAGAGCCTCAGAGTTCTCAGCAACCCTCAGGACATGCCTCCGGGATCTTCCCCAGAAGTGAGCTCACCAGCCAGCTTTAGCACAGGCACTACCTCCATAGTCAATGTTTGAGTGAATGCCAACCCTTAGCTAGAGCCCATCTCACCAGGGAGGACAAGGACACTGAGTGGCCTGTAGTCCTGAGAACCATTTCCTTGACTGCTCTTGGCCCTTAGTGAAAACAATTTGCTAACTGGTCAACTGAGGTAGTTCAACGCCAAAGACTGTGGGAGGGGGGACAGTTAATCATGGTCCATCTTGCTAGCCACAGAGGTTACTTAGCCTGGATCCATCCATACGACAGGCAGACAGGTAAGTAGTCAAGCGTGTCTGAGGGACAGCAATGCTGTAAAGACAGTAAAATGGGGCAACATGGTAGTGAAGGGATTGAGGAGTTAGGACAGGGATATCACATGCGCAAACAGAAGGCACCCTCTAGGAATGGTGTTCTGCTAGCAGCAAGCACGTGCAAAGGTCCTGGGGAAGGAATCACCTAGCTCTGTTGAAGAAGCAACAGGTAAGTATATCTCAGGGAAAGAGGGATTGTGAGACAGATGAAGGGTCAGAGGAGAAGAGAGGGCCAGATCCTGCAGGGGACTGTCTCCTAAGAATGCTGAGTCGCCATACTTAGATGGGATATTTGAAGCTGAGAACAATGTATCTAAAGACTAGAAGAGGACAGAGGCATTAGGAGAAAGGGAAGAGCGTCAAAATTTCTGAAACAGAGGTCTGGGGAAGCAGCTCAGTCAGAAAGTACTTACCATGCAAGCAAGAGGATGTAAGTTTGATCCCCAGAACTCACGTAAAAAGTCAGCACTTATCATTGCCAGCACTGGGGAAGCAGTGGCCGGAGGATTCCTGGAGCTCATTGGCCAGCCATTCTGGGTAATGGATGTGCTCTGGGCTCTGTGAAAGACCCTATCTCAAAAACAAACACCACCACCATGGTGGAGAGAGACCGAAGAAAAGTCAGATACCAATCCTGAGCCTGGCAACTTGCAGAAGGAACGTCTCTCCTCCCCAGGAAGAGTTTCTGCGTGTAAGAAATAGCCACACAACGTTGGTCCCAGCCCCATTCCAGCCCCTGGGGTCCTTGGACCACGCACCTTCCTCAGTGCCATGGGGTCTCCCCAGTGGCCGACTGTGACAGCAGTGGTAGCGGTGATCCTCACTGTGTCTTTGGCCTCTGTCCTGACTTTGTTTAAAACAGGGATGGTGACATCGTTACAGAAAGACGTGTCAGCGCGCAACGAGCAAGTTCAGCAGCTGCAGGAGGAGGTAAATCAACTGAGAATCCAGAACAAGGAGAAGGAGTACCAGCTGGAAGCCCTGACCTCCAGGGTGAGTTTCCGGGCGCCATCTCCTCGGGGCTCAGGAAACGGTCACGTGACGCACCCCTCTTCACTTCTCTTGTGCCTTGACTTTGAACTCTACAGCCTTCCTTCCACATTGTGGGGTCCAGGAACATAAGGAGAGTCCTGAAATGTCCTCCTAGAAAGACTAACAAAGATCCGAGTTCCCCCATGGCTTTTCTTTTCTTTCTTAAGACTTATTTTCATTTGAATTGTGTGTGCCTGTGCATGAGCGTGTACCTGTGAGTGCAGCACCTGTGGAGGCCAGAAGAGGGCGCAAGATCCCCTCGAATTGGAGTTAAAGGTGTTTGTGAGCTGCTGTGTGGGTACTGGGAACTGAACGTGGGTCCTCTAGGAGAACAGCCAGTGTTCTTAAGCACTGAGCCATCTCTCCACCTCCTTCTCTGCGGTTACCAGAGAGGGAGAGCAGTGGGAACCAGGATCAGAATCAACACAGTACAGAGGCTAACTCAGCAAACACACCCACTATGTTCATATAATAAGTAAGCACTTGGGAGGCTGGGGCAGGAAGATCCAGAGTTCAAGGCCAGCCTGTGCTACACGAGCCTGTTTCAAAAAAAAAAAAAAAAAAAAGTAGGAGGCTGGGGAGGTAAAGTACCTACTATGCAAGCATGAGGACTAAATTGGGGTGCTCCACAGCTCTCAGGAAGCAGAGAGCAGGCAGGAAGTGAGTCAAAGCCCATCCCCAGTAACACAGTCAAACCATCGTACTAAGGAGATGGAGAGAGAGTCCTTAAGCCTTCAGATTCGCTGCCGGGATCCAGCCACTGGCTTCAGAGTGCACTCTGCCCTAGTTTCATTTCTGTTGCTGAGATAAAATATCCTGACCCCTCCCCCACCCCCCAAAAGTCCTTCTCTGAGGGGCATCAAGGCAGAAACTTGAAGCATCATGTCCATAGTCGAGTGCAAAAAGAGAATAATCCTACAGATCCCTGCTTGCTTATCCTCCCTCACACCGCTCAAGATTGCTTGCCTAGGGAATGGTGCTGCCCACAATGGGCTGGGTCTTCTTACATCGATTAAAAATCACAGTGATCCCCTCTGTGATGTGCACACGGGCCAACCTAATACAGATAATTCCTCACTGTATTCCCAGGTTATTCTAAGTTTTGTGGAATTGAAAGTTAAAATCAAACAGCACACATTCTTAACTGGAACCAAAGCGCACCTCTTAGTGAGGGTACATTTCCCTCCCCACTGCTGGGTGGTCATAGCCTTTGAAGTAACACAAAGTTCCCAGTGGCAACACACACGCTCTTTCACCCAGCTCTCCAAAGACAAGTTTTTCTCGTGATCCGGATTTCTGGCTTCTGAAAGGAAATTTCAGAGAGAGAGGCAGGAACCCAGAGGTCCTGAAGCATCTGTGTGCCTGTCAGAGACAAGCTGTCTCCCCTGCAGGAATGTGGGATGGAAACAGCACAAAGTTCTCTCAGAGCCGGCTGGGGCCCTGGGTACGCCCTCCCCCAGACACCTCCACATCACCAGCCCTGGCCCCTTTCTCTCCTCAGTGTTCAAAGCTGAAAGAAGATCTGAGAAAGGAAGAGGCTCAGAAGGATCGCAGGGAGGCTCAGGAGAAAGAGCTGAAACTGTGCAGAAGTGTAAGTTGAATGTCCTCATCCGCGAGCGCGCCTCCGTGAGCGCGCCTCCGAGCAAGGCTCTGACCCGGACGTTCTTGGTGTGACCCAAGGCCCTCCTTAAAGCTCAAGGTTCTGGCTCTGCTGTTTGGGGGAGCCATGGGGCTCTCTCCTTGGGCTAGTTGCCTCTGTTTATCCCGTGGGTTCCCCCTGGACTGAGCAGAGAAGCCATACCTGCTGCTGAAATAGAAGTTCATTTGGCTTCCCCACCCTGGACCTTTGTTTACATAAATCTAAATTCTACTGTAATTTACGGTGTTGTGAACACAAGTATCTCCTGTTTAAGATTTATTTATTTACAGTAGGGTATTTTTTATGTAGTGTTCTGCCTGCATATATGCCTGTACGCCAGAAGAGGGCACCAAGATCTCACCACAGATGGCTGTGAGCCACCATGTGGTTGCTGGGAATTGAACTCAGGACCTCTGGAAGAGCAGTCAGTGCTCCTAACCACTGAGCCATCTCTCCAGCCCTCCTGTGTTTTTAACAACTGAGATTTTTATTACACTGGGTAAACATGAAAGAAAGAGAAAGGTTATTGGTTGCCTCAGAGAGACTGTGGCCAGAAAAATAACCACAAAGGGGCTTGAAGGATGGTTCAACAATTAATGCTATTGTAGAAGACCCTAGTTTGATTCCCAGCACCCATATCGTGTGACTCACAACCACCTGTAATTCCAGTTACAGCGTATCTGATGCCCTCTCCTGGTTTTGTTTTTTTTTTTTTTTTTTTTTTTTTTTTTGGTTCTTTTTTCGGAGCTGGGGACCGAACCAGGGCCTTGCGCTTCCTAGGCAAGCGCTCTACCACTGAGCTAAATCCCCAACCCCCCCTCTCCTGGTTTTAAAGGACATCCTGTACGTGTGCACAGACACACACACACACATACACACACACACAATTAAAAATAAACCTCTAAAAATTGCAATAAAAACATATTTCAATACCCCAATCCCTCTTGTTTCTGGTAACCAGGTTGCTCTGGGTTTGATTGAGAAGTCCTGTCTCTGGGTTTGATTGAGAGGTCCTGTCTCTGGCTTCTGACACTGGGACTCCAGGCCAGTTGCCATACCCATCAGCCTTTTACTTGGGTTCTAGGGATCCGAACTCCAGTTCTTCATGCTTGCACAGCAAACACTCAACCGCTGAACCATTCTCCCAAACCCTTCAAACCCCTTCTGTTGATTGTCTTTTCCAAGAAATTAATTATTTTCCTTTCTCAAGCATACTGAATATATTAATGGGGGTGGGAGTGGGGATCTATCTTGCCTACAAATTTAGAGCCAAAAAGGAGCTTAGCTGGCTGGTATAGATCCTGTCTGTATGAGCCCCAGGAATACGGGGGACCTGAGGAAGGGGAACCTTCCATTTAGGAGGTGTCTTGTCACTTAAACTTGAATTCTCTATGGTGCTTGCTTATTTATTTATTTATTTATTTAAGCAAATGCAAGAGATGGAGAAAGAAGTGAAGAAGCTCAGAGAGGAACTGAAGAAGAACTACACGGGTCAGAACGTCATCTCCAAGACGCTGCGAGAAAAGACCAAGGTGCGTGCTTCAAGGAAGCTTGCTTGTGTCCCTGACCACAAGAGACAAGCTCTCCCGGTGCAGCGTCCTGCTCCACCCACACAGCGCCCCCGTGTGGCCGATGCCTACATCTGCCACTCCTCACGGACGGGAGCAGGTAACCCTGAGCAAGATGCTCAGAATAAAACCGGTCTCCATGGGAGTCGCCCCTACCTGCAGACTTGCGTTACTCTCCTGTCCTGGGAAGTGTGGCATCCAGGGTGGCAACCACACAGGGCTATATAAATTTTTTAAAAAAAACTAAAATAAAATAAAAGTCAGGGCTGGGACAATGGCTCAGTGGGGAAATTGCCGGCTGTACAAGAATGGGAATCTAAACGTAGATCCCCAGAACCCATGTAAAATCCGTCTGTGGTGGCACATAGCTGTAACTCCAGCACTGGGGTGGATGGAGATTAGCAGAGCCAGGAGCCCTCTAACCAGTCAATGTAGAAGAATGAATGGGCTCCAGGTTCAGTGAGAGTCTCTGTCTTTAAAAAGACAAAAAAAAGTGGAGAGTAATAAAAAACTCAAAATCCCAATCTGGCTATGGGAGGGACTTATGAGGTCCCACCCCTAACTGAGAAGCTATTGGAAGTTGAGGGCTGCTGGGGAAAGAGTCAGTTTTCTTTGAGGATACAGTCTCTGAGAGGCTGTCTGTGCACCTACACTACAGGTCCACAGCCATGCACATAATTGGCAGCATTGAATGGACACACACACACAAAAAAAAATAAAATTAATATTTATAAAGGACAGTGGCCAAAAATCCTATCTATAAAATTTGCCCAGGAAAGAAGTCAATTGCCAGCTCCTGGAATAGCCAGAGATGAGATCTTGGTTGAGGAATTATCTAGGTCTAATTGGTCTGTGGGAGTTATCTTGATCATTAATTAGCATGAGAAGAACGAGCCCACTGTGGGTGGAACCATTCCCTAGGACGGTTCCCAAACTGTATAAAAAGAGAGAAATCTGAAGCTAAAGCGATGGCTCACGGGTAAAGGATGCTAGTTGCTCTTTCAGAAGACTTGAGTTCAATTCCTAGCATCCATATCAGGTGGATCACAACTGCCTGGGATTCTAGCTCACACACACACATTTTTAAAAAAAATTTTTTTTAGAGTAGAGAAACCTAACTGAATACCAAGCATCAGAGGGCAGCCTGCATACATTCCTCTCTGTTTCTGACTGTGGATACAATGTAGCTAGCTGCTTGAGATCTTGCCGTGGCCTCCCCTCCCCCAATAATGGACTATAATTTGGAAATGTAAGGCAAGTAAATCCTCCTTACTCCAGGTTGCTTCTGTCAAGGTATTATGTTAATTTTTTAATTATTATTTTAGTGTTTGGGTGTTTTGCCTGCATGTGTATCTGTGCACCATGTGTGTACAGTACCCAGGGAGCCCAGAAGAAGGAGTTGGATCCCCTGGAACTGGAGTTAGAGATGGGAAACAGAGACAGCACTCTGTGAGTTCAAGGACAGCCAGGGCTACATAGAGAAACCCTGGCTCCACATGCAAGCCTCCACGTGGGTTCTGGGAATTGAACCCCAGTCCTCTGCAAGAGCAGCCAGCACTCTGGGGTTGGGGATTTAGCTCAGTGGTAGAGCGCTTGCCTAGGAAGCGCAAGGCCCTGGGTTTGGTCCCCAGCTCCGGGGGAAAAAAAAAAAAAAAGAGCAGCCAGCACTCTTTTTTATAAAGATTTATTATTTATTATATATAAGCACACTGTAGCTGCCTTCAGACACACCAGAAGAGGACATCAGATCCCATTGCAGATGGTTGTGAGCCACCATGTGGTTGCTGGGAACTCAGGACCTCTGGAAGAGCAGCCAGTGCTCTCAACCACTGAGCCATCTTTCCAAAGTGCTGGGATTAAAGGCGTGTGACGCCATGCCATGCCCACTTCAGTGACAGTTTTCATTAATTATTCTCTCCTGTACTCCTTTGGAATTTTTTTCACTCATCTCCTCATCTAGTAAGAACAGCACAAAAGCTATTTCATGTCTTCCCCAAATCTGATATACTCCTTTTTATTTGTTTTATTTTCTTTTGTTTTTTGGAGCCAGGGTTTCTCCATGTAGCCCTGGCTGTCCTCGAACTCACAGAGTGCTGTCTCTGCTTCCCGTGCTGATTAAAGGTGTGTGCCACCACCACCCAGCAAGTTTTTACTCTTTCGCTATCCCACTCCCAGATGACACAATGGCCACCAGCATCCCCTTCACCATCACTGGCATGACACAAACTTATGTAATATTATCACCACTACCTACACCTCTGTCCACACTGACACCCCAAAGGGATCCCAAATGCCTTTGTACATTTAGTGTTCACACCCACAGGAACTGGGCCTTCCCTGCTTCCCCGGGTATCCATCCAGGATCCTCCTCCTCCTACTAAAATATATCCCTAAGGATGCTGATGGCCAAGTCTCTCAGGGGTGCGTGTGTGCGTATGTGCGTGTGTGCATGTTTCTGTGTGTATGTGTTACTCTCCTTTCTGGATCATATTTTGACTGTGCATTGATCTCTCCATTGACTGACCTCCCTAGCACTCTATAGACTATTGTTTTCCCTGTAAGTCTATTACCTAATTACTATTACTACCCGGTTGGTTATTATGTAGCCAGCCTCCCCTGCCCTTTGTTGAGGTTTCCTTTCCCTTTGACTCACAGTTTCTTTCATTAAGACTGGAGCCTGGGCTATGTACTGAAGGCAGAGAGAAGCTGCTGGAGGCCCGTGACTGAGGCAATGACTGCACTGGGTTGGTGGCCAGTTCTGAATGTGGAGATCAGAGTTGACTATGGCATTGCAACAGTCATTGCTGTCTGTTCTCTCAGCCCACTGGATCTGGAAGCTGTTGTATCCATTTGACAGATGAGGACGCAAAGGTTGAGGGAGCATCTCGGAGCAGAATAGTTTGTGTGAAAGCATACACTCAGAGAGGGGTAAAAACCATGCCAGAAGCCTCATTTACGGGACTCATCATTGCAGGCGACACCGCCTCTAGTCACACGTGACTAGAAATGGAAACTGAAATTAAATTCATTTTAAAATTCAAATCCTCCATAGTCATATTTAAAAATAAAATGGTATTTTTAAATTCAATTGAAAACCCACCCCCTCCACTGAGCCAGGGTGTGAATTTAAAACTCGGTGTCCCTAAGCACTTTGGTCATCTAGGGCTTATGGGAGGAAGCTGATTCAGACTCCCTTGCTCATGTCCGGGTGGGTCCCAGCAGCACCGTCAAGAATGCTCTAGAAGGAAATAAATTGGAGGAGAGGAGAGCAAAGGTCATCAGTGCCCAGCCCGAGATTGTATACAGGGTGGGGACCTAATAAACCTCTGAGGACTAAATCCACTCCTAAGTATCTCTTCTGTGTGGCAGCAATGGAGGGACAGGGCAGGCAGGACACTTAAGGACCAGGGCGGGGCTGGGCTGTGACTGAGGCTGGTTCTGCGGCTTTGAGCTTGGAAGAAGGGAGGAGAACATTCAGTTGGGGATACAGAGCAGGTCCAAGGCCAGGCACTGAATTCCCACCTCCTTAATTAGAGCTGGGAGGACCTGCAGGACAAGCATTGAGGACCAAAGCTGTGAGCAGGCTTCTCAGGCAGCCTGAGTCTGAGAGGCTCTTCGCTGCCCCACAGGGCTCTGGAGAAAGTGCTGGAGTGTACATTTGGGGTGCACCCCTCTCCAGACCCCAATAAGAGGCTTGCGAGGCTGCTTCAGCATGAAACCCCTTCCTTTAAAGACATACCCCTACCTCTAATACAGGCTAGAGCCGTGGTCCCCAGGGAAGTGGGACAGACAAGTCAGGAAGAGGAAGGGACGGATGTGGGAGGGAGCAGAGGGATAACGAGGAGTGAGTGTGTTCTAAATGCATTATAATCACGCATGAACAGGCCCTCCAGAAGCCTTTTCTGTCTCACATCTACTGATTTGGAAAAAGTGGTGGTGAATAGGGATGCAGTGCATCTGATGGCCAGCAGAGGGTAGCATTGAGCACTTTTAAGGGAGTAAGTAGCCACGCCCCAGACCCCCATCCCTTTCGAATGCCTTCCGCAAGTTCCATCTCTTTCAAAGTCTTGCTTGGCTGACCTCCCCGAGTGGTCCCCACTGATGACATATTCAGAACAGCCTTCCTAATAACAACATTTACGAAGCCCCCTGCGGACTCGGCATGAGAATAGTGGTCGGTGGTTTATCTTGCAGTTTTACAAGTAACAGCCAACAGTAACGCACCCAGAGCAGTTATAAAATCTCATCACTACTCCAAACACTCTTAACCCCACGGTAACTCAAGACAGTCCTGGTAACACTGCTCCCGCCCCCGCCCCCCTACCCCCCCACCCCCGTGAAACACCGAGTCACAGACCAACAAAACAACCCCCTGAAGTCACATGACCTAGTAGGGACTGCCCTCAGATTCAGGCTTGGGGTAGGTCTAACTCAGCCCAGCCCAGGGAGTAAAGAAAGCCTGGTGCTTGGCCCGGTGGGGGGGGGGGGCGCGAAGCCTCATTAGAGGGCTTCCTCACCAGACTCCCTGTAGACCCCTGCTCCGTGTGGGCTGCCCTGGGACACCCCCTACCTCCAACCATTGGATCTCACAGAGGGCTCTCCCCGAGGCTGCCTCACGGCCACTTTAGCAGCAGCTAGCACATGCTCTGATCATCCTTTCAGGTTGAAGAGAAGCTTCAGGAAGATTCCAGAAGGAAATTGCTTCAGCTGCAAGAAATGGGGAACAGAGAGAACCTCATTAAAATGAATTTGGAAAGGGCAGTAGGCCAGGTAGGAGCGTTCCGCAGCCCCCCTTGCTGGACCACGTTCCCCGGGGGTCTCCTACACCCAGGCAGCCAATTCCGGTGTCAGAGCGGGGTGGGGCGGAACAGGGTGTGATGCATTTATCCTGGTCTTTTCTCGGTGGTCATAAGGACATGCCTCTTCTTTAAATAAGAAAGCCGGGTTGGGGGTTTAGCTCAGTGGTAGAGAACTTGCCTAGCAAGTGCAAGGCCCTGGGTTCGGTCCCCAGCTCCGGAAAAAGAAAAAAAAAAGAAAGAAAGAAAGCCCTGAGTATATAAAGTCCATGCTAGACAGAGGTGATCCTGGTCAGGGTAGAGAGAGAGTCCTCCCCTGGCTGGGCAGGAGGGGAGAGCCAATGAAAAGCCAAGAGCAGAGGCCTAAGCAACCCAGGACATCCACTTGAGATTATTGTGGGAATCTCTGCCAACCCCCCACCTGGTGGTGCTCAAGACACTTTGTGTTCCGAGATGTTCGTGCTTCTGTGTCTGGGAGGGGCATCTACTCTACCACATAGCAGGGTCTCAGAAGGGCAGTTAGTCACCTCAAAAAAATACTAAAAACCATAATTCCATCTTGTCCTGCATCAAAGCCACACAATTTCTATTTCTATGGCAATCCAAGCCCTAACCAGGTTGTGTAATCAGGCTTGGTCCCCACACTCGGGACATGTGAGGTAGACTCCATCAAATGGTGCTGCTCATCGGACAGACTTTAAAGCTTGTCATCAAATAACCCATCACACTGTGATTTCTCTAGTAGGTCCTCAGTCCCTTGTCTGTCACATGGTCCCTGTGCTGACCCCTCATCTCCTTTGCTGTCTGGTAGAACACCCCCCCCTCCCGCCCACCAGTATACCTGAACTGAGTGCTTGTTCCATGCTTCTTGTCCAGAGACCTCCATTTCAGTTCCAAGCTCGGTCACCTAAAGGATCATGAGACAGCTCTATGCATAGACTCCAGGGGGAGGGAATCAGCCGTCCTCCTGCCTCCCGGCCTTCTCACTGTCTGTTTACCTCAAGGCCTGGCCCACCTACCTCAGCCCAGTCCACTGTCTCCAACTCCCAGCACAGCATCTAAACACCTGTCACCACATCCCTCACTATAAGCAGTCATCCCTGTATTCAGTCCCTCTGGTGGCGCCAGGGGCCCTCGCATGCAGGGCTTCCCCATATAACCAACCTCTTGGCTGGCTTGACCCTCCTTTGGCCGTGAAACCAGAGGATAGCTTGGAGCTCATGGCTTGAAAGTCTCCTGTATTGTCACTGTCTCTGTTTGCCCAGAGTTCTGAGTTCTGCGGACAGCTCTGTGACTTTGAACGTCATCTGGCGGCCCTCTGGGTCCCATTGAGAACATAGAGTCTTTAATGCCCACATCTGCCCAGGGAATCACAGGCTTAGGTCATGGGGTGCTGTGGGAGTAAATTCTCAACCAGGCTTCTCAGCCTCTGCTTCCTGGTGGAGTCTGGGGTACCTTAGACTTGGGATTCTCTAAGCTTTCCACACAGGGCCAGCCCTCCACCGCAAGCTAAAATCCCCAACCTATGGGAGGCACTGGTACCAGCTATAGGTCTGACAGATACAATTCCATATCCAAGTGCTCAGCAAACCCCCACTGAACGCTCATCCCATGCCCACACTGTGCTGGCTCCATAGACCTAGAAATGAATCACAATGGACAGAGAAGCTCTGGGATCGCTGATGTCCAAGGTGTCTGGGAACACACATGTGCTTTCTCCTCTCCCTGTCGCCAACGCCAAGAACATTTATTGGGGCTAACAGCCTCAATATCTACTTCACAGCCTGGCAATTATGAAAAGGCACCCTTCTGGATAGCTGACTGCAAGGGTCTCTTTGGAGGGCTTCTGCCGTGTGTGCCTTGGTCGGGTTGGGCACTAAAAGTACTTGAAGCCTGCTGCTGTGTTCTGTCTACGGCTCTGCACCCTAGTGCTTCATAATGAATGACCGTTCAGGCATGCGGCCTGAACCGAGAGGTGAAGACACTGTTTAGCCTTGCCTCTGTCTCAGTAACCCCCATTCCCTTTGTGCCACAGCTAGAGAACTTCAGAAGCCAGGTCATCAAAGCCACCTTCGGGAAAACAAAGCCATTCCGAGACAAGCCGGTCACCGACCAGCAGGTTAGTGCGGCTGGCTCTCGGGCCACGTGACTCCTCCGCTTCCGTCTCCGGGGATCTGGATGCCAGACCCCGAGAGCGTATGCTTGTTTTTGTTAGTGGTACATGTTTCTCACACTGTTGCTACACCATAAAGATTTGTTTTGATTTCAGGGGATTTCCTGGCTTTTGAAGTGAAAGCTGGTTTAAAAATCCCTCAAAACATTCCTGGTAGAAATCGAGTCATAGCCAGGCAGGCTCAGGGCTGGTCACCAGACACGCACCGGTGCTCTGAGAGCAGAGGGGCCACCTGGCTTTGGTCCACATCCCTCGGTTGATCCCTTCCAAAAGGGGAAGCTAGCCACAGCAGTGTAGATAGGCCACGTGCTGCTTGCCTGCTCTCTTTTCAGCCCTTTGTGGCCAAGAAGAGGTAAGAGGTTTACAAGAGGGTGGGGGCGTTGGACAGATAGCTCAGTCAGTAAAGTGTTCACCTTGCAAGCATAAGGACCTGAGTTCAATCCCCAGGACCCAGATAAAACACAAAGGTCTGCGTGCCATTACACACTTGTAACCCCAGTGCAAAGGAAAGATAGACAGGCAGACCCTTGGGGCTCAGGGTTCTCCAACCAGCCAGCCTTAGCCTACTTAGCAAGTTCTAGGCCAATAAGATGCCCTATCTCAATAAAACCAGGTGGATGGCACATGAGGAATGGTAGCCAGTATCCTCTCGGCTCATCATGCATACACATACACACATATGCACACACATACACACACACAGAGATATAAACACAGATACACAGATACGTACACAGACAGATGCACAGATACACACACACAGATACACACAGACAGATATACACACAAAGAAACACACATATGCATACTCTCACACATGTGCACCATGCCCAGACACGGTACATACATACACATGTACATACATACACATATACATACATACATATGTACAATATTCAAACACAGAAAAAGAAAAAAAAAAAACCAGACAGGCAGGTACAGGAGACCAGGGCCTATGAGCGCACACTTAGTGTCAAGACTCATTGCTATAAGTGTGGAAGGATCTGGAACAAATTCAGAGTGACAGCGTAGACCCCAGCTCCTGAGCGACGCGTCCTGGTGACAGAGCGCATATTCCCTCAGAGGCAGCATCTCAGGCCCTGCACCCCTCCCCCTCCCCCAGCCAGGACTTGGGCTCCTACTTTGCAATCACTGCCTCGCAGAGCAGGCTGCCCTGAGACGTCTTACTGTCTGTCCTCTGGCCAGCTGATAGAGAGGATTGTCCAAGTCACCGAGGACAACCTCAGCTTCCAGCAGAGGAAGTGGACCCTGCAAAGGGAGACCCATCTACACTCCAAGCAAGAGGAGGTCGTGCATAACGTGGAGAAGCTGAGGATGCTGCTGGACAAGTGCCAGGTAGCCTCTGGGAGCGCTTTGCAGGCCACCATCTTGCCATCCCCCTCCTGTGAAGAAACTGCCCTGACCCTGGGACCGATTGGGGAGAAAGCGTTTCTCCTTTTTTTTTTTTTTTTTTTTTCTTTCTCAGAGCTGGGGACCGAACCCGGGGCCTTGCGCTTGCTAGGCAAGAGCTCTACCGCTGAGCTAAATCCCCAACCCCTAAAACGTTCTCCTTTTTAACCTTTGACTCAAAATTGCCTCCCAGGGCAAGAACTCATACAGACGAATTTTCTCTATTAAACTCAAAATATAGCTCGGACGGTAACACGCTTGCTACAAGCATGAGGTCCTGAGTTTGAACCCTCAGCACCCGCATAAAAAGACGGGAGCAGCACCCACCTGTTGCCCTGGTGCTTGGGAAAGCGGACAGACACAGAAAGATCCCGGGGGCTCGTGAGGCACCCATTCTAGCTCTGGTGTCAGCGAGAGACGCTGTCAAAAAAATGAGGGGGGGAGGAGGAGGGGCGTAGCATGCGTGAAGCCCTGGGTTGGATCCACATCACTGCATAAAGCTGGGTGTCCTGATGCAAGTCAAGGCTCCAGGATCGAGGTCACCCTTAGCTACACGGCAAGGTTGAAGCCAGCCTGGGTTTCCTGAGACCTTCTCTCAAACACGCCAAAAGGCTTCTTAAAGTAAGGTAGAGAGTGATCGAGGAAGACCCAGCATTGACCTCTGGTCTGCATGCACCCCTCTCCCCAAAGTCAGTCTCGAACCAGATAAGGTTTGATTTTGTTTGGGGTGGGCTCTTTGCTCTTGTGCACAGTGGACAAGCTCTGTACCACCGGACTTCACTCCCACCCTCAGACATTTCTCTCCTGTCACTTTTGTGCTAGCATGTAAGTTGTGCCAGGTGTTGTAAGTTGCCTTAGAGGCCACTTAAAGCATACAGAAGGACGTGCGTAGGTTGTGTGCAAATGCCACGCCTCTCACTAAGGAAACTGAACTTCCTCAGAATTTGGCTTCAGTGTCTTGGAACTAATTAATTCCCCACAGACAGATAGCGATGACTGTACCAACTCTGGGAAGTCCCCAGCTCTGGATTTTAAAAAGTAAGAAAGAGAAACCACAGCTGGGGAGACGGCTCAGTCACTCCAGTGTTTTCTGTGGGCGAGAGAGGGCCTGCATTGGATCCCCCATTTTAAAAGTTGAGCATGATAGCGCACGCCTGTCTGTAATCTTAGCACTGTTGGAGGCAGGCAGATCCGTGGGGCTCACTGGCCAGCCCACTGCCCAGTGAGAGCTTCTACCTCAAAAAACAAAGGGGCATGGCTCCTGAGACCCCACCCTCCATACCTGAATGTGCACACACGTGCATGTACAGCCACACACACACACACACACACACACACACACACACACACACACACGGGAGAGAGACAAACACAGACAGAGACAGAGAGGAAGGTGGTAGGGGAGGCAGAGAGGAAGAGGGAGAGAAATGGCTTTACTCAAAATTTTCAGTTTTGCTCAGCCTCAAAAGCTATTTCCAGCTATTGCCTTTCCCTCTAGAAGAGGAAGGATGAAGGTCTGGGGTGCCCCCTGGCGCCCCCACCCTGCGTGTGTCAATGCACAGCTGCCTCTGTCTTCTCTTGCAATCAGAAGCTGCTATTTAGGGAGTTTCTCGCAAATGCTGACTTGCCAGCTCCCTTTCAAACAAGTCAGGAAACGGCACGTTCTGTCCAGCGCCTGCGTTGGTCTTGACAAGAACTCTGATGACTAGAAGTAGCCAGATTTGGCTCTCCCGTCAGACAGATTGGCAGCAGCAGTGTGGCATTACCCGGCCTTAAAAGGAGATCCCTGTGTCTATCAAAGATCCAGACAAGGGCTGGGGGGTGGGGCGGATGGCTCAAGAGGTAAGAGTGTTCATTGTACAAGCACGAAGACCTGAGTTCAGATCCTTAGTGCCCATGTCAAAAAGCCAGGCATGGCTGCAAAGGCCTGCAGCCCAGCACTGGTGGGCAAAGGCAGGTGATCCCAAGAGCCCGTTGAGCTGAAATGTTGAGCTCTTGGTTTGATGAGAGACACTGTCTCAAGGCAATAAGGTGGGAGTGACAGAAGAGGACACACACATGGTCACACATGCACACACGCATATGCACACGCTCAAGCACACACATGCATACACACATGTGCACACACACATGCCCATCCTCCCCAAGGCCAAAGAGAAAGAAAGGCCGCCAAAAGTGGGCCACAGCAGGCCAGCGATGGGCTGCCAACCTGCTTTCTGGCCAGGTCCTCACTGACCAGTCTCACCAGAGCCCTGGTCAGGGCCACTGATAGACGCCGGGTCTGACTGCTCATAGCCTGTCTGTCCCCAGGCTTGCATGAGAGATTCCTGCAATAGCATGGGCCTGAAGATGGAGGTGGAGCTCCTCCAGCACCTGCAGCTCAGCCCGCCCGTGTTGGGACTTCAGAAGGCTGTACTGAACATCCTGAGAGTGTCCCTGTCCTGGTTGGAGGAGACAGAGCAGCTGCTCGGGGACCTCAACATCGAGCTGTCGGATTCCGACAAAGGTAGCGGGGCCTTCCTGTCTGGTAAAGTGTTTGGAATATCGCCATGAATGAATATGCTGGTGAAGGAGGCTTTGCGGCATGAGGGCTGGCAAGACGGCATAGCAGGCAAAGCCCAGCAGCTGAGTTCATTCCCCAAGACCCCTATGATGGAAGGAGGGGATCCACTCCCAAAAGTGATCCTCCAATGAACACACACAAACACTCACGCAAAACAAGCATAAAACGGAACTTAAAATTTAAAGTAGGGGTTGGGGATTTAGCTCAGTGGTAGAGCACTTGCCTAGCAAGCACAAGGCCCTGAGTTCGGTCCTCAGCTCCGGGAAAAAAAAAAAGATAAAAAAAAAAAAGAATTAAAAAAAAAAAAAAAAAATTTAAAGTAGAGGGGCAGGAGACGTGGCTGCTCTTGCACAGGGCCCAGGTTTGGTTCCAGCACCCACATGGTGGCTCACAGGCATCTGTAACTCCAATTCCATAGGATCTGATGCCTCCTTCCGACCTCTGCAGGCGCTAAGCACACACATGGCACATAGGTTCAGGCACAACATTCCTATGTGTAAAATCAAATCGATAAACAGTATTTAAAGCAAAACCTTGGGTTGGGGATTTAGTTCAGTGGTAGAGCACTTGCCTACCTGGCTACCTGGGTTCGGTCCCCAGCTCCGAAAAAAAGAAAAGAAAAAAAAAAAAAAGCAAAACCTTTTAAAGTGGGCTCACACCTTTAATCCCAGCACTTTGGAGGCAGGGACGGGCAGGTCTCTGCGAGCCTGAGGCCAGCCCGGTCCGCATAGTAAGTTATCATTAAGGGTGACGGTGGCCACACTAGCGTCAGGGTGGGGCTGGGGAAAGAAGGTTCGAGTGTCTCTAGGAAGTGGTAGAATTGAACATTCTACCCAGCAAAGGGCAGAAAGACGAGAAGGCCGTGAAGGCTCGGGCAGGCTGGATGCTGCCCAGGTTCAAGGGGGAGGATGCAGTGCTTGAGAGGGAGCTGAACCTGGACGGCTGCTCAGGAAATGAGAAGCCAGTGACGCATCCCGTAACCAGGGGAGATCTGCCACACTGGGAGAGGTTCCCAAACGGCTGTGGGATGGACGGGAGAGAGATGGGGAGAGAGAAAGGAGTAAGGGAGGAGAGGAAGGAAGAAGAGACAGATGGGAGGTAAACAGGAGAGGGACGATGGAGGGTGGGTAGAGAGGAAAGGTGGTAGACGGGTAGACGGGTGGATAAGTGCATTGTGGGTAGATGAAGAGATGATATGTCATATATGTGATATATATCATATATATGATGGGGGATGAATGATGTGTGGATAGACATAATATATCTAGATGGATGTCTAGGTATGTGGATGGATGGATGGATGGGTGATGGTGGGTAAGTAGATTAATGTTAGGTAGGTGGGTGGATGGTAGATAAAAATAGGCAAATGAGTAGATAATGAATGAATGGGTGGGTCGGTGAGTCCATGAACAGATGGATGGATGGATGGTTGGATGGATGGATGGATGGATGGATGGATGGACAGATGGATGGATAGATGATGGATGGATAAGTAGGAGGATGGATGGATGGACAGATGGGTAAATGGATGGATGGATGGATGGATGGACAGATGGATGGATAGATGATGGATGGATAGATGATGGATGGATAAGTAGGAGGATGGATGGATGGACAGATGAGTAAATGGATGGATGGATGGATGGATGGATGGATGAACAGACAGATGGATAGATGATGGATGGATCAGTAGATGGATGGATGGATAGATGGGTAAATGGATGGATGGATGGATGGATGGATGAACAGACAGATGGATAGATGATGGATGGATGGACAGATGGGTAAATGGATGGATGGATGGATGGATGGATGGATGAACATACAGATGGATAGATGATGGATGGATGGACAGATGGGTAAAAATGGATGGATGGATGGATGAACAGACAGATGGATAGATGATGGATGGAGTAGATGGATGGATGGATGGAGGGTAATGGATGGATGGATGGATGGATGAACAGACAGAAGGTTGGATGATGGATGGATGGACAGATGGATAGATGGATGGATGGATGGATGGACGGATGGGTAAATGGATGGATGGATGAACAGACGGATGGATGGATGATGGATGGATCAGTAGATGGATGGATGGATGGATGGATGGGTGGATGGATGGATGGATGGATGGATGGATGGATGAACAAACAGACAGATGGATAGATGATGGATGGATGGAAAGATGGGTAAATGGATGGATGGATGGATGAACAGACAGATGGATAGATGATCGATGGATCAGTAGATGGATAGATGGATGGACAGATGGGTAAATGGATGGATGGATGGATGGGTGGGTGGACAGACAGATAGATAGATGATGGATGGATGGACAGGTGGGTAAATGGATGGATGGATGGATGAACAGACAGATGGATAGATGTTGGATGGATAAGTAGGAGGATGGATGGGTGGATAGGTAGATGAATGGTGGATGAATAAAACTGTAGGAGTGGGTGCTATGCAGAAAGACAAGACAGGGTGAGCAGAGAGAGCTCCCAGGGACACGCTCACAGTAGCGCCAACATTTTGGAAATTGTGGCCAGTCCTTGAAAACTTGTTCTTTCGAAGGACTTCATAAACATGCCTTCATCTAGCCAGGAATGAGACCAGAAAGACATTTGCCTTCCAGTGATTCAGCCTCCCAGACAGGGTGTCTCCGAAGTGATCCATGAGGCGGTATAAAGTTCTTAAAAAAAAAAAAAAAAGGAAAGGAAACATTAAGAGCGGGCTTAATGTATCTAAGTGTGTACACAGAAATGAGAGATGAGGACAGGGTCACCGGGTGAAGGAGCTGGCGTGTTCCCACCCACCAGGGCTCTCCAGCCAGGGTTGCCGGGGGAGCAGCGGCCTGGGCTTCTATTTGCTCGTCCAGGCTGGAACCAATAAGAAGCAGATCCCAGTCTCTTCCCTCCGTAACAGTTGCACCAAGCTGTGTGTACACTGTCCCCTCCTCACTCCCAAGACCACTTCTGTCATCGCCGTCTGTGTCTGTAAATGGAGCCATCTGTTACTGTAAAGAAATATGGATATGAAGTTAAGCTGTCAAGACGGCAGTTCCAGGAAGGCTGGGACAGACAGGCCTTGGGCAGCACCTCAGGCCAGCCATAGTTCTCTCCTGGATTGGGGGCCCTGAGCTCCGAGCGGTGCTACGCCGGGCTCCCCAGGGCCCTCCTCTGTTCACAGTCAGTGTGCATTACAGGGCAGGGCGGAGGGTCCGAATGCAGGTCCTTCCCTGCTCTTTATCCCTAGCTTAGTGGTTTTGGGAAGACGACCTGTGAATCTCTAGTGAGGAGGGGCTGCTGGGCGTGTCCTTGGTTACAATGCCTTGGTTCTACGGAGCTGAGAGAAACGAAAAGAATAAAAAGTGGCGCAGTGTGGAAGAGGAAGTAGGCGGCAAAGGGATCTGTCTCCGTGTAAGGAGATCCCAAGGGCCAAAAGGGACAGGCAGTCCGGTGCACCCCTGGGTTCTCCACCACACGCCTGTCTCCAGCACAGAGACATCTGCACAAGGCGGAGAAGTGGGAGGGAGAAAGTGGGGAAGAGGAAGGAGGGTGTTGGTGATGATCCTAATGGCAGTAGTGATGGTGATGGTGGTGGTGGAGGAGGTGATGGGGGGTGAAGGTGAGGAAGGTGACTGTGATAGTTTGAATGAGAACTGCCCCCACTGGGGCTGAGCTTTGAGGCTTCAAAAACCCAAGCCAAGCCCAGAGTCTCTCTCTCTCCCTGCGGATCATGGTTTAACTCTCAGCCACTGCTCCAGCACCTGCCTGCAAGCCACCATGCTCCACGATGAGAACGGACAGAACCTGTAAGCCAGCCCCAATTAAATGTTTTCTTTGATAAGAGTGGACTTGGCCATGGTGTCTCTGCACAGCAATAGAGCAGTGCCTAAGGCAGTGGTGATGGTGGTGGTGGTGATGATGATGGTGGTGGTGATGGCAGTAGTGACAGTGACGATGGTGAGGATAGCAGTCATCTTCAAGCACTTGGATCTGATACACCATTCTCAACATGTCCTTGTGTCGTCCCTGCTTACCCTCACAACACCTCTCTGAGGCACTGAGACCACCGCTATCCCTTAACACCCAAGAACCTGTGTTGTCACAGCTTGAGGAAGCAGCAGGAATTGTGAGTCATTTGACACTTCTGGGGACTTGCCACTGTGTAAAGGGCTTTATGCCTGGGTACTTAGCACTGTGTTAAGTGTTTCACTGCTGGGTACTTAGCACTGTGCTGTTTCCCTGCTGGGTACTTAGCACTGTGCTAAGTATTTCTCTACTGGGTACTTAGCACTGGGCTAAGTGTTTCCCTGCTGGGTACTTAGCACTGGGCTAAGTGTTTCCCTGCTGGGTACTTAGCACTGTGCTAAGTGTTTCACTGCTGGTTATTTAGCATTGTGATATGTTCCACTCCTGGGGATTAAGCACTTGCTAGGTGTTTTCTGAGCCAAGTGCTTTTGTACCCTCTGCCAGCTCAGTGAGACAGGTGTTAATGCTGGCTGTATTTTCACTAATGTTAAAACGGACTTGCTGTCGTCAGAACTATATGAGGCCAGTGTGGTTTCGGTCATGGCCCCACACTTCCTCCGAAGGCCCAGCAGGGCACCAGGCCATGCCCACATCCCTAGCACCCAGGCCTAGATGGACCTACACTGTCATTTCCCCAGATGCACCTTGTCGTGCTCACAGGACGAGTCATGACGTTACTGTAACAGAACAGCAGAGTCTGGACAGTTCATAAAGAGACAGCACCTGTACAGCTCACGCGTCTGGAAGCCCAAGAGCATGGTGTAGTGCCTAGCAAGGCCTTCCTGCTAGCAGGGAGGGCCACACAACCAGTCAGAGCCAGCTGCTAACTGGGATCTACTGCCTTACAAAGCCACAATGCCCGCTGGGGCTACATCTCCAATACCATGACATATGGAAAGTAAGTTTCAAAGTGCGTTTGGCTGAGGACAAAGCCCCTCTCTGACTCTCTTTCGACTCTTCTGCATTTGAGCTTTGGACCCAGGGTTGGGACTCCAGACCAGCACTCCATGTGGCCAGATTCCTTGACAGTGCTGTGCCTCAGTGTACCTGTCTGTACTATGGTCAGGAAACCTCGTGGGTAGGTATAAGGAATGCATGGCCTCCCTGGCCCACATCGAGGCTTTGATAGCAAGGATCTGCTCTCATCAACAACCTCAAGTACTTGGTGACATAATGTGGGTGGCCACCCATGTGTTCCTGGGCAGGGCAGCCTGGCTTACACCAGAGAGATTTTGTCTAGACCCTACCCTATCTCCACTAGGCAGTGAATTAGCACTCAGTGGGGCCCAAACAGAAAGAGCCTTTTCAAGGCCGTCTTAGAGACATGGTCTTGTGTCCCTCCCTGCCCCACTCTAACCACCACGCTCCCTGCCAGCCTTTACCACAGTGTTTCGAGAGGGAAAAGTTACATAGCAAGCATGTCTGTAAGTCCCGAGGTAGACCCAGGGCAATCCAGGTCGCCCAACATAGGGGAGCCTCGAAGTCTTGCTGCTCCACTTCTGGGCATCGCCTCTGATTGGTGATTGGCAAAGGACGTACTGGGAAGACAGCAGCCTCGACTCCGTCTCTCAGGCTCCCGAGGTAAGGGGGGTAAATGTCACTTAGGGCTATTTCTGCAAACCCACTTGTTTGTGTCCATTTCTGCAACCACGGGGAATCCCCACTTCTGGAAGAGCTGAGCTAAGTGGGACAAAGAAAAGAGAAGAAAGGATTTCTCCCTTCTCTCCACCTCCTTCATCACCATGCTGCCACTGTGATCAGTCAGTTGACTCCGTCGCTCCCCTGCCTCCATCGCTCCCCTGCCTCCATGTTCACAAGACTTTCAGCACCAGAGGGAACCCTGGCCAAGAAACAAAAGCAAAATCATCTCCTTCCCCCATGAATATGGACTGAAAACTGACAATGAGTCAGCACAACTCCAAGAGAAGACACCTCCTCCCCCACTCAACCCCCCAGAGGAGACCAGGCTGGGCCTGAAGGATTCACAGCGGCAAGACCGTTGTGCTGAACGCCGGGGGTCCAACCCATTCTATCAGCCACAGCTTGAAGTTGTTATGGCTGGAGACTAAGGCTCAGCTGGAACTGCAATTTGCTCATTTATCCTATACGAGCAAGCTGGTTGGTTCCAGCAACAAGTATAGAGAACCTTGAGGGAAAGGAAGGAAAGAAGGAATGAAGGAAGGAAGGAAGGAAGGAAGGAAGGAAGGAAGGAAGGAAGGAAGGAAAAGATAGACGCAGTCTGCAGCAAGGGTGGCAGGCAATCGCTGAGAGAGAGGCCGGTCAGAGCTGCCTAACAAGACCTTCCCTGTCTAAAGAAAGAGAAGAAGAAAGGCGATCAGGTTGCAAAACAATATGCAAACCATGTTCCTGGTTTCTTGGGGGTTTTTTCTTCCTTTTTTTAAATGTCAGTAGCTGACCAAAGAAAAATCTGGAGGGGGACACAAAATTATGAACTGTCATGGCAACGGGGTGGATCACAGAGGGCCTTTGCTTTCATGCAGCGTTTCCGGTCTTGTTTTCTGAGTCTCGGGTGACTCGGGCTGGCTTCGATCTCCACGTGCAGCCGGGGATGACCTTGGCCCTCTGACCCTCTGTGTCTTCCTCCCGAATGCTGGGGTTCCAGGTATGCATCACCAAATCCAGTTCATACTGGCGCTGGATAAACCCAGGCAGGACCTCGTACCTGCTAGACAAGCGTTCTACCAGCCTCAGCAACCACCACATGCTGGCCCCACCATGTGGAACCGAAGTCAGAGCCGTGACCTGTGACCTTTGGATTCTTGCAGTCAACACTTAAAACCTTTGTAACTGAAAACACAATGCAATCGCACTCTTCTTCCCAAGGGCAGAACCCCAACGAGATCACACTTCACCACAGTCAGGGTTCCATTGCCAGGAACAGACACCATGACCACAGCAACTCTTATGAAGGAAAATATTTAACTGGGGTCGCCTTACAGGTTCAGAGGTTTAGTCCATTATCGTGGTGAGAAGCACGGCCGCTGCAGGCAGACATGGGACTGGAGGAGCCAAGAGTTCTCTAACTTGATCCAAAAGCAGCAAAAGGAGACTGTGTGCTGGGGTTGGGGATTTAGCTCAGTGGTAGAGCGAAGGCCCTGGGTTCGGTCCCCAGCTCCGAAAAAAAGAAAAAAAAAAAAGGAGACTGTGTGCCAACCTGGGCATAGTTTGAGCCTAGGAGACCTCAAATCCTGCCTCCACTGTGACACACTTCCTCCCACGAGGCCACACCTACTCCAACAAGGCCACACCTACTCCAACAAGGCCACACCTCCTAGTTCTGCCCCTCCCTATGGGCCCAACATTCAAAAATATGGAAGCCATTCTTACTCAGACCAGCACAGTCTGATCTTGAGACACAGTCTGGCGCCTCTCCCCACTTCTCTTTCCATCTCTCCCCTCTTCCCTTGGCCCTCTGTAGATCCCGCCCATGAGTTTGTCCTTCTCTTTGGCTCCTGGGTCCCAGGTGGTGGCCGAGATCCTAGACTGGACCTGGCACAGGTGGTATCCAGTTCCTCTCTGACCAGCTCCCCTTCGGGTCCAGTTGTTGAGATTCCAGGCGTCTCAGAGCTGACCGTTGTCCCTCACCCTTTCCCTCAGGCCTTCCCTGTGTGACTAAGAGCACGGCCTATTCTCCCAGTTCAATCCCCAGCGCCCACATGGCTGCTCACAACCATCTGCTCTAGTCACAGGGGATTTGACAACAACTTCTGACCTCCATGGGTGTCAGGTGCATACATGGAGCACAGACATACATAGACGTAAACCACCCACACACATGAAATAAAACAATCCAAACCCCTCGACCAGGCACAGGTGGCACACCCCAGTAGTCCCAGCACTTCCAAGAGGCAGGTAGATCCCTAAATTCAAGGCCAGCCTGGTCTACAGAGAGAGTTCCAGGGCAGCCAGGGCTGTAAGGCCTGGGGAGGGTGTGGCTTCCTAAAATTCCTTGATCATAATTTGCATACAGGAAGTGGTGCTTTGTTGATACAGCTTTAGTGTCTATGGAAACGAAGTCATACACCCCTTGGAGCTGTGCCTGGTACAAATCCTTAACAACCATTTGGAAAACATATTGGGGGCTGGAGAGATGGCTCAGCGGTTAAGAGCACCGGCTGCTCTTCCAGAGGACCTGAGTTCAAATCCCAGCAACCACATGGTGGCTCACAACCATCTGTAATGGGATCTGATGCCCTCTTCTGGTGTGTCTGAGGACAGCTACAGTGTATAAATAAATAAATAAATAAATAAATAAATAAATAAATAAATAAATCTTAAAAAAAAGAAAAATATATTGGAAGACAGCTTGTCCTGTCTTGAAGGGTTAAGTCCTTATGCAAAGCTGTGTGTGGTGGCACACGCTCATCCGTACCGTCAAAACTTAGAAAGCTGAGGCAGAAGGATCACAAGTTCAAGACCAGCCCGGGCTACATAGCAAGACCACATCTCGAAAAGGAAAGAGAGAAATAGAAAGAAAGGGAGGGAGGGAGGGAAAAAGACACAAGGAGATAAACTGATCCTCGCCTCTCTTCCTGCCCCTCTCTTTTAAGGGTTCTCCCTGTGTCTGATATACCTTCTGGAACATTACAAGAAGATTATGATCCAGTCCGAGGAACTTCGGGTGACTCTTTTGGTTCTTTTCTTCCCCCAGACTGTAAATTTGAATTTGTCTCCCTGCGGTGATGTGTCAGCCGCCACCCTCCCGCAGGCAACAGGACTTTCTGTTTGCACAAAGGGATTGAGCCCAGTGTCTGAGAGGGCACCATCCCCTACCTGACCTCCCGGGATAACCACAGTTTTCCTCCGTAAAAACCCCCCAAGAGGGCCATCGAGGGGGCTCAGCAGACAAGCCTGCCGACCTGAGTTTAGTCCCTGGGACCCACATGGAGGGGCTGTCCCCTCATCTCCACTCGAGCACCGTGACACTCACACGCCTACACGTAAATGCCACATGCCACACACAAAGGTGGAGGGGAGGGCAAACCCGATCCGGCCCGTGGTCCGTAGTTCATCAGTCCCGTTCTGCGGACATCGCTGTTCAGGGAGGTCGATGGTTCTGACTGCCACACAGTTGGATCAAAGCACGGTGGCTCCTGACCTTCCCGTGTGCTGTTTACTGGGCACTTACCGCACACCACGCCCTGGCCTCAAAGTTGCCCCTCGTCATCTCAGGACCGAGATGCAGGCACGGTGACACCCCATGTTTGGGATGGGGAGACATGAAGACTTAGCTAGAGCTGGGGTTTGTATCTAGACCCGGGAGTGTGACGTCTCACTGCTGCCCTCAAAGCACTCACATCTCTACGTGGAGTATGGTTCAGCCAGGCTTTCGAGGAACTGTTGTGGAGGATAAGCAATTCTTAAGGAAAAGGCTAAAGGGCTCCTCACTGTCTTCCCCCGTGAGCTTCAGTTAGCTTTTCTCTCCCTGCAGGCCCAGGTGAATGCTTCTCTGGAAACCCAGCAGTCTCTGCAGGAGGAGAACCTGGCTGAAAAGGAGAAGCTGACAGAGAAGCTAGAACAAGAAGAGAAGCTGAAAGCCAGAATCGAGCAGCTGACAGAAGAGAAGGCGGTAAGGCAGTCAGTCGGTCCATGGCTGTTCCTTTGAGTCTGGGAGGTGAGGTGGACATTTCTGTGGGCTTTGTGTGGAACAGTAATTTCCCCAGCTTCCAGATTGGTCGAGTGGCTCAGTGGTTAAGAGCATTGACTGCTCTTGTAGGGAACGTGGGTTTGTTCCTAGCACCCAGCTCAGAACTGTCTGTAACTCCCGTTCCAGGGCATCTGACGCCCTCTTCTGGCCTCTATGGGCACTGCACCCAGATAATACATGCAGGCAAAAACCCCATACATATCAAGTACACTAAATAAATAAGCAAAACTTTTAAAAGATTAAAAAAAAAAAAAACCACAGAAAGATCAATTGAAAAAGGCAGGCACGTTGACAATTCAGGAAACGTGACCCTATCTGTTTCGTATCGCAGTTGACTAAACACAGTGGTGTCCTTGTCTAAACACAGTGGTGTCCTTACGGCAGATCCTGGTTTATGAGTGGCCAAGTGTAAGCAAAACTGATTTCAGGTCACATCAGCCCATTTTTTTTTTCTCTAGCTATATATCTGGGAGAACAACTTGGCCCAAATCGCTGCTCACCCTCCTAGAATCCAGGCCTTGTAGAAAGCTCGCTGCAGAGCCATGCCTGCTAAGACCCCTGCGGGGTCCGAGGACCTGCTCGAGGTGCAGTTGGCTTCACAGTTGTGACATCCCCTAGGGGCTCCTGACACCCCAGATCTGCATCCTACTGTTGGGGTACCCGGGGCTTTCCCAGAGATGTCCCAAGGAAAGCAACTCTGATCAGAGTCTATATTAGAAATAGTCTGTGTCACAGGCTAGAATTCATGGCTGTGACCACCTTCCCAGGGCCAGGATAAGACTGGGCCTGTAGACATCCTGTCGGGGAGGGACTGGGAGCACACAAGGCCCTGTCCCTTCCTGAGGATCCATAGGCAGCTGATAATTGATGGGGAGGGGTGAAAGGAGGGAAGGAGAGAGTGAAGGGGGGTTGAGAGAGAGAGAAAGAGAGAGAGAGAGAGAGAGAGAGAGAGAGAGAGAGTGTCTGTCTGTCTGTCTGTTTGTTCAGTGGTATAGCCACTGACAGGATGGCCACCCTGATGGAACAGATTGGGTCACAGAAAGAATGAGAGGTGAAGAGAGAGACAGGGGAGAAGAGAATGAGAAAGAGGAGGGGAAGAGAGAGGAGAGGGAGGGTATGAAGCACAGTGGGGAATACTTGAGAAGAAGAGGAGGATGGGGGATGGTAAACGGAGATACATACACTGCACGCACGTGTTTTAATGTCACAACAGAACCCACAGTTGTGTGTTGTAGTAAATAGTTCATCCTAGTCTGGGGTTTCTACCCCGCCTTTGAGCCTTCCGTTCCCAGATAAAAGACACAAAACCTTTATATTTATAAAAAGCCCTTAATGCACTAGATGTAATAGCCTACCATGTAAGCTGCTGCAATCTACTTCTCCATCAATAACCCTGAGTTCCATCTGGGCAGCTCTCAGCTCCAACTGGCCAGCCCCCGAGGCCATGTTTTCGTGACTCACCTACCCCACATCATCTCTCCTCTTCCCACCTTCCCTCTTCTCCTTGGGGTCCTGCCTCAGACCCTGAGCCCAGAACCGAAGCCCCACCCACCTCTCTTCCGCCCAGCTATAGGCTGTCGGCTTCTCTATCCAACCAGTCGTTTTCCATTAAGGAACAGGGTCACATAGCATCACTTTGTGAATGTGAGGATTCTCTCCTCCCAGAGGCAACCAGAGCCAATATTTAGCATTACAAGATTACCTAGCAACAGACCAACCCTCCACAGTTGACGTAATTAACATATGCTGATAAACAAGCATTAATAAAACATAGAGCCTGGGCCCACACCTGGGCCCACTGAGCCAGACTCTATGGAGAACTTAGAAATGCATTTCTAAAGCCAGTTCTTATCATTCCCCTGTATGACACTTAGGGACCTGCCATACTGTGTGACACTTAGGGACCCGCCATACCTTCCTCTGCTCTCTTCCTAGGTCCCAGGCTTATGATCTCACCTGCTGGGCCACCCTTTGTCATTGAGACTCTGGGGTCAGAGGTGGGAGTGTAGCTCAGGTTCTGGGGTTCGTAACATTCCAAAGCACAGCCATGGCTGATAGACACAATCAGAGTGGTTAGGGAGGTGGGGGGCACATTGTACCCTTCTTCCTGCCCCCACCTGCCAGACCCCAACTCCTGAGCATCCCCTCCTTCCACGGTGAAGGACAAGGCCGTGCACAGTGTCACCATCTCTTGTTGGCTCCAGTTCAGCGAACCCCAACTAGGACAGTCTGTCTCTGTCACACATACGTGTGTTCGTGTGTGTGTGTGTGTGTGTGTGTGTGTGTGTGTGTGTGTGTGTACAGTTCCCTCCTTCCTTCATGTGGGTCCTGGGAATCGAACTCAGGTCATCAGGCTTCGAGGCAGCAGACACCTTTACCTGTGGAGCCAGCCCCCCTTCTGCCTTTTGCCAAGTGGAAGATATAAAATGGGAGAACCATCAGCCGAAGATTCTTGTCAGGGTAAGGCTAGCTTGGCCTTCTCATTACGATGACAGAATGCTGGACTTTTTTTTTTTTTAAGAAGGAAAGATTCTAGAAAGAAAGAAAGGAAAGAAAGAAAGAAAGGAAGGAAGGAAGAAAGAAAGAAAGAAAGAAAGAAAGGAAGGAAGGAAGGAAGGAAGGAAGAAAGGAAGGAAGGAAGGAAGAAAAAGTATTTTGTACATAAAACAGTGGGTTCCATTATGAAATTTTCATGCCTGTGTAACATCCTGCTTAGACCACCTTCCCCCACTGTTACCCTCATGTGTCCCCCTCAGGTCCCCCTTTCCCCACATAGTCCCCTCAGCTTTCATGCCACACTACGATTGAGTGTTGGAGTCACAGGTCCTCCTGCTCATCATACTATCCCAGGGTAGTTGTGTTTAGCTTTTTAAGGGGAAGGAAGGGTTTGTTTTGTCTCAGTTTTATGTTTGCTACACCCCAAGCGCTTAGCAGAGCACGGCAGTGCCAGCAGCGTGTGGTAGAGAGGGCTCCGCACTGCATGGTGGGTGGGAAGCAGAGAGAGGAGAAAGGATAAGGGACCAGTGTAACCCAAGACAGGAGGCCCTGCTGACCAACTTCCTGCTGCCAGGCCCCGTATCCTAAAGTTTCCAGAACGTCCTAAGCAGCACAGGCGGGAACCAAACACGTTCAACACAGGAGCCTGCGTTTAGTCCCAAACCACAGGGGCCATAATCTTGGTTGTAGGTTTTAGAGAGCTTGATGGAAGAAAATAAACCAAACCAAACCTTTATTTCCACAGAAGGAGTCAAATCCAGAAAGGCCCTAAAACCTTCGACATCTTCCCCAGCTCTCTGCCTCTTCCTGACTGACACCCCCACCTAACACCAGCCTACCCAGGCCAGGGTTGTCTGACCCAGGGGTTGGCTGTTTCCCTTTGGGGGTGTGACGCTTCGGCCTGCATGGTGCCTACCCCAGGGTCATGTCCCTCTTACCCCTTCTGAAATTACTCCGGGAAGATGACCTTTAAAGTGATGCTTTGAACATCCTGGGTTTAACATAGGAACCTCAAAAAAACCAGACAGACAGAGGGACATCCACACTCAGACGAACATGACAGCCCGCCCAGACAGACTGCCACCTGACTCCCATCCACCTTGACCCTTGAGATTCATAGGGAAAAAAACTTTGTGGGCCTCAGTCACAGTGTGTGAGTGTATGTGTGCGCGTGCGTGCGCGCGTGCGCATGCGTGTGTATGCATGTGTGTGCATCTGTGTGTATGCATGCGTGCACGTGTGGGTGCATGCATGTATGTGCACGTGCATTAGTACATGTGTGCATGTGTGTGTGGACACACTCATGTCATGCATGGTGCGTGTATGTATAGAGGTCATAGAACAACTTTCAGGAATCATTTCTCTCCTTCCACCGTGTGGCTCCCCAATATTAAACTCAGGTTGTCGGCCTTGGCAAGCAAACGTCCTTACCCACTGAGACATCCCACCAACCCCTCCTTGTTTTTTGAGACAGGGTCTGTCACTGGCTTAGAACCTGCCAAGTAGGCTGAGCTATCTGGTCAGTAAGCCCCAAGAACCCACCTGTCTCCTCCCTAGTACTGGGATTACAAGTGCACACCACCTTGCCTAGCCTTCTTATGCATCTGTGTGTGGTATGCATGTGGTTATGAATGTTCGTATGTACATGGGGGGTGTGCATACGTGTGCCCCTGCAAACACACATGGAAACCTAAATGCACGTATGCTCCTGCACTTGCGTGTGCAGGCCCAAGAGTCTTCCGTGATCACACCCCGCCTTTTGGAGTCAGGGTTTCTCAGGCGAGCCCAGAGCTCACAGACACAGCTTGCCCCAGGCTTCCCCCTTCTCGGCTTTTAGAGCACTGTAATTCCGGCAGACTGCCACACCCACCAGCTTTAAACAGGCACTGGGGACCTGAACTCTGGTCCTCTCGCTTGCACATTTTAATTCCTGTGCCCTCTCCCCTGCCCCGCACCTGCTTTTACAAAAGCTGAGTATCAGGACAGGCCCTTGTGCTTGCAAGGCAAACATTGTACTGATCCATTGAGCCATCTCTCCAGGACTGTGCTGGCTTTTAAGTGACCCTTCCTCCTGTCCCCTAATAGCCCTCCTCTCTCCGTCTGTAAAAATAACCCATGTTTTAGCTCATCCCTCAGCCTCCGTCCCATGGATCCTGCTGCTCTGAGTACTCCGGTTTCCAACGGCAAGGAAATGCCAGGCACCTTCGCCAATCCAGCAAGCCCCTCCCTTTTTTTTATTATGGGCCCCGAATGGCATCATCTTAATTTGCACAGAGGCTTCTTACCGCCGTAGACTGATGTCAGCACACTTCCTCCACGGAGCCAGATGATAAACGTGTTCATGTTGGCGGGCTACTCTTCGCAGTGTGCGTTGTGACGTCACAACACTGCTCTTGTAAAAAGCAGCCGGAGACCACACGTCAACAGTGGGCATGGAGCGTCCCAGTAAAACTTCATTTACAAAGCAGTGGGGTGGGCAACATCTAAGGGCCTTTTGCTAACGTTGGTCCTAAACCCATCCATTTTCAGTCCCCACACCCAGGCAGGAGGTCTTCAGTAATAACTCAGATTCCCCAGTACCTCTAAACTAGGCCCGTTCCCTCCTCTGCAGGGGTGGAGGCTGGAAGCTGGCACTGCGCCCAGAATCTCACATTGATCATTTCGTCATCTCTTCCTCACGTCAGCCCAATGTACAGATAGGGAAAGTGAGGCCTCCATGCACAGAGTCTCAGCTGCATAGCTGGGAAGGCACCACGCAGGGCCCACCTGGTCCCCCGTGCCACCCCAGACCCCCTGCTCCAGCGCACAGACTAAGTCCCACATTCTCTTTAGGATGTGGTAAGGTCTGAAGCGCCTGGCAGAGTCCACTTCCCTGCCATGGAAACCAGGTCCGTCTCACAAGGATCCTTGACTTGCAGGCCCTGGAGACAGCTATTGCCCAAGAGAAAAACAGAGCAAAGGAGGGTTTAGAGGGGGGAGCAGACAAGAGGTGGAGCGTTGCCTGGCCTACCAGAAGGAGGTAAACAGTTCAGAGAGGGGGAGCTGAGCCGGCCTGGACTGTCAGTCAAGGCTTACAGTCGTCAGGGTCCTGCTCAGGTTCTCACACAGACCCCGCTTCTTCCGAGCGCACCGAACCTCGGCCCCCTCTGCCCTGGCGCGCTTAAGGCACGCTGAAGATGGAAAAGCAAACCAGACAGGGCCCAGGGAGAGTCCACTTCCTGCCATGGTAGCAGGTGGACTCAACAATGGCTGTTGGCTTGCAGGCTCTGGAAGAGAGCACCGCAGAGGAGAAAAACAAATTGCAGGAGGACCTGGAGACGGCACAAGCTCGGGTCCATGAGCTGGAGGACGACTTGGCTTCTCAAAAGGAGGTACGCCCAGCTGGGGGAGGCAGAAGACAGGCGGGCTGAGGGGGCGCTGTTCTGTGCTGTTGGTGTTAGCCTGGACTCTGCAGTTGGGAGAAGCATAGAGAGTTTCCAGGAGAGCCATGGAGATGTGTAGCCTTGCCAACCAGTTGGGAAAACAATGTACATGTGGCAAGCCGGGGTGGTGGCTTCTGCCCGTCACCCCAACCCTGAGGTCAACTCAGTCAGGAGGCTGGGGAGGATGGGATCTTGAGAGAACACCAATACCCGGAAGTCATCTTCAGTCCCAGCAGAGAGAGGCCCAGGGCTGGCAGGAAGTCTGAGGTTGGGGGTGAGTCAAGCTCTTTCTGGCCAAAAGATGGCCGTCGTCAACCCATCTCCAGCTTCCTCTACCACACAGAGTTCCAGATACTTAAAAAGCAGGCACCTGCTCCCATATCCTTCCCAGCCTGCCCCCGCCCCCCACCACCATCCCCATCCAGTTCCCAGCTCCCAGCAGGACGGGAGCCTGGCCTGGATCCTCTTCTCATGCCTGCTCTGTGTTCTAGAAGTCACCTGTGGTTCAGCGGATGAAAGGGCTTGCAGATGTGTTTGATCCAGAATGTTTGAGTTTGGGTTCATAAAATGCATTCGTAAATGTAGCGTTCAGTCCTCTCTTGGGAAGGCAAAAGCTGTGTCCCTCACTCCTGCGGCCAGGGGAGAGGAAGGCTGGGATTGATAGCAGCAGCAGCAGTCGGGGGACTCCTTTGAGAGTCGGCCCACACGAGCCCATGACGGATTGGGTGGGTGTCCAACTCTCACAGGTTTGGAAGTTTGCAGTTCATCACCTGCCTTTCTCCTAAAGTACAGTAGCCAGAAACAAACGCCATCCCTTCAGCCCAGGGAAGGGTTTCCCATCCCTCATTAAAAATGCCATGTTCCTGTGGCTATGCCGGAACTCTAGTTACATTGTCAAGTTGTAACTCTTGTTACATTGTCAAGTTGCACTTAGCTGTGGTCATTCTCAGGCCTCTGGTCCTGTTTCACACATGCTCTCTCAGTCCCTGATGGGTGCAGGCTGTGTGGCCACACACACAAAGGGCAAATTCAAGTCTCTCCATCCCTCCCTTCTTGGAAGCCGGCCATGGGAGGCAGAGATAATGCACAGCCCAGCCTCTGACCTGAAAGTGTCACTGATCTGTGGTAGCCATCGACAGTATCCCCTCAGCCAGATCTCCCTGCACTGGGGCATAGCCCTTGCTTCCTGACTGCCCTCCCTTCTCAGAGTGGAGTGCTCCCCACCCCTACCCCACTCCCAGGGTACCCCCTACCTGCAGCTCCACCCACACAATCCGATGTGGCCCAGGGAGGTGTTTACAGTGGCCTCTCACAGTTGCTCCTCAGCACTGGGTCAACAACATTGCCAGAGTTTGCCCTTGAGTTATGTCTCCAGGCAGGGTAAGGAGGCAGGTGTGTGTGTGTGTGTGTGTGTGTGTGTGTGTGTGTGTGTGTGTGTGTGTGTGTGTGTGTGTGTGTGTGGTGTGTATGTGTATGTGTATGTGTGTGTGTGTGTGTGTAGCATGTATGTATGTGTTATGTTTGTGGGGTGTGTGTGTATGTGGTATCTATGTGATGTGTGTGTGTGCTGTGTATGTATGTGGTATGTGTGTATGTGGCATGGGTATGTATATGGTATGTATGTATGTATGTGTGTGTGGTGTGTGTGTGTGTGTGTGTGTGTGTGGGTGGTGGGTGTGTGTGGTGTGGGTGTGTGTGGTGTGTGTGTGCGGTGTGTGTGTGGTGTGTGTGTGTGCTGTGTATGTAAGTGGTATGTGTGTATGTGGTATAGATATGTATGTGGTGTGTATATGTGTGTATGTGGGGTGTGTGTGTTCATGTGTGTGTGTGTTCTCCATGGAGTCACTTCAGTCAGGTGCCATCCAGGCATCAACAAGGGATGGCAAGGTCATAAAAATTTAAGCCTCCGGGCTGGGTGTAGTGAGGTGAATCTGTGAGTTTGAGGCTAGCATGATCTACATGCAGGGTTACAGGCCAAACAGGCCTACACAGTAACACCCTTGCCTTAAAAAAATTTTTCTAAGCATCATGGAGTGGGGAAACTCTAGTTTCTTCCCAGAAAGAATGGCGCCACCTCCGCTGAGCTTTTCGTTTGTTTGTTGGGGTGTTTGTTTTGACAGAGCTTTGTTAGCCCAGGTTGGCCTCACGCTCACTACATAGCCAATTATAACCTTTGACCTCAGGACCCTCCTTTCTCCCAGGTGTGAACCACATAAAACTGTCTCAAAAGCAGGAGAGATTTAGCTCCTCTCCACCTCTTGGGGATTAAATGCCTTCAGAAAACTAATCCTCTCCCCTGTCGTGGGCTCTAGTGGAAATCTTATTGCCAGTTCCAAACACCCGATGCCCTGCTAGATGCAGAAGGGAGGCCTGTGAATGCTGGAGAGACTTTTCTTGGGATTTTGGCTACTGGGCCAAGACCACAGCTTCTGTCCTCTGGGGATGGAACCTGCAGTTGAGTCCATTAACTGAGTAAGACATGGATGGACAAGATGAAACTCCATGGCTAGGGACAGCAGCTAACCCAGAACTAAGGCGCACCCTGAACCTTTTAGATGCCAGACGAATTCTAGTGGTGACTGGCTCATTCATCCCCAGCCCTCCATCCTCCTGAAACCAATCTTCCTTCATAAATTTGCTTCACTAGTTGGAAGGGCCTTCATCGATGAGACCGTTCTCCTTCAGATCCCGGTCCCCTCCCAGAGCCTCTGTACTCAGCCGGCCATGCTTGCCCTGTTCAGGACCTAGACCTCCCTGTCAACAGGAGACATCATAGCCCTGAGCCTGAACCCTCACGTCTTCTGGCTCCTGGTTTCCTTATCTATAAACCAAGTAAAAAATGAAAGGGCCTTCCGCAGCAATTCCCCATGGAGCTGCCGTGGGGGTGAGGTCATCCTGGGGGTGACTTGGCTGCGCATCCTAACTGTTAGCCTGAATATGGAGGCTGGTATCATTGACGGTGTCTCTCAGGTCTTGGAGAGCAGCCTGACTCAAGAGAAAAGGAAAATGCGGGAAGTGCTGGAGGCAGAAAGGAGGAAGGCACAAGACCTGGAGAATCAGCTGACCCAGCAGAAGGAGGTAGGAACAACCAGGGACCCCCAGGGGGACTTCCAGCCAGGGGTGCCGGGCAGCCCTGCAGTCTGAGGCCACCTCTCCTGGACGTAGCCAACACTTGCCACTCACCGGCCAACCCCGGATGATCCCTGGAGCTCAGGCCCCTGAAAAATGAGAGTTTCAACAATCTCATTTTGTGGGACAAAGGTTGCTCTGTGTAAAGTACATAGCCCTTCTCTGACGCTACCAGGAGTTGTGCCAGGTAGAACAGGAAACGAGTTCTAAGCAGTCTGCCCCACCCTGCAAAAGCGAGGGACTTCCCAGGGTGAACCTGCCGCGATGCCAACACCTACCAGGTCACACAGTGGCCCAGTGCCCAGTGACTGAACACCCATGACCAGGCCGTTTCCTGGTGCTAGCCAGGAAACCCGGAACAAGGAGCCCCTCCCCCTTTCTGCTCCTGTGACTGAGACGTGGCTCCCCGCTCCCCAGACTCATCATATCCTCTCCCTCTCACCTCACACCCTGGCAGGCACCCTGTTCCTTGAGTTGTTGTCCCAAACCTCTGAGTCACTGGTCTCGATGGTGACTCACCTTGGCTTCTTCCCCTTGCAGCTAGTTTGTCCTCTGTCTCCGTCACTGTCCTACTGCTGTGAAGGGACAGCATGACCAAGGCAGCTCTTATAAAAGAAAGCATTTAATTGAGAGCCTGCTTTCAGTTTCAAAGGGTTTAGTCCATTATCATCATGGCGGGACTTGGCAGGAGCATGGCGGGAGTACGGCAGCACCCATGGTGCTGGAGGAGTAGCTGACAGCTACTTCCTGATCGGAAGG
Source organism: Rattus rattus (assembly GCF_011064425.1). Lineage (NCBI taxonomy): Eukaryota > Metazoa > Chordata > Mammalia > Rodentia > Muridae > Rattus > Rattus rattus. The sequence goes on from NC_046154.1 coordinate 16,233,414, forward strand.
CAGAGAGCAAGAGAGAGGGCCTGGAATGGGCTTTTGAGGCCTCAAAGCCCACCCCCCAGAGACAGAGTTTCTCCAGCAAGGCCAACACCTATATGAGCGTATGGGGGCCATTCTTAACCCACTACACCCTGCTACCCCCAAATCCCTCCTTGACTTTCAGATCTCAGAGAGTAACACGTACGAGAAACTCAAGATGAGAGACACTCTGGAGAAGGAGAAGAGGAGGATACAGGACCTGGAGAATCGCCTGACCAAGCAAAGAGAGGTATGAGTCACGGAGATGAGAGGACCATTGCTCCCCGCAGACGGCCAGGCCCTGCAGCCAGGCTTCAGATCCTCCTCCTGCTCCCTTCTGGCTCTGGGTCTTTAGGAAAGTTGCTTACCCTCTCTGTGGCTCAGTGCTCCCACCTAAGGAAACACAGTCGATCTCATTCAGAGAGACACAACCATAGACAGACCTACACACAGCACACGCGTCTCAGCGGCTCCGGTGACTGTTACCAGCTCCTGGCTCAGAAGTGCAGGGGCAGGATCTGAACCCAGGATTCCGAAGCCGTTCATCTTCACACTCTTCTTCTATCACAATGACACACATTTCTGTTAGGACCCACAGTTCTGACATGGCGGGTAGGGGAGGCGGCTGCACACGGTCTCACCAACTGCAGTATCATTTGCTCGTCTTGGGAAGGGACACGCACACGCACACGCACATGCATGCACGCAGAAGGATCTTGAGGGCTTGAAGGACTGAGAAGGTTGTCTAAGTCTCTTTGCCTCCATTTTGCAGAGTTTTTTTTAAACACGGGCACCTACACGTCAACATGCCTGTGTTTCAAGGACCCCTGGCCATGGGGTGGATCAGGAATATATATATATATTTTTTTTTTTGACAAGCTGCCCAAGTAACCCTGGAGCATTTTGAAGATGGCCACCAAATGAGAAACTGTGCCACCAAAGCACCTGGGATTACACAGCTGCTCTGGACCCCCCACTCTGATGGGCGGCCTTAACTGACCGATGGGTGTCCAGAGGAGGCAGGGCCCAGCAAAGTAAGGCAAGGCCTGAGAACTCGGGACTGCCACACTCCCATGGGAGGGTCTGCAGCTCAGATGAGGCCCGACCAAGGGAGCTGTCTCGTTACCTTGTTTCCCCACCCAATGGAACGATGAGGGAGCCAAGTGAATCAGGAAGGGGCAAAGGTAGGAGGACAAGTCAGTAGGGGGTGGGCGAAGAAGAGAGTTTAAATTGTTTATAGAGAAGGCAAGCTAGTAGTGAGACTAATGTAAATACCTACATATACATCATTTACACCCTATCTGTCATATTTCATACATGTACACATATATATTCAGGGCTGGGGAATACCCATGCACATAAAATGACTCTTTTTTTTTTAAAGTTTATCATGAATCAGTAAACAAACTTCAATTTTATTCCAGCAGTTACAGGGCAAGGAAAAACCTGCTGGTTGTGTAGTCACTACACAGAAACACAGCAAGCGCAACAGGGTTGTCAGTATAAACCTGTAATTCCAGCCACTCAGGAGGCTGAGGTCGTGCAAGACCAGCCTGGGCTGCAGAGTGAGCTGAGGGTCAGTTTAGAAACCTGGTAAAGCCCTGTCTCGGAATTAAAAAGCAAAGAGACCTGAAGATAAAAACCCAGAGATGTGTCGCTTGCCTAGCATGTGCAAGGCGCTGGGTTGAAGTCCACAGCTAAATGTCAGGCAAGCTCACAGAGGCGAAGCCCTTTCCAGGTGCCAGCCCTACAGAGCGCCTCCACCAAGGGCTATCATAAAAAGAATTCTATAGCAACAAAAACCATCCTTAAATCAGGATACCAAGAGCAGTGAGTAGCTGGGAGACCTCAGAGCTGGCTGGTGGCACCACACACATCAGGAAGATCAGTAACACCCCACCCTGAGGGGACAGAAAACAGACTGCAGAGCAAACCCTGTGTGACTCTGCCAGGGATTCTGTACCCAATCCCTCAAACCCCAGGAAACCAAACCGAAAATGGAGACGTTAAAAGCTTCCGCCAGACGGAGGGAACAGTGGGCAGATGGAACCACTAGACTGGGCAGGAAATACTTTGAAACACAGGTCAGAGAACTGGTTAATCTCTACACCGTCTGAGGAATCCTAATAGCTCACTGAAAAGACAGGCCAATGGCCCAACCAAAGCACTCACCAGGCACCTGACAGACTGACTTATTTTGTTTTATGAGGCCAGGGAATGGAGCCCAGGGCCTCGCACACAGCGGCCAGGTGCTTTCCCACTGAGTTATATCCAAAGTTTTTATTTGTTTGTTTTATTTTATTTTTGAAATGGAGTCTCATTAATTTGTCCAAGTTGACCTCGAACTCACTATGTAACCCAGGCTTGTTTCAGCTCAGCCATCCTCCTGCCTCTTAACCTTTCAAGTAGCTGGAATCATAGACCAGCCCCATACCTGACCTTAATACACTTTTTTTCTTTCTTTAAAAAAAAAAATTACCTTATTTTTTTATGTGTACTTGAGTGTTTTACTTGCATGTGTGTCTGGTGCCGGCAGCGGCCAGAAGAGGGCACCACAGGAGCTACAGATGGTTGTAAGCCACCATGTGCCTGCTGGGAACCAAACCTGGGCCCCTTGGGAGAGCAGCCAGTGCTCTTCACCGTCGAGCCACCTCTCCAGCCCTGTGAACAGATGTGCAAAAGAGGATAATTACCCGATACACGGAAAAGATAAAGGCCTCAAGGCTGTCAGACGAGCCAGTTTCAGAAAGATTGCCGAGCTCAGTCGGTCGAGAGCTCACCTAGCATACTGGCAGTCCTGACTTCTGTCCCCAGTATCACATAAACCTGGCTTGATGGCACATGCCTTTAATCCTAGCACTTGGGCATCAGAGGTAGGAGAACCAGGCCTTCAAGGTCATCCTCAGCCACTGAGGGGATTCAAGAATCAATCCTGAACTGCATGGGATCGTATCTCAAAAATAAATAAATAAATAAATAAATAAATAAATAAAAAATAAAAATAAAAATAAAAAATAATAAAACCCACTCAGACCTAAGTGGTAAGTGGCTTATTTGCACACAATTTTTTTTGTTGTTGTTGTTCTTTTTTTTTTCGGAGCTGGGGACCGAACCCAGGGCCTTGCGCTTCCTAGGCAAGTGCTCTACCACTGAGCTAAATCCCCAACCCCGTTTGCACACAGTTTTATTCGTATTCACAACAGGGTAATCAAAAGGTTGATGTCAAGTTGGGCACCATGTTAGAGTTTAAATCACGGCTCGTGCCCGAACAGAACACATCAAGCCAACATGGATCCACGTGGAGAGGTTTAATGAGAGAAGAAGAGAGGAGAGGCGGGCCTTGAGGACATGGAGGGAAGGAGGGAGGTAGAGAGAAGGAACAGGGACAAAGAGTGCACGAGAAGAGGAAGAGCAAAGAGGAGTAAGAGAGAGAGAAGGGGGCAAGCAGCCCCCTTTTTAGTCAGGCACAGCTGGCTGTTGCCAGGCAACAGTGGGGGTGGAGCTTAGAATACCAGCAGGTGGTGGTGCTCGCCTTCAGTCCTAGCACCTGAGAGGCAGAGGCAGGTGGATCTCTGAGTTCGAGGCCAGCCTTGTCTACAGAGTGAGTTCCAGGACAAGTCAAGGCTACAAAGGAAAACCCTGCCTTCAAAAACAAGAGCAAAACAACAACAAAAAGTTGGTGTCTACCTACAGAGGCAAGAGAGAGAACAGAGAGAACAGAGAAGAAAAACAGCTCTGGCTCTGTGAGCGTGGAGCAAGGACGGCCGACAGCAGGTCGCCTCACACAGTCCGGCTTCACAGCACAGTACAGACACAAGCGCACTCTGTGGTGGATCCTCGGGGACGTCTGGAGGAGTCCACTGAGCATCCGATGACAAGTGGTTCTGTATCTATATCCTCTTAGGCAAGGTCACTTGTCCCCAAGGAGTCCCCAACACTGAGATGTCAAGCCCAAGGCAAAAACCTCAGACACAAAGGCCAGGAAGTTACTCTCAGTGAGGGACAGGGACAGCCTGGGAACAGCAGTGCCCGTATTCTTCTTTTTCCAAAAACTATGTTTTCTTTTCTGATGACAAAAGGAGCTCTACTCCTTCTAGAATATTTGACGAACATGGAAAATCACTCGGAAGAGCCTCGACCTTGACCCTGTATCAGCCAGACAGAGCTGTCACAGATGCCGCGCTGATGCGATTCTGTCTGGGATGCCTTTGTGCTGTTGTTATGGACGGGGATGAGGCCAACTCGTTACCAAGATAGTGGCCTGGTGCCTACGGCTTCGAGAACTATTTTGATACATTATGTATCTCTCAAGTGTCTCCCTGTCCCTGAACTCTCTTTCCCAGCCTGCCACTGAAGAATGTCCCCGGTCTGCCCTGTGTAGGATGGACTGTGAGTTGCTGGCCCTTCCCTCTGTCAGGCTTGGGGTCGCTTCCCACTGATTCTGGATGTAGGTAATCGGCAGCAAGTGCCTGTGATCCCAGCTCAGGAGACTGAGGCAGAGGCCCATGAGCTTAAAGCCAGCCTGGGCTATTGAGACTTTGCCATTTAAATAAATTTAAAAAAAAAAAATGCCTTTAATCCCAGCACTCAGGAGACTGAGGCAGACAGATCTCTGTGAGTTCAAGGCCAGCCTGGTTTACAGAGTGAGTTCTAGGACAGTCAGGATTACATAGAGAAACCCTGTCTCAAAAAACAAAATTAATTAATAAAAGCTGTGCGTTCAGGGTTCCATCCTTAGGCTAAATCTGCACGCGCAGCTGCTGGGCCTCGGGAAGGGAGCAGCCCCGCTCAGTCTCTGTTCCCATGGGACCTTCGAGAAAAGGCAGGCTGATCCTCACTAGCAAAGAGCAGCTTGGGAGAGCGCCCAGGACTGTGTCTCAAGACTGCATGCACTTCATGGGGCGGGCGGATGAAGCCCGCTCAATAAAGTGCTCGCCAGGCCAGCACCATGACCTGAGTGTAATCCCCAGAAACCACGTAAGAAAGCCAGGCCCAGGGGTTGGGGATTTAGCTCAGTGGTAGAGCGCTTGCCTAGGAAGCGCAAGGCACTGGGTTCGGTCCCCAGCTCTGAAAAAAAGAACCAAAAAAAAAAAGAAAGAAAGAAAGCCAGGCCCAGGAACAGGAGCGATGGCTCAGTAGTTAGGCGCAAATGCTGTTCTTACAGAGGACCTAGGTTTGATCACCAACATACATGTCAGGCTGTAAGGGTAACAACCACCTGTAACTCTAGCCCAAAGGGATCCAATGGCTCTGGCCTCGGGCATCTTCTCTAATGTGTGCAGATAGACAGACAGTCAGACAGACAGACAGACACACACACACACATAATTAAAAATCCCAACTTCTGAGAGTCAGAAGCAAAAGAATTCCTGATGCTGGCTGACTAGTCGGTCTAGCCTGATTGGTAAGCTCCAGGCCAAGGAGAGATCCTGTCTCCAAAGAGGTAGACTAGGGGTTGGGGATTTAGCTCAGTGGTAGAGCGCTTGCCTAGCAAGCGCAAGGCACTGGGTTCGGTCCCCAGCTCCGAAAAATAGAAAAAAGAAAAAAGAAAAAAAAAAGAGGTAGACTATATTTCTAAGCATGACACCTGAGGTTGTCCTGTGGCCTACACACGCACATACACACACTACATACACACACCTGTTCATACAGTGCACCCACAGATGCACAAACATACCCACATTTTAAAAAATTAACGTTTGGGACCCAACACAGGGCCTGGCAGGAGCCCATGCTCTCTAGTCCTTAGAGGAGAGTCTCTGAGAGGACGGGAGGATTTGTGACAAAGATGGATGAAGGGGTTCCGAGGGGAGGCATGAGCTATGCCAAGGACTTGGCAACTGGAATCCAGTCTGGCAGGGACCTGGCGTGCCGGGGAACAGAGTGTCTCCTGGGCAGGGCAGGTGACGAAGGGCAAAAGCATTTAGCGCATTTATCCTGGAAAGTAGATTTAGAGAGAAACATGACAGCCCTCCTCAGATATTTAAAGGGCTGTCTCATAAAATAGAAATAAAACTTCGTCAAAGGCTCCCGGTGACAGAATGAGGCCCGGAGACCAGAAATCACAGGGAGACAGATCTCCACTGAAGACAGAGGAGAGTTCCAAAGTCATGGGAACCTTCCAGAGAATCCTTGGGCTTCAGAAGCACCAGCAAACTGGAGTCTGTGTCCGAAGGCACAGGGGATAGGAGGCTTGGAGGAGTAAATGTCGGTCGACCTTGTTAATTGGGTGTTTGCTCTTTGTCTAGGAGATAGAATTAAAGGGGCAGAAAGAGGACATCTTAAATAACAAATTGAAGGACGCCCTGCTCCTGGTGGAGGACGCTCAGCAGATGAGGACAGCCGAGAGTACCAGGGCCGAGAAGCTCTCCCTGAAGTTAAAGGAAACCTTAGCAGAGCTGGAAATAACCAAGGCGAAAATGGTGGGTTGGTCTGAAAAACTGGTAAGCCCCTCCCCCATGGAAGATGACAGTGTGTGTGCTGGCAAGTTGACAAAAGCCAGAGTCATTTGAGAAAAAGGAACTTCAGTTGAGAAAGTGCCCCCCACCAGACTGACCTGTGGGGAAACCTAACTCTGACAAGGTATCAGGAGAATTAGGAGGGTGGGGGAGGGGTGAGACCAGGCCCGCCCAGCGCCACACCACCCTCCGGCTGCTGACTTTCCAGACCAGAGTCCTTTCTTCTCAGGGACTGACCTGTGCTCTGTGGACAGTAAGCAGCATTGTGCCCACCCCCACCCCCAGCTGAATCAGACACTGCCAAATGTCCCTTAGAGGCAGAAATCACCCCTGTTTGGGAAATTGCACCTTGTGGGACCTGATGGTAACAGGCTTGTCATCCTAGCTCCTCAGGAGGTTGAGTGAAGAGAAACACATTCAAGGTCTGCATGGGTTACAGACTGAGGTCAAGAACAGCGGAGCAACTGTCTCTAAATAAAATAAAATAAATCTGGGACTCTAGTGAGACTGCAAGCCGTCCAGGCTCACCGGGTAGCTGGGAGGCTGATGGGCAGGGGCAGAGGAAGGCAGGGCTGGTGACGTAGGAGGGGCTGGAGGGGTCTGGGGTGGACATGTCCAAAAGGGCTCAGAAAATGGAGGGTGGTCACAGGCCGTGTCTGCTTTTCTGTCCGAGAGCCCTTGTTGGTGATTTCAATTAATAGGAATTGCACTGCCTGCTGTAGTCCAGCACTGGGGAGGCAGAGACCGCAGACCCCTGGAGCTCGCTGACCAGCCATCTTAGCCTACCTGGCAAGTTCCTGGTCAGGAAGAGACTCTGTCTCAATAAAAGAGATGGATGGCACCAAGGAATGACACCCAACACACACACACACACACACACACACACACACACACACACACACACACAAATGCAAGTCAATTTGCTTTTTTCTCATCTCTTTGTCTATTAATTCTTTTAAGATACATTTATTTTTATTTTATGTGTAGGTGCTTAGCCTGCATGTATGTCTGTCTGTCTGCCACCCATGTGCCTGGTTCCCATGGAGGCCAGCAGAGGGCACCAGATGCCCCGGAACTGATGTTACCAATGGTTGTGAGTCACCATGTGGGTGCCGGGAATTGAATCCAAGTCTCTGGAAAAGCATCCACTGCTCTTAACTGCCGGGCGGTCTCTCCGGCACACACAGCTCCCATTCAATCATTTCCGTCAAATATCTGGGTCTCGATGCTGTGGGCCTTGCAGGAAAAGAGCAGGCAAGGCTCCTGCTGCATGGAGCTCAGAGATTGAGGGGAGAGAAGGGGGAAAAAAAAGCCACTTCAGATGTGGATAAATGTCTCAGGGACAAGAAAACAAACAACAGAAATTGTCTGGGACTCTTCCATGAACACATGTGTGGGAAGGTTTTTCCAAGGAGGCAAAACCCGTTAGACGATGGGTCAGCCATGCAGTGGAGTGGGGGTGGGGTGTGGAGGGTGCCAGTAAGACAAGGGCACGCAGAAGCTCTGAGGTAAGATACAGTTCAGCGCCTGCGTGTGCAAAGGAGGCAGACCACGGCCATCGACTCTGGCTCCCGATGTTCGATCGCCACCAATGTTTCCCCAGATCATGGCGGAGGATCGGCTGAAGCTGCAGCAGCAGTCGATGAAGGCCCTGCAGGATGAGCGGGAATCCCAGAAGCACGGCTTCGAGGAGGAGATCACGGAGTACAAAGAGCAAATCAAACAGCACTCGCAGACCATCGTGAGCCTGGAGGAAAGGCTCAGCCAAGTGACTCAGTACTACAGGAAAATAGAAGGAGAGATAGCAACATTGAAAGACAGCGATTCAGGTAGGGCCGGGGCTGTGGGGGGGAACTCCGAATCTAGCTGACCCTGCATGGCCCCAGGCTGGGCCCAGTTTAAAAGCCACCCCCCACACGCCGCCCCCTCATTCTCCCTCAGCCCTTCTAGAAATCCTTGGAGGCCTGACAGAGCCAGAGTTACGACAATGAGTTAGGACATCCTTTGTACCAACCCAGTGAGCAGTGAGGCTTACGGGCAACCAGAGCTATTAGTGGAGGTTGTCTTTTCCACATCATAAATGACAATCCGGGGCCTTCTCTGTGCCACTGGCCACTGCGACCTCACTTAATTGTTCTCCCAGGCAGCCAGGACCGACCTCCTACAAAATAAGCCCAAACAAACTAAAAACAGCAACCAGAGCTGTGCCGCTCACTCACCTGAAATGACCTGGGTCACTCATGATGGGCACTGAACTCTGGGTGGAAAATTCTGGAAGCAGAGGCCTCGGGCCCCAGGCCTCTGCATCAGCACTGTTGATGTTTGGCACTGGATAAGCTTCGCTTGGGGGCAGGATGCCTGGTTTAGCTGCATCCCTGACCTTCACTACAGGCCCCATTCCTCACCCACCTCACCACCAGGTGTCTCCAGACATCACCGAAGTTCCCCCAGAGGGGAGCTAGCCTCCACTGAGAGGCATGGAGGTTAGCTCAGGCTTGCCTCGTGAACTGTATCATTCCTGCAGTCCTCTCTCGCCACAGTCTCCCTTAGGCCTCAGAGATCCATGGTAGACAAGCCAACCCATACCCCTGTAAGTAACCAGCTTAGGGCCCTAACAGTGACTTAGGATAAGGAGGGCACAGAGCAGGCTCTGTCCCCTAACCCAGAGTCCAGGTAAGAGCAAGGATACTCAATGGGACCCAAGGGTGACAACATCTTTGTCATTTCCACCCTCGGATGATAATTGTCCGTCATAAAGGAGGCATTAGGGGGCTGGAGAGATGGCTCAGCGGTTAAGAGCACCGACTGCTCTTCCAGAGGTCATGAGTTCAATTCCCAGCAACCACATGGTGGCTCACAACCATCTGTAAAGAGATCTGATGCCCTCTTCTGGTGTGTCTGAAGACAGCTACAGTGTACTTATACATAATAAATGAATAAATCTAAAAAAAATAAATAAATAAAAAATAAAGGAGGCATTAAAGACGTGTTTGTTGAGTGAATACATGATCCTGCAAGAATTGGAAAGCAGAGGACAGTGGGCTAAGGAGCGATCGAGGAAGCTGGGGAGCCAGGAAACACAGATTCCCCTAAGGTGTTTGTCTAGAAAGAGAGAAGGGCAAGTAGAGTGAACCATCGACGAGGCTACGCCTCTTGAAGCTCGGCTGGGCCACTGCTATCAGGTCCCTCATTCCCACAATGCTTCCTGGTCTGTAAACGTCACCCAGTAGCCGGGAAGAGCCCATAGCCATAGTTAGCTGTTGACAGTGGACACCCAGTCCTATGAGCGTTCAAGGGGTGGGGGGTGCTGGTGGTGATGGCCTTGCCAGCAGAGTCCTGAGAAAGTCCAAGGCGTCACATGTCAAAAGAAAAATGGCTGTGCAAAGTTGGGCGTGTGGCTCGGTTGGGTAGAGTCCTTCCATGCAGGAAGCCCTGGGTTCAATCTCTCACCACATAAATGGGATCTGGTGGTGCATGCCTGGAATCCCAGCACTTGAGGCAGGAGGATTGGAAGTTCAGAAGTTGTCCTCAGCTACACAGTGAGTTTGAGGCCAGCCTGGGCCTCAGTGAGATTAGTTTTTTGGGTTTGTTTGTTTGTTTTAATGGCAGAAGATAGAAAAGGACAAGACACAAGGGGCATGAACGTGTCTGGTGTCTGTCCATCTTATAAAGCCACTGGCATGCTGGAGCTCCACCCCCATGGTCTCAAATGACCAATCCACTCACTGCTCTAACCCCACGCGATCAAGTCTCCACCTCCTTAAACCTCACAGTGCAGATGAAACACCAGCATACCAGTTCCCACCGTGGGTGTTGACAGGCCTCATGCAGGACCAGCTGAGACCCTCATAAGACCTCAGCGGACCTCAGCGGACCTCAGCCCCACCCAGCCAAACCCTTGGCTCTTCCTCAAACTTCGATAAGCACAAACTGCATCCAATCTTCACAGAGACATAGCCTCAGCTCATCACACTACACATACAAGGAATCTCAGGGCAGAGAAAGCTCAGGGAGTTGTGAGAGACACGGGTGCGTTCATAGGAGAGGGCAAAGGGAGCGTCCACAGCATTCAGATTGTGATGACATTAACATGTCCTTCTAATGCAGCTCAAAAGGAGGAAGTGCCCCAAGAGTTCACCATAGTACCCTCCCTGGACAGCAGTGCCAAAGAAATAGCGTGCGACCACCTGATGTGAGTACCCAGTCTCCGGAGTTAGAGAAGCAGGGACAGGCCACAACCGTGTTCTCCCCGTTGCTTAGCCTTCCCAATCCCTGTCATGTGGCAGGTCCCAAGCAGGACCAGCTGAGACCCTCACTAAACCTCGTGGACCTCAGCCCCCCTCTCCCAGCCCAACCCTTGGCTCTTCCTCAAAGTGTACTACACACAAGTACATCAAAATGAGGTTCTCTTTGAGTACGTAAAGGCCGTCTGTTCCCTGCCTGGGCTGGGGTCCCAGGATCCATCCCTGGGTATTTTGAGCCTTTTCCCTGGGTCCTCCTACCCTGTCCCCAGGAGTCCCTAGAGAAGTTGAGCACAGTAGACTCAGGCCTGTTTGGGTTCTTTCCTCTCTTACAGAGATGACTTACTAATGGCTCAGAAGGAAATCCTGTCTCAGCAAGAGATTATCATGAAGCTGAGGACAGACCTCGGGGAAGCCCACACGCGGATGTCAGACCTGAGAGGTTGGTGTGAGTTCCTGGGTTACTTGACAGTCTGACCAGGCAGGAAGTGAAGGCCAAGAGTCAGCACCGTGGACGCAAAGTCTCCCCTAGACCTGCTTTCATGTGTGCTTGCAGCCTGTCACCCAGGGGGAATCACACAGAGTTAGTGGACCTTAAATGTTCGTGACATCCACTTCAGAGCATCTCCACCCTAGAAGAGCCATATGGGGCTCCCCTCTGGCTGGGCCTTGCAGGAGCCTGGGTGAAGTTTGAAGGGGCCCTCAAGCTGCTTCTTCCTCATGCAAAAAAGACCACACGCCTTCTTGGATAATGGCCACCCAGAATAGGGGTGAGGAAGCCCAGTGTCACACACCCTCCTCTTCCAACAGCGCTTTCCTTTTCCCCTCCTGTACCACCACTCAGCCAGGCTAAGGCTCTCTTCCCTCTGTCTCCCTCCTCTTGTGTTTCCCCATCCTTCCTCTCACTTCTTTTGGCCTCTTACTCTTTCCTGTCCCCAGCCTCTGGCAGGACAAAAAGTCCAGACTTAGGAGGTAACAAAGCTAGATTCCAAAAGTGGAAGGGGGGCTGGAGAAGGGAGAGAGGGAGGAGGGAGGAGAGAGGGAGGAGGAGGGAGGAGAGGAGGGAGGGAGGAGGGAGGGGAGGGAGGGAGGAGGGAGGGGAGGGAGGGAGGGGAGGGAAGGGGACAGAAGAGAAGGAGGGGAGAAGAAAAAAAGGAGGGAGAAAAGGAAAGGGAGGGGGAAAAGAAGGACAGGGGTGGGGTGGGGGGGAAGAGAGGGAGGAGGGAGAGAGAAAGAGGAGGGAGGAGGAGGGAGGAGAGAGAGAGGGAGGCAATCCAGGAAAAAAGGGAAGGAAAGAAGGAAGTGGGGAGGGAGACTGTCTCACCCTTCTCCAGCCTCTGACACCCCCAAACCCTCAGGACTGTTTGCTCCCTGAGGCTGCCCCCATGGATTTCCAGAAGGAAGGAGAGTGGTAAAATAAAAAAAAAAAATGGTATCCACAGGGAGTCAAAACCCAGTCCAGAACCAGATCGCTTGACATTAGACAAGACAAGACCTCTCTGAGCCTCAGTGTCCGCATCAGTGAAGTGGGGCTGCAGACAGTAGCTCCCCTGTAGCCTGCGACTGAAGTTTTAAAGTGGTGCAAGGGTCTTGGCGTGGGTCCTCCCAACAGTGGACTCCGAAACCCGAACTCCACTCCAGCCAGTCTGTTCACGTCACAGCCCCGGGAAATGCCTTCAGGCGATGAAGTAGGGCCTGAGCCATAGAGAGGACAATGAAACACAGGGAGCAGGCTTCGGAGAGAGTGGACAGCTGTCTGTGCAAGCTGTGGGGGGAGCGCTGTTGTACCTGTCAGGCTCCTAGCCCAGAAGACCCCCGGGGCCTCAGAACAGCCCCAGGTAGGAAGATAGAGAAGCAGCAGGATGTGGGGCTCAGTCTATAGAGCTTGTTGAGCCTGCTCGGGGCCCTGGGTTCAGGCCCAACACTGAATGAAAGTAAACCTGAGGTCTGTCACACACCTGCAGTCCCAGCACTGAGAAGGTAGAGACAGGACGATCAGGAGTCTCAAGTCATCTCTGGTGCGCGCTCTCTCTCTCTCTCTCTCTCTCTCTCTCTCTATATATATATATATATGTATGTATATGTATATATATATGTATATGTGTATGTATATATAGATAGATATAGATATGTGAAGAGTTGGAGACCAGCCTAGGATGTATGAGACCCTATCTGAAAACAAAAGTATAAACAAAAACTCAGAAGCTGGTAGCAAAACATTGGCCGGCGTGTTGTAAAAGACAGGAGGGCGTGGGTAGGCGGTGGGGGACGTGGTTAGGGGTGGGGGATGTGGGTGGGGGAACATGAGTAAGGTGGTGGGAGACATGGGTAGATGATGGAGGATGTGAGTAGGCAGTGGGGGACATGGGTAGTGGTGGTGGACGTGGGTAGGCTATGGGGGATGTGGGTAGGCGGTTGGGGACGTGAGTAGGTGGTGGGGGACACAGGCAGACAGTGGGGCCTTGATGGCGTCCACCGGTTTAACACTGTCACAAGGCAGAAGCAAGGGACTTATTGGTGCCACCCACTGTCACGTGCAGAGGCTCTGGCAGTGCTCCGGGGGAGCACTAGAGCCCCCTGAGAACCCTGGGGCAGACCTGCCTCGTGGATCCCAGAGGGCAGAGATCTGAGGTGGGGAAAACTACTCACTAACTTCCTGTCGCGCCCAGGGGAGCTGAGCGAGAAGCAGAAGACTGAGCTGGAGCGGCAGGTGGCCCTGGTGCGGCAGCAGAACAGTGAGCTGAGCATTCTCAAGGCGAAGGTGGTGCAGACGACCGGCCTGGTGGAGAAGAAGGACCGGGAACTGAAGGTCCTCAGGGAGGCGCTCAGGTGTGGGAAGGGGTCCGGGTCCGTGTGACACGACCACCCCAAGGCATCCGCACAGAGAGGGCTCAGTAAATGTTGGCTGAAGCAGACTGATGATAGTGTGTCATTGCCTCCTAGATTCATTAATTAAGACAGAGCCACGCTTGGCTCTGGACTGCGCATTCCCCCCAGGTGACCAGGCTCAGCTTAGCCACAGGAAAGAACTCAGTGCCCCCCCAGGAGTGTTTACAGAGGGATGCACAGGTCCCTGAACCCTGAGCTGTCTGACACCCATGATGCCCCTCTCTGCCCCAGGGCTTCCCAAGAGAAACCCAGACCCTACCTGAGCACGGAGCAGAAGCCTAGGAACCTGAGCCAGAAGTGTGACATCTCATTGCAGATAGAGCCAGCCCACCCAGATTCATTCTCCAGCTTCCAAGAGGTCAGTGTCTGTGAGTGGGGCTCCAGGCAGCCCCAACAGCCTGAGGGCTAAGGGCTTTCTTCCTAAGAGTATCGCTGGTCCACGGTAAAGGACAAAATAAAAAGAGCCCTGTCCCCATGATCAGTCTCCAGAGTCAAGCCATCATCAATGCTCCCAGGTCTTCCTGCCATCATCATGGCCACTGCCCCCCAGGGAGGTCACTGTGCACCAGCTCCCTGCTCTGAGAAAGACAGACCCACCTCAAAGAATTGTCGGGAGACACGTTTTATGTATGCACACTCACAAACTCACAGACTGCACATACCTCCGTCTGGTGCGTAATCGTTTGTAACTATTTGATTTGTTTACCTCTGTCTCTGTGTGTGTGCACGCACACGCACACGTGCACTCATGGGTATGCATGTGTGCTCGGAGGCCATCAGATATATCTCTGTCTCATCGCCCTTGAGATAGAATCCCTCCCTGAACGTAGAGACCTCCCTCCCCACAAGCTCTAGGGTGCGTTTTTTTTAAATAGGTGCTGGGAATCTGAATTCCCTAATGCTCACACACATGCTCGACGAGCAAGTGCTCTAACCACTGAGCCATCACCCCAGCCCACCAACTCTATTCAATGGCACCTTTTGCAACTAAGTCTGTAAAAGTCCACTTTGTATATAAGTGGCTGCTTAGAATTCCATTCTGTGTCCTCCTTATCCAGCCGGTGGATATTCCAGCTGTGTAGAAGTTAAGCTTGGTTCTTCCTCCCAGCCCCATGATCCCAGAAGTAAAGCTCAGACTCAAAATATATTTGCAGGTGTTGGGGATTTAGCTCAGTGGTAGAGCACTTGCCTAGCAAGCGCAAGGCCCTGGGTTCGGTCCCCATCTCCGGAAAAAAAGAAAAATATATATATTTGCAAATACATTGGCCATATCTCGAGCCTCTTCTCTGACTAGATCACAACTGAAATAACCTAATTATTTTAACCTACATTCTGCCACACGACTGGTTACCTGTGCTCAGGCTCCAGGGGTCCATCTCCTCACATCTTCCTGGATGGATGTTCCTGTGCCTCTCTGTTTCCCAGAATCCTCTCTGCCTCCTGGGCATCCCGCCTTCTATTTCCTGCCTAAGCGAAAGGCCACAGACTCTTTAATGGACAGGCGACGCATCCATATAATACACAAGATATCCTCTCCACATAGCCGTGTCTCCCTTGACCTGATGCTGTAATCAGTATGGCCGCCATGGAGAACTCACCTTTGGCTATGAAATTGCTAGGGCCAAGGGGCTTCTTAAGCTGCGGGGAACAGACAAATGACTTTCCCAGAGAGGTTAATTGACATGCAGTTAATGTGACCCCCCCCGCATCTCCCCCACACCATGGCGGTCACTTGATAAGGTGCCCCTTCGTGACTGCCCGGAAGTCCCAAATGCTCATCCAACGGGAAGCATGCCTGAGTGGTCCGTCAGGTGGTCCCCAAAGCTGATGCCCACTCTCTGCGCCATGCCTGGTGCCGTGGTCTTAGCCATCATTCCTAGGAGGCCGACTGCAGGGTGCAGTAATTCCTTGAGGTCTCAGTTTCCTAGAGTTCAGAACATCCGTTCCTCTCACTTTGGGAAACCAGATGCTTTGGGGAGGCATCTGCAGAAGAAACAAAGCCAAAAATGTCAACAAAGACACTGTCCCTGCCAGACGAATGAGCCAGGGCTTCTGGCAGCCAAGATGAAAGGGCTCGAGGTCCAGCCAGCCGTCCCTGGCACCGAGTGCTGTCCAGAGCACTTAAATAGAAGTGTTCCCTGTTGCTCAGGGCAACCAGGAGGAGGAGTGCAATGACCCAGGTGACTGGAAGCTCAGCTGGGGTAGGAGATGTCAATCACTCCTGTTGGAATCCTAAGCCCCAAAAGCAGGACCTGACTCACAGCCACTATTGAGCACTTGCTGTATACCAGGCCTCGTGCTAGAGACAGGGAAAGGCATAAAGGGATCCAAACACCTTGCCTGTGTTGGATGGAGAGACTCCGTTGAATGGTTACTTTTAGTTTCTATCTCACAGTGGAAGCCGATGGGGGATGGGAATGTAAGATAAAAGGCACTTGGAACAGTGGTCCTCATCCAGGCTACTTCCTGTTTCCAAAGCCAGAGAGGGTCAGAGGGCTCCAGAGTTGTATGAGAAAGAATTCGCATCCTCACTCAGTAAGAGAGTTTCCCAGAGGGGCATGAGGAAGGATCACGTGGCACTTCCTCTCCCAGTGCATGAAAGACTCAAGAGAGCCCTGCCTGGCTGCCGAGCCTGGTCTTCTGCCCCAGATCAGCACCTCCTGTCTGCTTCTGTCCAGACAGAGGGAACGTTCAGGTGGCTCCTTCCAGGACAAACAGATGTCCTCCAGCAGCTGAGGTACAGAACCAAGCCCTGAGGCGGACCAGAGGAGTTGGGTCCACTCACTCGCCTGACAGCCCTGAGCTGGGGACAGCCTCCTCTCTCCTTCCACATTTTGCACATCTTGAGCACCATCCTGAGAGGCCAGGCTCCACAGGAAGCGTGCCTGGCCCTCATGGAGCCTCTGTGCACGAAAGGAAGAGACAGAAAGAAAACAGTATAGACTAAAAGTATGTCCTAGGGAGGAGGTGGGGTCAAGTGGTTTGTGGAGCTGCTATGGTAGGGCTTAACACTGTCCTCACTTGCTTTCCATCGGTGTGATCAACACTGACCAAAGACAGCTTGGGGAGGAAAGGGTTCACTCCACCTTACAGCTCACAGTGCATCACTGAAGGAAGTCAGGGCCGGAGCTCAAGGCCGGAACCTATAGGCTAGGACCGACATAGAGGTCACGGAAGAATGCTGCTTACTGGCTTGCTTTTCCTGGCTTGCTCGCCCTGCTTTCTGATATACCCCAAGCCCACCTGTTCCAGGCTAGCCCTGTCCACAGTGGGCTGAGCCCTCCCATATCAACCATTAATCCAAAGAAAAAAGAGCCTCACAGACCAATCTGATGGAGGCGTCTTTTCAATCAGCTGAGGTTCGTTCTTCCTAGATTAACCATTGCTTTCGTCCAGAGACAAAACACTGACCAGAATAGTGGTTAAGAACGACACGGTAGAGAAAGGGTTCTCTCAGAACTGTTGGTCAGGACCTTCACAGGGGGAGATTGGGAGCAGAGTCATAAAGGTATGAGTGATAGAAATGTCAAAGGGAGGGTCTCAGCCAGTGTTGCTGAGCCCTCTTGAAGGAGATTGTAGGCCTCGAACCCCGGGAGAGCCAGTGTGACTAGCACAGGGCCTAAGGACTCATCACCCTATCAGCCTCAAAGAATCACCAACGTCAGCAAAGGAAGACCCAGTGATTCTCTTTTCCCTGACTTCCGCCCTGTCTGTGGTTGGATTTCTGTCACCGAAGCTGGGGTATCTAACACAAAATTATTCACCGTCCATCTGCCGTGCAAAGTTCAGCTCTTCGGGAGGACTTAGCTTGGGGCCCTTGACGGAGGCACCTGGAATAGCATCTTAGCATAGGGGAAGAGAAGGCGGGGCCAATGAATTTGGATGAGAATATGGGTAAGTAGTGATGGGTTGATAGACACAGGACTGGACGTGTAGCTCAGTGGGTAGGGCTTGTTGAGCTCCCAAAGCTATTACTACACTGTAATTACCACACAGACTAGGCATGGCAGCACTCACCGGAAATCCCAGCACTCAGGAGTTGGAGACAGGAGGACCAGGAGTTCAAGGTCATCTTTGGCTACATAGAAAGTCAGACGGCAACCGGGGCTCTGTGAGAGCCTGTCTCAAAGAAAAATTAAAAAGGGGGAAAACGTTTAAAAAGAAAAGAAAGACCAAGATGCCTAGCTATATAAAATTTTAATAATTTCTGTTCACCTCATGCTGTGTGTGTTGTCTCCGATGTGTATATCTGCAACCTAAAATGAACCAAAAGTTGCTATTTTAAAAGTAGTTATAAACGAGACAGATCGTTGGTGCCTTCCATTCTCGCCAGGTTGGCTGAGGCCTCCCCCTAGCAACCGTCTGACAACTGAAAACCCATCCCTACTCACAGCGCACCCCCCATTAATTATCTGCTAAACATCTGTGACTGCCCACTGTGTCTCTCCCTATTTACCTTCCCCACTGTCTGTCTCCTTGTGCCCTCGGATACACAATCCAGGACAGCAAGAATTTGCCAGTGTCACTCCCTGATAGATTCCCCAGAGCCTACAGCAAGTTGGCACTCCGGGGTGTGGAATGAGTGAATGAATGAATGAGTGAATGACTCACCAGAGAACTGAGACAAGATCTCAAGTAACCCAGGCTGGCCTCGAACTCACTATGTAGCCAGAAAAGGCCTTGAGCTTCTGATCCACTTGCACCCAAGCGCTGGAACCACAGGTGTGTGTCACGTCGGTTTATCCAGTGCTGGGTATGGAGCCCAGGGTTTCGTGCATGCCAGGCAAACCCTCTGCATTACTGGGATGTGACTCCTCCTTTTTTCTTTAAGGAAAAAATAATCCTAAATTCCTCTGAATTTGTCTTAAAATGGAGCAGACCCCCACTCTAGTCCCTGACAGTCCCGTGGGGTCCGCGTGTGGCCGGCAGCCATCTTACCACATATGGCAGGTATGGAATTATTGTCACAGAAGGTTCTGTTGGACCTGCCACTCTAGAGATCCTGAAGTCTCAGAGGACTCTCTCTCTCTCCAGACTGACCAAGTACCAGGGTGTCCGCTATCCCCAAAACCATCCTCGTGGCCAGCGTGAAAAGGGCCTCCTGAGGTCTCACCTTAAATGTCCTTCTGGGGCTGAGAATACAGCTGAGCAACAAAGGAGGATCTTAGTTATGCACAAGACATGGGTTCCACCCTCAGCACCACAGAAGGGGGAGGAGAAAGAGAAGTAAAAATGCTCTCCCAGAAGTGAGGGTGCTAGGGAGACAGCTCAGCAGTTAAGGTCACCTGTGGCTCTCGCACAGGACTGGACTTCTGTTCCCAGCAGCCACAGCTCACAGCCACCTTTAACTCCACCTCCATGAAATCTGATGCCCTCCTCTGGCCTCCTCAGACACCTCCTCAGTGCACCTCAGGCGCGCGCGCACACACACACACACACACACACACACACACACACACTCATTAAAAAGTAATAAAAGAGGGGTTGGGGATTTAGCTCAGTGGTAGAGCGCTTGCCTAGGAAGCGCAAGGCCCTGGGTTCGGTCCCCAGCTCCGAAAAAAAAAAAAAGAAAAAGTAATAAAAGAATCCTTTTCTAAAAGTTACTCTTCAGGAAAAGGGGAGATTGCTAACAAATGGAAAATCCAAAACTCGGCGTGGAGACACACGCCTTTAATCCCAGCACTCAGGAGGCAGAGGCAGGGGAATCTCTTGAGTTTGAGACCAACAGCCTGGTCTACACAGTGAGTTCCAGGACAGCCAGGGCTATAGTGAGAGACCCTGTCTTAAGAGCAGGCAGGAAACGGAGACCCAGGCACGAAGGTCTTTAGAAGAAGACTGCAGAGAAGGAAAACCAGGGATATTTTATTTATAGTAGGAAGTAGAGCTGCAAATCCTCCTACGTAGGACTTAATGTCTATGATGACCTACGTAGGACTTGATGTCTATGATGACCTACATAGGACTTGATGTCTATGATGACCTACGTAGGACTTGATGTCTATGATGACCTACATAGGACTTGATGTCTATGATGACCTACGTAGGACTTGATGTCTATGACGAAACATGTGAATGCCTCCTCTGCCGAAGCTCTTAGGATAGTTTCCACAAGCACTGAGTGACAGGGTTTCTGCCAAACACGAGTTGTTTAAGTCACTGGGAACCTGAGGGAAATACCTGGCCCCTTATGGAGCTGCTGTGTCTGCTACCCTGTCCCCAGGAGCAGTTCTTCAGTGACCTGGGGGCCAAGTGCAAAGGGTCTCGACACGAGGAAGTCATCCAGCGGCAGAAGAAGGCCCTGTCTGAACTCCGAACACGAATCAAAGAACTGGAGAAGGCCAACTCCTCCAGTAAGTTCTCTGGTCCCAGCTTGGGGGCCCCAGAACCTGGTGTGCACCTTGGGGATGGGCTGGTTGGCCAAGATGTCCCCACCATTTAATAATCAGGACATTAAAACACTAACAGAGACGAGCCAGGTCCTGCCTCAGGGTCAAGTGCACATCCTGGCATTACATAAACAGGACATGAAGACTCGCTACTGTCTTTTTTTATTTCCCTGTCACCTGGTGGGGACTTTGTCATGGTCTAACTACACCGAGGGTGAGCCATAGGGGGTCCTCTTAGAGCACCCCATTCAAAAGGGCTGGAACTGGCTCAGAACGGGCAGCTGATGACTGAGAAAGGTACTGGGCGCTAGGGTATCCTGGTACAAGTGCCATTGTCACCTCTGTGGTTGGAAGCCCTGCAGTGACATTCACTATGAAGGCCTCTGCAATGGTGGCCAAAGCCTCACACTCAATATGCAGCCTTGAGGAAGTCACTTAACCTCTCTGGGCCTCGGTTTCCTCACCAGTATCCCCGTGAGGTTGTGAGGATTAGAACGGTCCCGTGTCCTGTAAACCGCAGCTACAGCGATGGCGTAAAATGATGTCTACCTGAGTCTACATTATTTCTTTTATAGATCATAAGGACCACGTGAATGAGTCGTTCCTAGAGCTCAAGACCCTCCGAATGGAAAAAAATGTACAGAAAATATTATTAGACGCAAAGCCTGACCTGACAACTTTCTCAAGAGTAGAGATCCGACCGGTAACCAAAAATCACTTATCTCTGCTGTGACCAACATGAGAGGGTGGGCATTAGGGCTGGTGTGATCTGAGCCTCGAGACAGTGTGCCAGGGGTTCAAGGCCAGCCCTCCCCGATGAGCAGGTGTCTGTCTACATGCACCACCCAGGGAGTCAATGGATACTGGCACAGACAGTGGCCTTCCATCTGTACAGTACAGTATGTCATTACTTTGAGTCTGGACCAGGTCAGTCACTGAAGCTCAAGGGCCCCCCCTTCTCCTATGACACATTGCATTCTACAGAAAATGAGGTTACGCCAGGAGTTTGCCAAAGTCTGCCATTCCCCGTAAACTGAAAGACTCGAACACACATAAGTATAAGGGAGCTGTGGTGAGGGGGCCAGAGGCGAGCCCCGTGAGGGAGCCCAGCCTGAAAGGACAGCCAACTGTGGTGACGCACACCTGTAGTCCCAGGACTGAGGGGCAGAGTCTGGTGGGTCAGGAGTGTAGGTCAGACATGACCACGTGGCAATTTTTAGGCCTACAGGGGCTACTTAAGGCCCTCAACAACAACAACAACAAAAGCCACGATAACTTTACAAATGCTTCCCCCAGTGCCTGGCTCAGAATTCAGGATGAAGCACAGGGCGTTGTGGTTGCTAAGTAATGCTATCCCAGGGAAAGTGGGACTTCATGCCAAGATTCTCAGTAATGAGAACTGAATGGTGACATTGAAGGTGACCTAGTAACCTAATGGATGTGAGACCGAGTGTTTGATAGGCTGAGGTGAGTGTCAATCACAGGGCCCACTGGCTACCACCTGGCTAACACAACTGGGGATAAAGCCCACGGAAGCTTCTAGAACGAACAACAAAGTTATCCTATCTGAACCAATGTCCCTCTCAAATAATCTTTCCGGACATTCACTGCCCTTGGAGAGAAAGGTCTTTGAAAGAAGCTGGTTTTCTTACTAAAACCGTACACCTGTTGTTCTCCAGGGTCGGGTGTGGCGGGACCATCTCCAGATGGGAGATCAGCTAGATCTCATGGCCTGGCTCTGCTACCCAGACTGGTCTTCCCTTTGTGGGATGACCCCACCCCCACCTCACCCCACCATTGCTGCCACACAGCAGGGAACCTCCCATCTCTCCATCCTCCAAAGTTGGAAGCATGTAAAATTGTTCCTGGGCAGTGAGCTGAGCCCGTCACCTGCTTAGCAAATCCTCGCAGCAGCTGACCTGTAGATTTCCAATGTCCCTGTTTGACAGATTAAAAATGAGGGCTTCAGAAGCAATGCACCTCATCCAAGGTCACAGAGATAAAGGAGAGAGCCCGTACTCCGTCCCCGGCTGTCTTCCTCTGCACCCTGCCAGGATGAAAAGGGGATCCTGGAGAGGGGCGCAGAGGACTCTGTCCAACTTACTGTTATCTCCAAAGATCCTCTTGTCAGGGCCAGGGGAACGGCTCAGTGGGTAAGAGCACTTGCTCTTCAGACACGAGGACATGAGTTCAAATCTCCAATACCCATGGAAAGAGCAGGGTGTGGCCACGCACCCACCTCTAAGCCCAGCACTAGGAGAGAGGGAGACAGGAGCATCACCAGGGTTTGCTGGTTGCCAGCCCAGCCCCAGGTTCCGTGAGAGATCCTGTCTAAAGGGAGCGAGGCAAAGTGCGACAGGACAGGGCTCCTGACCTCCTCTGGCCACAACATGGGTTACACGCACCTGCACACATGTACCTCATCCATGTGCACACGCATGTATACACACGCAACACATACATGTGCAACACACACACACACACACACACATACACACACGCCTTTTCTTCTTGTCTCAATGTATAACTGTACCCACACTTACCAACTGGTTACTGAGAGCCTTTCTAGTTTTATGGTCAGGGTTTTTAGTTTCGCTGTAGTGTTCAGGGGGTCACAGGACAGCGCCTGTCGATGCTGAGAGCCAAGAAGGCCACGATGTACCTACTGAGGACCAAAGGCCACCTGGGTCCTGACAAGGTGTATGATAGTCACCCGTGGCTCCACGTTCTCTGCTTGGCCTGATTGCTGTTCCAGGCTTCCAGTCAGAGCTTCCAACTGGCTGAGGCAGGGCATAGCAAATGCACAGCTGGAAGGCCGGGCCTGTATCATCTCAGGAAACGTTCCAGGGGAGCCTCCCCCACCCAGAGAACATTTGGGCACATCTCCTGAAGGACTCCATTTCTACCGTGGGAACATGAGGTTCTTCTAACAGAAGGAAAACATACTGTTCCTGCGTCGCATTCATTCATTCATTCATTCATCCATTCATTCCTCAGGCACATCTTGGGCCACCATGTGACCAGTGCCTAGCTTGGCACTGGAGTGCAGCATACAGGCAGCAACATGGTCACCATCTCTATGGAGCCTGTCACTTGGCCCAGGGCTTCTCAACATCAACACATTGATATTTGGAGTTAGAGGCTGGGATACCTCAATTGGTAAAGAATTACTACGTAAACACGATGGCTTCCGACTGATCCCAGAATTCACATTCAAAAAAAAAAGGCAAGCATGACATTAAAGCACACACATCTTTAATCCCAGCAGATGGTTCTCTGTGATTTCTAGGCCAACCTGGTCTACATAGTGAGTCCAGACCAGCCAGAGGTACACAGTGAAACCCTGTCTCAAAAGAAAGAAAAAGCGCTGATCGCTGTAGTGTGCCTTGTAAGCCCAGTGCTGGGGAAGTAAAGGCAGAAGGGTTTCTGGGGATCGGCAAGTCAGCAGGCCTCTCAAGGCCTGGTGAGAGACACTGTCTAAAGAATAAGAAAGACAGCTCCTAGGGAATGGCACGAAAGGTTGGCCTTCAACCTCCCTCTCCACACACACAGGATATTTGGGGTCAGGTGGCTCCCAGCCGGTTTGACTGGGGGACTGTCTTGTTCACTGGCACCCTCAGCCTCCTCCCATTAGACGAGCCAGTATATATCACTAAACAACCTGGGGGCTGGGGAGGGGCAAACCCAGCCCGGGCGGGAGACCCTGTTCTAGAAGGAAGACATCAGAAGAGGCGCTGGCAAACGAAACCGACGGCTGAGAGTTCAGACTAGATGGTCAGGAATAGAGACGAGAAACCCACGGAACGCCTAGTCCATGGTCACACAGGGGTCCCAGCTTCCCGTGGCTGACACGGACGACAGAGCACCAAGAGCGCTGTCCATCTCTCCTTTATTTCAGCCTCTGAATGGCCCTTTCAGCTCGGGCTCCCCCTTTGCCATGGAGAAGACCATGAAGACGGATGCAGCGGAAGCCTTAGAGCTCAGTGAGAAGCTGGTGTGTGGATGTGGCGGCCCCCCTCCCCCCCTTTCTGCCCAGCACTGACTGTTAGCCACAGGATCATTTACTGCCAGGCTGAGCCATATTGACTCGTTCCACTAACTCGGCAAGACCCGGCTGCCACTCAGCATGGGTCGGGAACCAGCACACAGCCCAGTTCCCGGGGAGCCCCACCATTAGAACGAGTATTAATTTCTGTTGTCACTTCCCATCCATTCTGGAAAAGACGTGGCTGTCGGGTAGGGGAGGATGAAAGGCCCAACTGCAGTCACACACATTTGCTTCCCGCGGGCTGCAAAGCATGAGCTAGATTCAGACACCAGCATCGCCACGTGCCGCCCCCGACGCAGCTCTCACCAGCCACCCATCTCCTTGCAGTACACGGACATGATCAAGACGCTCGGCAGCCTGATGAACATCAAGGACATGTCCAGCCACATGTCCCTGAAGCACCTGTCCCCGAAAGAGCGGGAGAGGGTCAACCACCTCCGACAGAAGGACCTGGACCTGGTGTTTGATAAGATCACTCAGCTCAAGACCCGGCTTCAGAGGAAAGAGGAGCTCGTGAGGGGATACGAATGGGAACTGGAGCAGCTCAGGTACCCATCCCCTGGCTGAGCATGGACTCCTGCCGGGCTGGGGCAGGACAGAGGGCTCGACGCAGATTAAGTAATAGCACCAGTTGGGGGAGGGCCATGCCTCTCTAGCCTGTCTGCTCTCAATGAGCGGGCTACACCCGTTAGAACCTTGTGAGGTGGGTGCAGCTCAGACAGCAGAGTTTGCCCAGCATGCACGAAGCACCGGGCTCCAGCCCGAGCAGTGCACAAGAGTTGAGATGGCCACTCATACCTAGAATCCCAGCACTCGCTGAAGGATCAGGAGTTCAAGGTCACCCTGTACTGCACAGCAAGTTCCGAGCCAGCCTGTGCAACATCCAGGCCTGTCTCAATATAGCAGAAGGCTGAACGTGATCTGATAGGTAAAGCACGTGTCCCACAAGCGTTAGGAGCCGAGTCTGAATCCTCATCCAAGCAGTAGTAGGTGCATCCATAATTCCAGTGCTCCTACAGGAAGATGGGAGGCAGAGATCGGAGAATTCACTGTTCTGGACACAAGCAGCAAATCAACAAAGAGATCCTGCCTTAAACAAGGTGGAAGGCAAGGACGCATACCTGATGTTGTCCTCTGACCTCCACGCAAGCATGCCCACATCCACACAAACGAGTGTATGCACGCACACAGGCACGCATGCACACACACACATGCACACACATATACACACATACATATACACATACACATACATACATACACATACACACATACATATACACATACACATACATACATACACATACATACATACACACACAGGCACGCATGCACACACACATGCACACACATATACACACATACACACATACGCACTTACACATACATACATACATATACATACATACACACAGGCACGCGTGCGCACACACACATGCACACACAAATACACACATATATACACACATACACACTTACACATACATACATACATATACACACATACATACATACACACAGGCACGAGTACACACACACATGCACACACATATACACACATACATACACACACACACTTACACATACATACATACATACACACACACAGGCACACGTGCACACACATATATATACACATACACACACATACACACATATATACACACACACATATACGCATACATACACACACATACATACAAATACACACACATACACACAAATCTTGATTTAGCACTTGCGTGACTTTGAGGGTGCATCATTTCCCCAAGACTTGCGGGGCCCCACCCACACCCCTGAAGCATGGGGGAAGGCCAGCAACGCTTACAAACCACCCCATGCTGTGCATGCTCAACGTTTTCTGCCCTCTACCCCCCAAGTCTTTGTCACTATCTCATAAGTCAAACTCGTAGGAAAGGATCTAGAGAGGTTGGGGTCTTGAAGGCGAGTGGGGACGGTCAGGGGGAAAGGGACTTTGTTTCTCTGCGCACCCAGGCATAGCAAAGTGTCCGTTCAGATGTACCAGACACAGGTAGCGAAGCTGGAGGACGATATCCACAAAGAGGCCGAGGAAAAGGCGCTGCTGAAGGAGGCCCTGGACCGCACAGAGCAGCAGCTAAGCCAGGAAAAGAGACTCAACAGGGCCTTCAAGCAGCAGAAGGTGAGCCACCTGGCCCCTGAGATGGGACAACTGGGCATGAGTTCAAGGCCAGCCTGGTCGACATAGTGAGTTCAAGGCCAGTCAAGGATACGTAGAGAGACCCTGTCTCAAAAAAAAAATATGGTAGGACAGCCCTGGGAGGAACCCCCTTGCCAAGTGCAGGCAGTGGTAGAATAGCTTTTGTGGCCAACAGACATAGTCAGACTCAGAACTCCACCACCTGCTTCGAGACCTTACGCATGTTCTTAACCTCACTGAAGCCCAGCGTGCATCTTACTGCCTGTAATTACATCTATTCATTTCCTCGCCAGTACACGTGTGGGCGTGCATGTGCTACAGTGTGCGTGTGGATGTCAGAGGACAGTTTTCAGGAGTCAGTTCTTTCCTTCCACCGTGCGAGTTTGGGGATCAAACCCAGGTTGTCAGGCTGGGCAGTAGACGCCGTGACCCACCCAGCCATCTCGGCAGCCCCCTCCACTCTTGCTAAGACAATACAGACCCCAGGCTCAGATAAGGCTGGTGAGAAAATTAATCACTACCACCATCTCTTCGTGACCCTCCTCAGGCTAGACCCTGGGCTCAGTCTGCACCACACAGACGTGGTCATTTACTAATGCCGTTAAGAGGCGTGCCTGGTGCAGACCACGAGCCTGACTTTTTTACAGATGAGAAAACGGAGCCTCAGTGGACTGAGAGACCGGGGCTGGGGGATGTAGCTCATTTGATTGAATGCTTGCCCGGAACGCTCACAGCCTTGGGTCAGACCACCAGCACTGCATAAGCTGGGTTTGGTGATTCGCGCTGGTGAGCCCAGCACTCAGGAGGTGGAGAGGGAAAGACTAAGACTTCATAGCCAGGTTTGGGGACCCCCCCCAACCGGGAGCCACATGAGATGAATCCAGTGAGACAGTGCTGAGAGGTTTGCCCAGGTTAACACAGTAGCTAGTGAACAGGGCTGCATCAAGGCCCAGGTCTCCCCTGATTCCTGTGCTGTATGCTGGGCTGGTTGTAAGGATCCCGTTGTAATTATCATCTCTTGACTTTGGGCCTTTGTGTTTATGTGCGCCCATGCACACATGCATGTGTGTGCCTATGAGTGTTTGCATATATATGACTCTGTAAGTGTTCAAACATGCAGGACAAGGGACACAGTTGAATCCGCGTGCGTGTGCGTAACCGTGACAGTGTGTCGGCGTTTGCTTAAGCATATACATTGACTCTTGTGATGTGATTCCTGTGTGTGTGTGTGTGTGTGTGTGTGTGTGTGTGTGTGTGTGTGTTGTGTGTGGTTGAGCTCTAAGGAGGCCAGCTATGAAACATGATGCCCTGGAAGCACTATGGGGGCGGTCAACCCCCAACCCCAATGAAAGCAGCCTCAAATATGACTGCTTATGCCCATTCCCCTGTCCCAAGCCACCACATGTGTGTACCATGGAATACCTCAGACCAGAGGTGAAGTTTTGTCAGGGGTGGGGGTGGGGATGTATGTGTGCAGCTTTTGCACTGAGCCCCATCAAGGGCAGCTAGAGCAAATAGGAGGTTGGACTGCCAGGGCACCCACTCCTTCCCAAGGTGCCCCCTAGGATTTGTCAGCCCAATCCCTCAAGAACAGACACAAAACCATAGACCAGGACCTCAAAGGGCCCCCAGCAGCCCATTGTGGTGTGCTGGCTGAAAGTGTAAGAACCTGAGGATTTGCATAATCAATGTCACATGCATTATTCACGAGCTGCCTCATTCATACACAATGCAGCTGGCCAGCCTGTTGGCACCAGACGACATCCTGCGCGGAGCACGGGCGGGCGGGCGTGGTGCGGGCGCAGGCTCGGGCGCGGGCGAGTGGGGGGGGTGACCCAAAATGGCACAGTTCAGCCTGCAGCAGGGGGTCCCAGCAGAGCTAGGGCTGCAAATTCCCAGGCTTTAAGGTGTGGAGAGATAGATGGAGCTGCAGCTCAGCCACACTGTGCTGGTAGAGGTCACGCTCCGCTCAAGCTCACGTGTACCCGCCCTCCGAGCCGGGTGCGCCTGCGCCACGCCGCACCTGCGGCTGAGTTCCACAGCTTGCAAGGGGCTCTATCCAGGGCCAAGAGGCTCAGAGAAGAGCTGAGACTGACAAAGGGTCGCAGTGCCTGGCAGCCCACCAAGCCCTCTGCTCCACGGTCCCTGTAACTTCTCCACTCTAGTCTCCTGGCCGCCTCTGAGTGCCGTGAAAGTGGTGGGTCTCGTTCCAGGGCTGTGGTTTTCATACAAGTCCCGTAGCTCTCCATACCGTTAGAAACCCCTGTTTTCTAGAGAAAAGAAGTTCTAAACCGTCTGTCCATTCTAGGAGTGCATTTTCATTTAAAGGGGGAGAGGGGCAGGGGAAGTTGGGTAGAAGGTGGTGGTACCTGTTCTTTCTGCCATGACTCAGAGTTTGAGGCCAACCTGGTCTATAAAAGTGAAACCCTGATTTCAAGGGAAGGGGATCTTAAAGGAAAATCCACTTTCTTTCCAAAGTTATGTTTATTTTAATTTTTATCAAAGAGGCTTGACAGTTTTTCCAAGTTCCCTCTGTAATGTTGTAAAGATGGACTGGTTGAGGCCCTGGGCAAGGATGTTTCCCATCCGAGGCTTTCGAACCATTCTCCTTTAGAACAGACAGACAGACGGACACAGATACACGTGCATACACCAGTACGGTTGTAATATTTGAGTGCCTCTTTCCAATACAGGACTTCCCAGAGTCGAAAGCCATGCCTCCGAACTAACTCTTTCCTTCCTTGCTTTTTCATTAGTGTGTAGGGCTCACACGCACACGGCACAGGGTTGTGTAAAGACTCCCCTCATGCATGTGTATGTTAACATCATGCACGCACACACACCCATCCACGCCCGTACACCCTTGAGTCAGTCCCAACCCCACAAGCCCCTTTGGTCCCCTAGACATTTTTGCTTCTACTCTCAAGTCATACATACATGCCCGATTTTATAATGTATGTTTCCAGGAAACCTAGGAAGCGCACACGAGGGAAAGCTTCCCCCTTTGGCTAACACCCTCGGCTGGGTGATAAAGCTGGTTGTCAAAAGCAAGGAAACTCTGAGTCAGACACACACAGAGCCTGAGACCTCAGGCCTCTGTCCACGGGACCATAAGTCCATGCCAGCGCTGTGTTCAGCCCTGAGCTGTTTCCACATTCCTAGAAAAGGCATCTCTCTAAGAATTAAGAGGTCGACTTTGGAGTCAAACAACAGGATCCGTGCCCACCTCTGACCCTTTGGTAGGTGGCCACTCTGGGTCTCGGCTTCTCGACAATGGCAGTGACAAACAGGACCCGCTTAGCAGGATAGTGGGGAAGGGGTACATTCAGAATGACGGCGGCACCCCTAGAAAACTCGGTACTATAGGAGGGCGAGAAAGGTAACTCCAGGCAGTCAGGGCTGGATCACTGATGCCTCCCCCACCCCGCCCCCAGCTGGGAGCCCAGCAACCCCCCCGGCTGTTTCCTGCCCCCCTCCCCACCAGAAGCTGGCAGCCCTTTTTGTCCAGCATTCTTTTCTAGCTGGTGAATGCAGCTGGGGCTGTGGCCAAGAGAGAGCAGATACTTTCCGTGAATGGCTCAGATGGGAATTTTCAATAGAAAGCCTTTAAACACTGGGGAGCTGCCCTCTGAGAAGCCCAGGAGCCCTTTCCCGGGCCTTCATCGGGGCTGGAAGTGTGAGAACAGCTGCTCTCAGCGGCTTGGTTGGCCAGGGGAGCAAACTTCACTTCCTTCCAGGCTCCAGCCTGTCAAATTCCAGCCCAGAGGTTTGCTCGCTGCTTTTAGGAGTGGTCTCAGCTAGGCTGAAACCCCCCCCCAACCCCTCCCATGTCATTCATTTAGATTCGTCATCTTCAGGATGAGACTAGACGCCCTTGTCGTCACCGACATCCTTATCCTGTTAAACTCGGTTTTCTAAGGTTGGCTTGGGCCCAGAGTTGTCTGGCCCTTCTACTACTCCTCTGTCCCACTGTGGCCAAAGAGTAGAAACTGGTAGACGTAGACATTGGGCAGATGAGATTGGCTCCTTGGGTAAAGGTGCTTGCTAACAAGCTTTGCAGCATAAGTTCGAATCCCAGGACCCACATAGAGGAAGGAAGAAGAGAATGGGTTATCCTCAGTCCTCCACAGGAGCTTATGGCTTCGCAGATGCTAAATAAATAAACAAATACAGGAGCTGGGGGTTTAGCTCAGTGGTAGAGCGCTTGCCTAGCAAGCGCAAGGTCCTGGGTTCGGTCCCCAGCTCCGAAAACAAAAACAAAAACAAAAATAAACAAAAAAAACTCAATAAACAAATACAATAAACAATGTTCTTAAGAAGTCATCAGATATGTCAGATGGGAAGGAATGGGGAGCGGCAGGGACAGAAGGCTGAAAAAAAAATACAGGGCAAGTGGTACCGTGAATGAGGGAAAAGTGAAGAGGAACCAGGTTCCACCCTCCCGCAGGCCTCTTCTGAAGCGTTGGGCAGTGAGCCGTAGCATCTCCCAGAAGCCCCCATCGCTAAGCCCCAGAGTGGAACAGGAAAGAGTGGACTAAACGCTCTCTCCCTCGCCTGGTTTCTTCATTCAGGATCGAGTAGAGGATCAGGAGCAGAGAAACTCATCCTGCAGCTGCCCCTTCAAAGACAATGAAAAACAGGTAGGAAGAGGCCATGTCAGACGGCCGCTGGCAGAGTAGCTCCCTTGCAAGGGTGAGGGCCCTGGGCAATGAAGGGCAGCCCACACTGCCCAGGGACACCGGTACCTCCTCCCTGTCCTCCCTCCCAGCCTCGCCCTGACCGCTGCCTCCTGGCACATTGGACAGAGGACCTAGGAGACAGGCACATGTGTTTCTAACTCAGGGTCCCAAAGCGAAGGAAATCCCAGGGCACTTTTGGCCAGTGAAAAAAAGACATCTCCGATACTAAATGGCTTAGGATTTGGAGAAAAGATAAAAGGGAGTGAGTGGGGAACCCCAAGACTTCTTTCCTAAGGAGGGAGTGCATGAGTTGGGGTACGAAGTGGAACCCAGAATGGGGGCCTAAGTTCCTGACTACAGCAACTTTCATGCTCGCATGTGAGCGGTTTCCATCGGGCTCCCTGGCACCCTGGCACTCCGTTGCAAACAGAGATCCAGCTTGGTCCCTGGTTCACCAAGTCCTCCAAATACAGTGCACGAGCTGTCCCCAGTGTTTTCAGAACAGGGATCCCCCAGAGCATTCCCCCAGGGGGGCTCATGTGACAGGATGTACCACATCCCAAAAAGCAGCCTCGGTGGAAAGGCAGCCTTAGTGTCCACCGAGTCACAACTGAGAGCAGATCTCCATGTCCTGGAACCCTGTGAGTCCAGCTCCCCAGCTCTGCCCGGTCTTCAGGGCCCAGCTATCCACCACTCAGCCTTCATTCACAAATGGATCAGGCTTCCTCTGAGTCCTTGGGTCCCTTGAAAGAGATGCCCCCCCAACCCAGAGTAGCTTCACTTCATCTAACTTATAGGCCAGCATACTCGGGCTGGGTTTGCTGGAGAGAGGAGAACACGGGGAAAGAGGAAGGCACACAAACAAGGCCTTGGGCTACAGGTCAGTCCTTGCCTAGTTTGCGAAGAGCCTTGAGTTCTTTCCCCAGTACTTAAAACAGAAGCTTAAGGAAGGTTTAAATGGCTGCTTCATAATACCTAAGACTCCAGATGATACAAGCCTGGTCCCTGTCCCTCTAACCACATTCGTGACTCTGTGTGTGTGTGTGTGTGTGTGTGTGTTCTCGTGCGTGTGCGTGCACGCAGCCTCCAAAGCCAGAGAAAGGCATGGAATACTGGGACGTTCTGGGGTTGGAGCTACAGACCGGTGGTCATAAGCCTCCGCCGTGGATGCTTATTCAGTGCTCTCAGTAGGAGCAAGTGCTCCTCCTCCTCCCAGCCTCTCTCCAGCCCCGAGATAAACAGAGAACAGCTGCAAGCTGGACACCTTCTAAGTACAAAATACCCAGAGGGCAACTGTCAGCTAAACTCAGGCCCCAAAGAGTTCCGGGGACAGTTGTTTTGAGAAATTGGAAGAGACTGGGGAACATTCACTCTCCTTCTCCCAAGAGACTGTCTCCCTCCCTCCCTCCCTCTCTCCATGCCTCTCTCCCTCCCTGCCCCCTCCTTCCTTCCTTCCCTGGGTATGGGGAAAGCCAGGTGGGGTTACCAGTGGGAGGGAAAAGTGAAATGGGACACTCAGGACGGAACCCACAGCCCCTCACCTCCTGGGAAAACACTGTGTTACCAAGCCACACCCCCGGCCTTTCGAATTTCAGATAAACAACATAGCAGTTTAGTCTAAGTATTGCCCCAAATATCAGATGGAGATATATTTTCATAGAGATGTGCTCTCATTATGACGTTTGGATGGACTTGGACACCGTTTCTCTGGCAGCCCACCAATGGGTATTGACAGAAAAACCAGCTTGGTGCCAAGGAGGGCGGCCCAGAAGCAGCTGTCAGGAACAGCTGCCCACGGATGGCTTCCACTGCTCGGGAGAGTGTCTCGTTGGCTTGCGATTTTGGTTGTGGTATTTTGTTTGTTTGTTTGTTTGTTTGTTTGGGGAGAGTTTTTTGTTTGTTTGTTTTACTTTTAAAGAAATATCTCAGTATGCTAGATTTCTAGTTTCTCTGGAGACAAGAACATGAGACCCACAATCCATAAAAATGCCACCTCCCAGACCCCTTAGGAAGGACTCAGGATCCTGGTTCACAGCTCACCACAACTCGTCCCCCTTTTCTTACACCCAAAGCCCTGAAGGCACGAGTTTCTGAAACACACGGGTTTCAGAGCTCTCCGGGAATTCCCTCTCCCTAGCACCATTCAGTTTACCCGCTGACTTCTGAACAGGAGGCCGCAGCTCCCTCTGTCACCTTGGTATCCTCTGTACCTCTGAAGGGTCTTTCTTCTGGGAACTACCCCTAAGGGCCGGAAGACAGCAGGGTCAATAGTTCTGAATCAGAATGGCATGTCAGACTGGGGTGTGAGTGACTTCCCAACAGGCGATAAATACCTGAGGAGCAGGGTAGCCACTATGGTCTCCTTAACACCTGTACTGTGGGGACATCTGCACCCTCTGCCCTCCCCGGTACTGCAAGCCCCCCCTGCACCCCTCCCCAGCTGCCAGCAGAAGCCATTTTGCCTGAGAGAGACTTCAGCCCGCCGGCCAGTCTCCTCCTAGCTAGAATCTAAACAGAGATCCCCGAGAGGCAAAGCACCTTCGAACCCCCCCAAAACAGAACCCCCTACTGCCGGCCTATATGTCACTCCCCGCCCCCACCCCCACAAGGGCCCGACATTCCAAATAGGTAAATCCTACATAGAGAAGAAGGCAGTACAGGTCTAAACTACATGTCGCTGTCCTTTCTGTATTAGAGACGCATATTCGTAGAGATGGTCAAGAGAAAGATGCAGGACTCGAGTCTCCAGGTGAGCCAGAGAGAGGGCGAAACAGTCCGTTAGCAGTTCCTCACATCCGCTGGGAGCCATGCTTTCGGTAGTGTGGGACGAGGAATGGCAGCTCATTCCCTTCCAAGGCTGGGGTTATCCTAGCCTACAGAGGAGGGGTCTGAGGATCAGAGACTGTGTGAGTCTCAAGCCACACGATTAACGAGGACGCCTCCATGGAGCCCAGCACAGGTAGGAGATATCGGATGTTCCTTACTGTCTTTCGGGGTGTACAATTGCCACAGTTCGGGTGCACGTTTCTCTCAAATTCCGAGGGAACATCACCTAAAATCATCTTTTCTCAAAAGAGCTGAGAACCGAGACTATGACATTTTAAATATCCTGAGGTGTCACAGCTGTGATCCAGCCCTTCCTGGAATCGCCCCAATCCACACTCCGCCTCGCGGAAGCCCGGGGCTAGACTCACTTCCTCTGCACACGAGAAAGGAGATGAATCTGTCCGTATTTGGGGGGGCACAGATGAAGGAGGTGCAGTGCCCGTCACCCTCAACAGACTGGGGAGCTTCCGTAGAGCTTCAGGGATCACGACTCAGGCTAAACCAGGTTTCACAGCATCAGTGACGAAGAGCAGACCGGTTCATAAAGCAGGAGTTGGAGGTTTTAGATTTTCCTCAAGATATTTTCAAACAGGCTTTAGCACGAGGACTGGGAGAAATAGAAGTGCTTAAGCATACCCCATGTGTGCATCCACTCAACGAGAGTCCCAGCTCTCTCTGTGGTTTATGACTGTCATACACAGGACTTTGGGTGGGGCTTGAGTAGACCGTCTTATCACCGAGTGGTCCCTAAGAGACAAATGACAGGATTATAGTCGATAAGGTGAAAGGCTAACCTACGGGGAGGCCAGGATATCCTGCTGTTAATAGAGTTGAGTTTTGTTTGCGAATCTGAGGCAACGTCTGGGGAAAGCATGAGACCCTACCCAGGGTCAAACACACACAGGCCTTAAACTATTAAAGGAACTAAACGACGAAAGGAATATTGACTGTAGGCTGGCAGCCTTGACAGTAAACGTTGGTTGTGCTGGAACATTTTTTTTTTTTTTTTGAGACAGGGTCTCACCACATAACCTCAGCTGGCCTAGAACTCACAATGTGTACACCAGGTTAGCCTTGAATTTACAGAGATCCACCTGCCTCTGTCTCCTTAGGAGAGGCATGTGCCACCATGCTTGGTCATCAGGGATATTTTTAAAGATCAAAAGTCTCTTCCTTAATAGCTTTATCCCCAAACAGAGTGTGCCCTGGTGGGTGGGATCCCTTAGATCTGAGACCTTTGCCTACTCCAAAGTAGACCGGTGAAGGGGCTTGTCATTCATCCATAAACAGGAAGGAGATGCGGCTAGGTTTTGTCTAAGAACTGCCTCAGGTTGTAAGGGAACAGAGCTATCTAGAGGGCCTGGCTATCCTGGGAATGTCACATCTCTCTGACATGGAGATGCTGGAATGTCAGGTGTCCTCTGGGCCATGGAGAGTGGGACAAAGCACACTTCTCTGGGAATGCAGCGATCCCACTTGCAGCTATGAAGGCATCGATACAAGGTTTGGGGTCTAGGATGACATGGTGCAGACAGACTTGCTCCAGACTTCTTGCAGATTGTTACTGGGTCCCCCCCCTCGAATGCCCAGAGTCCTGGGGGAGAGAGTCAGTATGCCCCTGGAAGGGACAGAGGCAGTGAGGGCTCCTCCAGGCTTGCCCACTCATGGGTCCCTCATAATACTTTGGAAATGCCTCCTCTTATCTGCCCTCCAAGTTGCCGTGGACCTGTTTTCTTCCCCTTGTGGCCAGCAGTCTTTTGCCATCATTTGTGGGATATATGCCAAAGTGAACATTTTTCCTAGTTTCCTATGTTTTAAAACATCCAGAGATGTGCTAATTGCCTAGGCTGGGCTACCATGCTGCTGAACATGAAGGGGGAGGAGTGAACCATGAGGTCCCACCCTGGGACAGACATGAGCTGAGAGCCTGGGATGTGGCAGGTGACACAGGCAAGGGGGTTAATCATACATCCCTGAAGGGGCAATGTCACCACCAAAGGGGCAGGCATGAAATTTTTATGTATGAATCACACACACATTTGAGTTTAATATACATGCATGCACGCATGTACAACACACACACACACACACACATGCATGCATGCACACACACATGTCCCTGCACAGGTTAGGCATCCCTGATCTAAAGATCTAAAATGCAAGCTTCCTTAGCACAGCCATGGTATATGTGTATATGTATATATCCATGCACAAGCATAATACATATATGTGTTCATGAACACCATACCATTTTCATATATGTGAGAGGGGTGAGGGAAGATATCCACTGTGTTAGCCAGGGATAATAATAACGTTGGATTGACAAGGAAGTCCCACCAGAACACTCATAAAAACTTGCCTGCCTGGCTTAGCCCTGGGAATATTTTGTAACTGCTGTTAAGCAAATACGAGTGCTAATAATTGCTTTGGTCAAAGTACTGTGAAGGCAAAAGTCAGTGGGCAGAGCTCCAGAGCCTCTTTCAAGGGGTCCCTCCCAGTCTGTGGCAGCAGAGGTCTGTGGGGAGACAGGCTGAGGCACCAGCGGCTGCTTGGGAGTGGGCTGGGCCTCGCGGTTTGCCAGGACAAAAGCAGCCCAGTGTATAATTTCCACCTGGGCTGCACTGTTGTAGACTGGCTTCTGTCCCTTAGAGTGTGTTCTGTGATCCCAAAGATGTCAAACTGAACCCTGTCTGGAGTTCATCTCAGGCTGGTCTCTGCCAAGGCTCCTCCCCTTCCTGTTCACGTTAGCGTGTCCAAAGCCTACCTCTTTCCCCCCTTCCCCCCACCCCGGGGGTCAGTGGCCACAGCTGCCTTCCCTTGTCAAGCCAAATAGACAGAAAGTCCCTTTCCCACACTCGTGGCAGACCCAGGGGTGGCACCGCCGGGCTCTATTTTTAATGAGCAGAGCTTTCTGGCTCTGGTGCCGCAACAGGTTGGGGCAGGGACATTTGGGAGCCATCTGCGGGTGGCAGTTTCCCTGAAAAACCCAGAGAAAGAAGCATGGAGGGAAGACCTCTCAGCAGGAAGACCATCCTGGTTGCTGCCTGTTTTCTTCCTCCCTGAGTAGCCTGCTATGCTGATCTCAGGCTCTCTCCCCCTGAGCAGATTCTGAATGTAGGCTCTCAGAACACATTCAAGGACCAGGATGGTAGGTAGCACACATCCATAATCCCAGCATTTGGGATGTGTAGGCAGGAGGATTAGGAATTCAAGGCTAGCCTGGGCTATCTCACTATTTCAAGGCTAGCCTGGACTACATACCCTGTCTTTAAAAAAAACAAAAACAAAAACAAAAAAACCCAGGGGGCTAGAGTTGGCTCAGTAGATAGGAACATCTGCTGCTCTTGCAGAGGACCTGGGTTCAATTCCCAACACCCACATAGTGGCTCACAAGTGTCACTAATGAGATGTATCCAAGACATCCCACACGCTCTTGTGACCGTGTCTGGCATCAGGCATGCATTTGGTGCCGTACATGCACGAAAGCAAAATACTCATAGCATCAAATAATAAAATTACTTAAAACAAAACAAACACTTAAGGCTCCCATCTGCCACTGGTTTGGGCCTCCCAAGGCTAATTTCAAAGCTGTCCTCAAGCAAACACCGAGGTGGCTTTTTCTATTTCCAGAGACTTGTGAGGTAGCCTCACAAGTTACAGCGCTTGACACTAAGCCTCAGGTCCTGAGTCTAGTCCCCAGTACTCACAAGGTAGAAATAACAAGTTGTCCCCAGACTGTAATGTATATCATGTCATACACACACCCAAAGAAATAAAACATAATTTTAAAAAAAAAAAAACGGGCTGGAGAGATGGCTCAGCGGTTAAGAGCACTGACTGCTCTTCCATAGGTCCTGAGTTCAAATCCCAGCAACCACATGGTGGCTCGCAACCATCTGTAATGAGATCTGATGCCCTCTTCTGGTGTGTCTGAAGACAGCTACAGTGTACTTATATATAATAAATAAATGAATTAAAAAAAATAAAACAAAAACTTCCCAGAATGACTCCACTGGTCTCTGAAAAAGACAGACCCCACAGCCTGGTCTCCATGTGACAGAAGAAGAAAATGGAGTGCGTAGGGAGGTGTTATACAGTGGCCGCTGAAACTCACCTTACCAACAAGCTCCCCCTTGCCTCAGGTGTACATGCATCCTGATGGTTTGAATCAAATACGTATAGGAGACAGTAGGAAGCAAACACCCTGTTAGACAGGAACTCAAAAGGCTGACATAGCCACAGTGCAGAGTGTGCAAGCAAGAGGCCTTCTGGAGAGGTGGTTACCTACTCACAGAGAGAGAGATGTAGATTCACAGGGAGATGGGCCTCCTGTGAAAAACCAAGGGAGAGGGGTTGGGGATTTAGCTCAGTGGTAGAGCGCTTGTCTAGCAAGCGCAAGGCCCTGGGTTCAGTCCCCAGCTCTGAACAAAAGAAAAGAAAAAAAAAACAAAAAAACAAAAAAAAAAACCAAGGGAGAGGACTGGATACTGTTGATACACACGCATGCGCGCACGCACACACACACACACACACACACACACACACACACGCACACACGGGAGCGTGCCATGCATGCACACTGTCCACTACCACATCTCTGCAGACCTCCTCTCCCCAGTCATGTGACAGAAAGCAAGTGAAAGACCTCAGAGCCCGTAAATCCCCAATCCTGGGAGAGATTGTCATCCAAGAAGCCCAGCTGTGACGTGGAGCAGCGTCCGGTCTGTGGCCACTATGGTGTGTCCCCTTGCTAAGGGAAAAGGACTCAGGCATGAGGGCCTCCTGGAGAGTCTGCCATGTTCTCCTGCCAAGCCACTAGAGCCATGGGACACCTCTTCCAGACCCGTGACAGCTCAGAGGGAGAAATGCCACCCCAGGAGTAGGAAACCCCACTCCAGGGAGCAGCTCCTAGCACAGACCCCAGTTTCAAAACATCCGATGTAAACTGGGGGGAGAGAGAGAGCACAATCCCACGTACTGGGAAGGGTGCATGGAAGCATGAGGCTCATCCCCACGGAACATGGCAATGACTGAGGATTGTCCCACTTTCTCACGTCTACACGTGTGTGTTTTACATTTTAGTTCAGAAACGCTGCACAGGGGTCTGGAATCATCAATCGCCAGTTGAGAGCTCGTGCCATTCTGGCAGAGGACTGAGTTTGATTCCCAGCATCCATATCCGGCCTCTCACAGCTGCCTGTGACCCCAGCTTCCAGGGGAACCTGACACCTCTAGCCTCCCCAGACACCTGTACATACATGTGCTCATACACATACAGACACGCACACAGGCATGATTGAAAAATAAAGTGAATCTTTTCTTAAAATTGCATCGGCCATCTGAGGCTCTGACTGCATTGACAGATTTCGTGTGTCTGTTCTTTTTGTTCATTCAAGGCTGGAGCCAAGAAAGCCACCCTGAAGACAGGCCAGGAGAGAGAGATAAAGAAGGAGGTGTGCAAGCCCACCCAGAGCCTTTCATTCATTAAACCCGGCGGAAAGAACTAGAAAACGCACCGTCCCGGGGCTTCACGTGATCCTGACTCTCCAGGAACAAGTACCGAGGGACTTTTTGTAACATGTTAAATATGGATGCTTGGACGTTTTTGCCTTCTAGGTTAATATTTTCCACAGGACATTGTTTTGGACTATGTGAGGAGAAGACCTTTTAAAATTATCTATAAATGTATATAAATGCACGTATATAAATATGTTATAGCGCAGACTCCTGATGCTCGTGGATACAGTTGTTCAGTTTGGGTTCTGATGTCCCCAGGCATTGGCTCCTCCGGGGAGCTGCAAAGAGACCCAGCTGGAGCCACAAGCCGACAGGGATGCCCGAAGTACTCGGCCATAGTGTAGTGAATGTATATCTGAGTTTATTATAATAAATTTAGAATGCCAGTCAACACTGTCACTTCTGTCATCCTGACCGACATCTCTGTGGCCCTTTGTAGTCCTCAAAACATTTCTCAGTCCTCTCCCCAAGCCCTACCTTGCTGAACTCCAGAGAGGTTGGCTGACCCGCCTAGCCACTCAGCCGGTAAACGGGTCCTGCAAGGCTGATTTCATTGTGTGCGTTTGGTTGGTTGGGTTTTGTTTTGTTTGTTTTTTCAAGACAGGGTCTCTCTGTGTAGCCCTGGCTGTCCTGGAACTGTTGTTCTCTAGACCAGGCTGTCCCCAAAACTCACAGAGATCTGCCCGCCTCTGCCTCTTCAGAACTGGGACTAAGAGTGTGTACCATGATGCCCTGCTGGAAACGCGGTTTCTAATTCTGTCACATTGTCCATTCTGCTGGACAAGATGGCCCTAGTCTTCCCAGCCACTGGTGGCAGGACAGACCAGAGCACACGCACTCCATCCCTTGATGTTTACAGAGACCCTCAATTCTCCTCTCATGCCCCACCCTCTCTCCATCTACCTACCTCTTATCACTGACAGTCTTTCCTGGACAGGCAGCCAGCCACACCTGGGTGAAGAAGGAGCCGGAAGGCACAAAGTAAACTGGCTTATTATTTTTTTTAAAAGAAAGTAATAAAAATATTTTCATATTCTATTCTAATTTCATTTCTGTCTAATTTCATTCCAGACAAAGAGCAACCTAGGGGACAAAAAAAGGGGGGGTTATTTCTGTTTATTTTACCAGCGTGATGCTCACAGCCCGCCATAAGTCAGGGCAGGAACGTCAAATAGCTAGTCACATCGCTGCCACAGTTAAGAGCAGAGAGGAATGAGCGTGTGCACACTCACTCACTTGTGCTCAGCTCCTGTTCTCTACTCTCACTACAGCTCAGGTTCCCAGGCCTAGGGAATGGTGCCACCTACAGTGGGCTGAGTCTTTCCACATCAGTTAACATCAGATAAGACAAGGCCCCATAGACTGAATCTATGTCGATGACCCCTCTTTGAGGCTCTCTTCCCAGATGATTCTAGGTTGTATCAAATTTACAGTAAGTCCATTGTCCTGTATTAATTATAAAGCCAAATGTATTCTTTATGCTTGTTAAAACTTGGGGAACATAGGAGAAAAACTTTTTATGTGTTGTGTCATGAGAGGCATATCCAAAGTCAGTGAGAAAGGCGAAGTTCACTTGACCTTAAGAAGGCTCTTGAGAGGCTGGAGAGATGGTTCTGTGGTTAAAAGCACTGGCTACTTTTTAGAGAATCAGGGTTTAGTGCCCAGCACCCGCAACACAGCTCTAGCCATCTGTAACTTCAGTTCCAGGAGATCTGACGCCCTCTCTTGGCCCACACAGGAAACTGCACACACATAACACCAATAACAAAAAACAAAATGAAAAAAAATTTTTTTGGAGATATGGTTTCTCTGTATAGCCCTAGAACTCACTCTGTAGACCAGGTTGGCCTCAAAAGAAAGAAAGGCTTTTTAAAAAAAAAATCTTAACATGTGTTTCATGATCAACCTGACCTGAGCTGTGCCTGATTGTAGCACCCCAGAGGTAAGGAAGGTGGTACAGGGGTTCAAGGTCACTCTCAAGCACATTGCAAGTTTGGGGATAGCCTGGGCTACATGAGACTCTGTCTCAACAAGGAGATGGATCAGTGCTCAAACATGAGGACCTGAGTCCAAACCCCAGCACCCACGTAAAAAGCTGGGTGTATCTGCACACTTAACGGCAACCACAGTGATGGGAGGGGACAGAGGCAGGAGGATTGCCGCAACTTGCTGCCTATGGGAAAATATATGCTATATGGGAAGATCTGGTCTGAAAAAAAAAAAGTTTGGTCACTGAGATGTGGCTCTGTAGTGGAGAGATTGTCTAACGTGCAGAAGGCTCCGTGTTCCTTCTCCAGCACCACAGAGAGAAGAAAGAAAGGGGGGGAGGAGGAAAGGGGGAGGGGAGGAGGGGAAGAGGAAGAGAGGGAGGGGAGAGACATGGTAATGTTTCTTTTCTCACCTTTGTAACTGACCTCACTTCCTGACACCTGCTGTTCCCCGAGCAGCAACCCTGCATCAGATTTGCTGCGTCCCTGGACACAGCCGACTGGCTATAACCAATCTGATTCCCTCACAGTTCAGGTTGAATCCATCAGCACCTCCGGCCTTGGCATCTGGGAGTAGATCCTGAGATGCCATTCAGGCCATTTGTGAGCTGGAGGATGATGGAGTCCCAGGGCCAGCCATGTTCCCACTTGTGTTCGGGGGTGGGGGGTTGGGGGGAGATCCAGTCCTCCAGAAGGGAAATACATAGATACATATATACATGTATACATATATGTGTGTATGTGTATGTATATATGTAGATAGACCGACAGACAAGACAGACAGACAGAGGCAAGGAGCCCCAGAAGCCTAGAGAGACAGCATGGGGACAGTACAGACAGAAGACACTGGGGAGCATGTGAGACCGTGAAAGGCACCCTGGTTCCCCTTTGAGATAAAGCTTGAAACCCCAGTGACCCTGAAGGGACAGTGGGCGATTTCCCAGCACCAGGCCCCTGTCACTAGCCACAGCCCTCCATAGATTTGTGGCCATCAGTAAGGGCAACACCCCAAGCCCCTCTACAGGTAGAGGATATGAGCTGTGGTCACATACGCTCAAGACAGATCTCCGTTATAATGAGGTACCTAAAGGCCTCGAGGCTTAGTCAATGAAACTTTCCTTCCCAGACACTCCTCCCTGCAAAAGGTATTTAATCTCAGGCCCACTCTGAGAAGTGGGGTACGGTTTTACTTATCCACTTTCTGCCATGACAATAAATGCTTTAAAACCCTGGACTGTTGGGGAGCCATGGAGAAGGCTCCCGTAGAAGGCCTCTCTGTACTCCCAGCCTTGACCACCACCAAGCCAAGTCCAAGCCTGTAGCTGTCAAGCCAAAGAACCCTCATCCCCACCCCGCCATGGGAAAAGGCAGAGCTCCCCTCTTTCTCCCTTAGCCCTGGGCTAGATCTAGCCCATAGGGTCCCCACTTTGTACTCAGCTCTTCCAAGGCACCCAGCAGCACCTGGGTGTCTGAGAACCTGAGAACCAGACACCCAGTGCCTCAGACTATGCTTCCCCACCCCCAGAGAGGTGTCCCAGGGCTGCCCTAGGGCTGGACACCCGCCTGGTGACGGCGTGGGGTAAGCGTGGTCAACTAACCACATCCTGCCTCCGAGAGCGGCCAAGCCCTCGGGACACAGAACCACCTAACCCTACAGGGAGCAGATACTATTTCTGTTTGGTCGCTGCGTGGTCATCTCCTTCCTCTGCAATATAGGCCGAAAGCTAATGTCTTGGTTCTCCCTCCTCCCTTATGGCTAAAATGTACTGTACAGAGCCAGACGCTAACACAGAAGTCAGAGTCCTGGAAGGGCTTAGCTTCTGAAACAAAAGACAAAAGCCACCTTTCAATGAAAATAGAGTAGAACAGAAAAGGGTCTGGTGGGACCTGGTGGCATCTATGAGCTCTAAGCCAGAGGGTTGCCTCCCTCTGGACTTCTTGTCCCCACACACTGAAGCCAGCACAGTCAGGTGCATGTCTGCTGCGGAACAAACCACCCGCAACTTGGTGACAAAAAACAACAAATATGTCTCACGATTGCACAGGTCAAGGTAGATTGTCTGTCCTGTCCGCCCTGATTATAGGTGGCCTCGTTTACATGTCTGGTTCCTGACAGACCAGTGGGTCGGGGTAGTGGCTGTCAACAGTGAGTGACACCACTAATCAGACAGTGGGTAGAGGCTGAGCTTGCCAAATACCCACACCTCACAGAGCCGTCCACGGCTGCAGGGAAGCACGTCGCCCACGATGAACAGGGAGATTGTGAAACTCAGTCTAGGAAGGCCCTTGGCCAAGCCTGTCCCAGCCCATCCCCAGAGGCCAGACAAGGTGATAGCCACAGACAGGCTCCAAAGAGCAGCTGTTAAGGGTGCGGCTTTGTAGTCTCCACCTGCCTCACGTTCCTTCGTTAGCCCTTGGTAGACAAAGCCAGAGCCAGTAGAGGAGGGCCTCCATTCGCAATCCTCCACACCATGTTTCTGTTATTTGAGGCTGATCACACTCCCAGCAGGGGAATGCTACCTTGCTTCTCAGCCACTCTGAGTACCACTTCTCTCCCATCTAAAGCCCAGCTGGCCCTGCAGGCTGCCTTGGGCTCTCACTGGGACCCTTCTTATCCCTTGAGATGCCCTGGTTCTGTCGGGTAGATGGTTCAGTTTCTAAAGTGGTTTCTATGCAAAGAATGAGGACCTAAGTTCTGTCCCCAGAACCTATGTAAAAAAGTTGCGTTTGTACTTCTAATCCCAGCACTGGAGGGCAGGGAGTTAGGGGGGGGAGGCAGATCCTTCTGGCCCCCTAGCCAGCCAGGATAGCCCAAACATCAGTGAGTTCTAGGACCCAGTGAGAGACCTTGTCTCAAGAAACGAGAGACTCACATCTGAGGTTGAATACACACCTCCACACAGGTGCACACACAGGTAGGTACACACACACACACACACACACACACACACTCACACACACACACACACACACACACACACCCCATTCCTTGGATCGACACAGAAGAGGCTTGGACAACCAGAAGTGGTTTTTCTCCTCATGCCCACACAGTGGCTCTGAGGTACACCAGCCACCTGACCTTAGACACATGAGAAGGGTGGGCCACAGCCAACTGAAACAAGTCACCTCCAGCCTCTCCGGCCTCTTCCCTCTGCTCGCCTAAGAAGCTATGGCAAACATCTTATACCTCACTGATGCTGGCCTGCATGGAAGCTCGGAATCGTGACTCTGCAGCTAAAGGACCTTCTCTCGCAACTTGGCAGCCTCACCAGTGCCTGCTGTTGCAGACAGAAGCCAGCATCATGAGCTGTCTGGGTGGAGAAAAAAATAGCTTCCAGATCTTTATTCCAAGGCATGCTTCTAGTAAGAACTGTGGTTGCTGGGTTTGGGGTGGGGGTGGGGGACTTAGAGGGGAGAGCAATACAGGGCGAGACCTGAGGAAACCAAAAACCTGCAGAT
Organism: Rattus rattus; assembly: GCF_011064425.1. Classification (NCBI taxonomy): domain Eukaryota; kingdom Metazoa; phylum Chordata; class Mammalia; order Rodentia; family Muridae; genus Rattus; species Rattus rattus. Next base: position 16,278,099 of record NC_046154.1, read on the forward strand.
GCTAATCGAGGTCCTCTTTCTCCTGCTTGGAGCCTCCTGAGCAGGAGGCCAGGCAGTGAGGAAAGACTATTGCAACTTACCAAGACCGGCTTCATCAAGATGTACTGTTTGCCTCTGTCCTCTCGGTGTCTCCAGCTATTTCGGGTCAACTCATGACCTTATGTGGCTGATTTGTTTTTTTAAAAACATTTGATTTTACTGTCTCCAGGATCCATAGCTAGGCCTCCATCCCAGGACAGATCCATTAGCAAGTTGCTTTTTTTGAGTTTCCTCTTACCTCTGGTATAAACAGCTTCCCTCCCTAAGACCCCAAGATTCAGAAGCCAGAGTCTTTGTTTCTGTCTAACTGAAGTCTTATCAGAGAAGCAGCTTTCCTTTGACTGCCAAGTCACATTTTCAGGGACACAATTAGTCTTCCGTCAGGCAACAGATCCTGCCGTGAGCCTGGGGGTGACGTTGTGCTAGCTCTCCTGGCTTTGACCTTTGCTCCCTTCACATTATAACCTACTGCTTTTAAAGTGTATGTGCGTGAGCATTTTGCTGCCTTATGTATCCGTGCGCTGTGTGCATGCAATGCCTGTGGAGGCCAGAAGAGGGTGTCAGATCCCCTGCACGGGAGTTACTGGTGGTTACAAGCAACCAGGTGGGTGCTGAGAATCAAACTGGGGTCCTCCATCCGGAAGAGCAGTCAGTGCTCTTAACTGCTGAGCCGTCTTTCCAGCCCTCTGAACTATTACTTTAATGAAGGAAGTTGGAATCCTTGACTTGGAGGTATGTTCTAGTGAACGGATCACTTTAGTGATGCCTGTTCTTTTGGCTTTCTCAGGGTCCTTTTTTTTTTTTTGGTTCTTTTTTTCGGAGCTGGGGACCGAACCCAGGGCCTTGCGCTTCCTAGGCAAGCACTCTACCACTGAGCTAAATCCCCAACCCCTGATAACTACATTTTATAGTGTCCTTGCGAACCATCAGACATTTGCTAGACCCCGTAGGCATAATCCCGCTTCCTCTGCACACAGCTCCAGTTTTGCCGGTGGAATGAAGAGTCTGTGAAGTACTTTGCCCAATGTGGCACAGCAAGCATTGGAATCCAGACTTCTTCAGTCCGCCATTTTACTTAATGAAGTCCAGACCCCTGCTGTTCGTGCACTGTTGGTGAGGATCGAGCTAGCCAGGGAACAAAAACTCTATTCTGTCAAAAGTGATTGTTATACAGGATCAGCCACAGTGCCTCTGTGAACACTTGTTTAAGTCTGTCTCTGGGGCAAGCAGGGGTAAATGGATGGTCATGTTTGTGTTCCAATAAAAACTTTATCTATAAAAGTGGGCAGAATTACCAGTCCTTGTGGGAAACTGTCCTCAAGACTAGATGAACGCGTTTATAGACGAGGCCTGCTATGGAGCTAGCTGCCATGAGATGGGTGAAGACCAGAGGGTCAGCGTTGTGTGTCTTCCTCAATCCCCACTTTTTGATGGGGTCTCTCCTTTAACCTGAAGTCACCAATTCAACTAGACTGACTGGCCACTGAACTCCAGGCATCCTCTGGTCTCCACCTCCACGGCACTAGGACCAAAGGCACGAGCTTCCCTGTTTGGCTTTTTCATGTGAGCCCTGAGACTATTGAATTAGGGTCCTTCTGCTCATGTAGCAAGCCCTTTCCCACCCGAGTCAGCTCCCCAAGCCCCAAGGAGAGCATTCTGAGTGTCACGTATGCCTACGGTGGTGGCCCCAAATGCTTCACAGATTTCTCAAATGCATAATGCTCTCGAGAGCTCCAGGAGAGCCAGGGATGGGTGGCACGAGGTCTTAATCCCAGGATAGGGGAGGTTGAGGTGAAGAGCTCATCAAAAGTTCAAGGTCAACCTAGGCTCTTTAGCCGGTTCAAGACCGGCCTGGGGTGCATAGAGAAACTGTGGAACTCTACACGGACCACGCCACAGACAATATTCCCCCAAGCTCATCCCAGTGAGATCTCAAGCATGGGGCCTAACCATCTTCCATACTGCTTTTGCTCGTAGCGAGTCATCTGCACAGATGCTCTGCCTGATGGCCCGAAAGAGCTGTTTTCCCCCCCTTGAGGCCTGGAGGAATGCTGCCTTCAGCCTCACAGCTCCTGGGCTTCCTGGTATCTGCTGAGTCACCCGCTTCCTCCGTGAATCTCTTGGGTGTATAGCTTGTCGTGGGGACCAGATTACCTCTTTCACCTAACTTCACCTATGTCTGCCTTGGTCCACGCTGTAGTAACTCTACGGTGTCCTGCATTCTCAGGTGTCCCCCCACAGTGGCCACACGCAGTATCTTCTACCTATTATTACTCCATCCGCTGAGCAGAGAGCTACTTAAATAACCTCCGGATTACAGCGATAACCCAAAGGCCAGCGTGTCACACTGCCTGAACCCCTATCTGGTGCCCGAGTCACTCCCTCAGAGACAACAGGAGACGACACTTGAGAAGCCTGTGTTCTGCATTCCTGTGAGCTTTGTGTAGAGTCATGTGGGTTCAGAGGTGTCACTTCGGGGGCTTCTGTTTCTTGGCGGCGACCTACAGACCTGAAAGTGGGCCACCGGATGCTGGGGAGGGGACGTTGAGAAAACATCCGATGTGTCCCCAGCCTTCTCAGGACACCACAGGCCATCATGGATTCACTCAACAAATATGTCCCCTGAATTCAATGCAAGCTAGGCTGGGGCTGAGGGAGGGGGTTTCAAAGGCAACCGGGGAAGTCTGGTTGGGGGCAGGGCATCGGCTGCTTTATCAACAGTTGGTGATGGGTAAGAAATGGGAGTGGAAGAGCCTTCCTAGTTGACTCTGTGGGGTCCAGTGGGTCACACAGTCTCCTGTTAGACTGGACCAGGAACGGATCCCAGACCACAGCCAGCGCACTTGACAAGTCTGTCTGGATCAGCTACAGGCAGCAATGTGCTGCTTTCCCAGGGTAGCGGCTGCCAGAATGAAATTCACAGTCTTCTGCCCATGTCCGTAGTAGCATCTGTGGAAGGAGCCCAGAAGGGCTAGACTTACGGTATCCTCTCCCCACACACACACACACACACACACATAGTCTTAAAGGATTTGAACCGACTAACAGTTGCACAGACCAACATCTATTCACCCAGACAGGGACGGAGGACAATCTGAAGAAGCCGGTACACTAAATCCATCCAGGAACTTACGAGCCTATTGGAGTTCCAGGAGTCTGAGTGAGGGGTTGTTTCCACGTGGAGGACTCGCCCCTACACAGGGGAGGACTCAGGAAAGATGCACTCTTGGAAGGCACCTGGAGGCAGAAGGGCAGGTCTTCCAGAGTCCCCATTGCCCAGCAGTTGTTTATGGTCTCCAAGCCCTGGGGAGAAGCCCCGTGTAATCTCCCCTTTCCTGGAGGTTTGTTTGTTTTTCTGGGTCCCCCTCCCCCTCCTCCTTCCCACCAGGAACATTCAGTTCAGAGGAAACGGCTGCAAACAGAGGCATTAACTTGGAGGCTGGTAAGGTGGTTCCACTGGCAAAGGGATTTGCTGCCAAACTCCTACCTTCAGTTCTAACCCCAGGCTGGCCCTGGCAGACGTCCAGAACTGACTCCTTCAGTTGTCCTCTGGCGACCCACGGGCACCGTGCACGCTCCCCACCGCCATTGTTCTGATATGCTTTCTGTTGCTGGCATTTATTTGGCTTCCTCATTCTGATCAACATCCATCAAGAAGGGAAGTCAAGGAAGAAACTAAAGGCAGGAACTTAGAGGCAGGATCTGAGGCAGTGGACTGGACTCTCCCACATCAATTCATTTTTGGTTTGTTTTTTTGTTTGTTTGTTTGTTTTTTGGGGTTTTTTGGTTGTTTTTGTTTTGGGGGTTTGTTGTTTGGGTTTCTGTTTTCTTTTGTATGTTTTTTGTTTTTTTGTTTTTTTGTTTTTTGTTTTTTGTTTTGTTTTGTTTGTTTGTTTGTTTGTTTGTTTTATTTTTTTGACAAGGTTTCTTTGGTTCTTCATGACAGGGTTTCTCTGTGTAGCCCTGGCTGTCCCGAAACTCTTCTTGTAAACCAGGCTGGCCTCAAACTTAGAGATCAATTTGCCTCTGTCTCCTGAGGCCAGATCTAGGTTGCCCCCAAATTCTATATCGCACCGTGAAGCAGTATCCTGAAGTTCTTACAGCTTTACAGAACAAAGGACTTCACAAATAAAAGCAAGTTTAAAACATACCGGTGGGTATATCAGAGAGGCAGGTACCATGAGATTGGGGGAGCTTTGCTTTAGGCTTGCGATGCTACCTGGTGACATTCTTAGCTCTTGGATTGGTGGAAGCTGGTAATCTGTTAGGTTACTGGAGTCCCAAAGGTTTTCACTTATTGGTCACAGGACATTACTGGGACGAGGTGCGGCTGGGCGTGGGCATTTGGAATGACTGTTCCTGAGGGCTAGAACTAGCCCAAGGGAAAGTCACTGGTCTTTGGAACTGCCACACTAATAAAGCAAAAAAAAAAAAATATATATATATATATATATAATTTAAAACAACCACAATCCATTTAGGCCTATGCAACTAAATCTTAGGATATTGAAGACCAAACACAAGACCCACGCATGCTAGGCAAGCACTGGACCATTTAGCCACACCCCCAGCCCCATATGCAAATACTATGGAATGCTACCTAGTTTCTAGAGTCAATTCATAATCTCCAAGATAACTCCAAGAGAGAGCCCTGTACACAAGTCGGCTTGCAAACATTTGCAAATGCTCCCCTACCCTCTCCTCCTGCACCAGGCAGCGGGGCCTCAGAGTTCCTAGCTGACAGTAGCTACCTTCAGTGAACCCACTGAATGGCCTCCAGATGCTGTAAGAGATTGAAGACAGAGATTATGGCCCCTCTCCCTGCCATCAGCCCATTACCTCAAGTGAGTGTTTATGGTGTCCCTGGGCCTTGACTTCTAAGCATCTCTCATCTCTCCGGGGCTTCCTGATGACTGGATCTTTATGATGATTAATTAGCTTCCTGGCATTCCTGAGTGCTAGGCACATGCTCTGACCTGGGGTTATCTCTCAAGGCCTCGCTAATCCCTTTCTTGATCCCCCAGAATCTCAGGGCTTGAAGGAACCACCCGGTTCTGTCAGACTCTGGAATGTGGCCCCCAGTGGTCATGCCCTGTCTGGTCAACCCAGAGCTCTTCCCAACCCTTTCTTGTTTCTTCCTTCTGTCTTTTCTGTGTACGCCGACAAAAGCATGTCAAGTGTGTATGTGTGTGCATGTGTGTATGTGTGTGCATGTGTGTAAGGTGTGCACCCATGCACTCCCACAAAAGGCATTGATTGGCCCACTCTATCATGCCACCATACTACCCTGTTTCCTGTCTCTCACTGATCTTTGAGCTAGGCTGGAAGCAAACCCCAGTAATTCTCCTGCCTCCACCAGCTACAGTGCTAAGTTCTCTGTATAGCCCTGGCTGTCCTGGAACTCATTCTGTAAACCAGGCTGGCCTCGAACTCAGAAATCTCCCTATCCCTGCCTCTCAAGTGCTGAGGTTAAAATTGTGTGCCACCACATCTTACTAGGTATTTTTTTAAGTGTGGATACTTGGGATTCGAACTCAGGTCCTCACGCTTGCATAGCAACGGCTCATACCCACTGAGCCATCTCCCAGCCCAGCCCTTCTCTTTTTCAAATTGTTTTCTTGATAAGACTTCACCCCTCCCTACAAGACAGTTATACAAGTAAATGTGGGAGGCAGAGAAGAGACACGTCAGCGATGACTAAGTCGGCTTAGCTCCCTCTCCACTTGCGAGAGCGTCAGGGTTGGCTCTCACTCGCCTCAGCCTCCGTAGAAATCCTTTGCTGAGGGGGTGATTTTTCCTCAAGATCATTCTTTCTCCATGACCAAATGCTAGAATGTGCCACCAGAATAGATCTTCCCCGCTGCCAGAATCCGTGCTCACCACACAGGACTCGTGGTCATTATAAAGTGACTCTCCTAATAAAAAGCCAACTGGTATTTCCTGGAAGTTCTATCTCCAGTCTGTCTCCAGTCAGAGCCCATCAATCACCTCTGTTTTTTCATACTCTCCCCACTGCTTTAGTGTCTAAAAGAAAAACAAAGATTCCCTGGACCCCCAAGACGGAAGAAAAAAAAATTGAACGAAACTCAGTCTCCAACTTGTATCTCTGGTTCTGGTTTTAGCAACCAGCCCTTTAGGCAAGACCACAGCCCCATTGCCTCTGAAACAGGCAAGGCAATGAGCACCTTCCTCACATGTCACAGAGGCTCAGAAGTATGAGGAAGTTCACCGAGGGCCGGGAGACAAGGCTGGGAGATAGGTCAGTCAGCAATGTGTTCGCTGTGCACGTGCAAGGAGTTGAGTTCAACCCCCACCACCACACACGTTTGGAAAGCGTCTGCTCCACAACTTCCAGGCTAGTGGAAAACCCTATCTCAAAACACAGGTGAACTGAGCCTGAGAAATGACAGCCAAAGACCTCTGGCCTTCATATGTATGTGCATATGCACGTGTGTGTGTGTGTGTGTGTGTGTGTGTGTGTGTGTGTGTGTGTGTGTACAGGTAACCCAAGAGTAGTTTTCAGAGCTTTCCCAAGCTGAGTAGAATGACCCATGCCTTAGTCTCAATACTCAGGGCGCTGAAACCGGAGCATTGATGACAGTTATAGGCCAGCCTGAGCTATCTAGTGAGATCTTGACCAACCTGGTTTACAGAGCGAGATTTTTGTCTCAAAAAAAACAAAAAACAAAAAGCGCTTAACTGAGTGCCATTCCTAGGTACCAGGAAAGGAGAACCAAACGCTAAGAATTGTCCTCTGACCACCAGTAACACATGCTTCAAATTATTATTATTATTATTATTAATTTAATATAAAATTTAAAATGGACTGGGGAGTTGCTCACCCAGAAGGGTGTCCTGAGCTGAGGTAGTAAGGCTCTGGTAACTATCTCTTTCTCAAGATGTAGCAGATAAGGGAGAAATCCCGTTACCTGTGCATCAAGGTGTTCATCCTCTTGCCCCAGGATTTTACCTATGCAAGCTAAGTAGGATGTTAAGTAGAGCTTAACACACACACACACACACACACACACACACACACACACACACACCCTTCAAAGAGTTCAAACTGGACCCCAGATTCATCTCATATGAATTACTTCTCCGGACAGCAGACCCATCAGATATCCTCATCCTGGTGAAGTCAAGTAGATGCAAAACTGCCCATAATTAAGACACGTCTGAGTCCTGCAGAACCATTAGATCATCATACATTCTCCCGGAGTGTACCAGATACCTGTGATCACAGCACCTGAGAAGCTGAAGCAGGGGAATCTATAGTTTGAGGTCTGCCTAGACCAAATGGCAAGTCCCAGCCCTCAGACTGAAAAGGGAGACTGTCTCACAAACAGAACAAGAAATCAGACTGGGGATATGGATCAGACAGTAAGGCATTGGGCTAGCATGCTCAAAGCCCTGAGTTCAATCTCTAGCATCATATAAACAGCATCTAAGGGTGCAGATCTTGTTCTCCCAGCATTTAGAAAGCTGAAATATCAGAAACGCATCATCCTCGGCTACACAGAGAGGATGGGGTTAGCCTGGGCTACTGATATCTATCTAAAATAAAGTCATAAGTTTGGGTAAACTGAGGCTCACCACAGTTTTAAAAGTAACCTTCACACTTTACAAGGACAGCCTAGACAAACATAGACGTGTGCAGATGTAATTTAAATGTTCAGATCTCTGTGCGCCCCTCCCCCGTTCTCGGTCCCTATGAAATAAGTAAACTGGGTTCCTTTTACAAGCAGCTGGACTAAACTACCCAACACTAAGGAAGTGTAACTCCCTTGGTCTTTAAGAAATCAAAATCTCTAAACTTAATTAGCATCTTTATCAGACTTAGCAACCTTCCAAACAGTGAATCGAAATGTTGCATTTCCTTTTCTTTTTTTTTTCTTTTTTCTTTTTTTTTCGGAGCTGGGGACCGAACCCAGGGCCTTGCCAAGTGCTCTACCGCTGAGCTAAATCCCCAACCCCGAAATGTTGCATTTTCTAAATTACCGGTTCCTTCTGTATCCATTTTACTCCTGCAAATCCCTTTTCCTTCAACAATATTTTTGAACGCATCAACAAATACTGATGGACGCCTTCCTCTGAGAGTCCTCCTGCGGCAGCCAAAAGCTTCTCGGGTACCCTCTGTTTTCACAGCGTTGTCACCTTTTAGCCAGCCCTCTCCATGTCTTCTCTGCACCCTGCTTTTAGGAGTGGGCGGTATCTGGGTCCCCAGCATTGTCCTAACATCTTAGAGAATACACACCCCATCTGTACCAGAGACTCAACTCCAAAGAGTAAAGTTTCCCCCAAGTGCTTGTGGAAAGCAGCTTTGTGGACCCCAGTGACAAAGGACAGGTCTGTCAATCTAGGTGGGGCCTGGGAATCAGTATTGTGGCTAGTGCCCCTGCAGTTGACGCCAGAGTACCATAGCGTTGTAGTTTTAAGAGTTTGTTGTCTGTCTATCTATCTATCTATCTGTCTATCTATCTATCTATCTATCTATCTATCTATCTATCTATCTATCTATCTATCAAGAAGGGCTTCTCTCTATGCAGCCCTCGCTAGCCTGGAACTCCTGATTGTGGACCAGAATGACCGAACTGGGTAACCTCTCTGCCTCCCGAGTGTTAGGACTAAAGGCTGCATACACCCTGCTCAAAGATTTACTTTAGGTTTCATTATGTGGACGTGGGGGAGGGGTATATGCTTGTGAGTGCAGGTGCAGAAGCAGGCCAGAAGAGGGTCTTGGATCCCTGATGCTGGACTTACAGGCCTTTTGTGATTTGACCTTCCCTACCCCCATCCTGCACGGACGCTAGAAGGTCCGTCCTCCGCCAGCGCGATAACCACTCTTAATAACCGAGCCTTCTCTTCAGCCTAGGTTTGCTGGTTTTGAAGTGACAGACTAGATGACAGAGACAAATTCTCTCTGAACTCCTCCTTTCCAGCCCCCTTTCCTGAGCTTTTGGAGAGGAGGTCATCCCCCACCCCCGGGATCCTCATCAAAGAGGCAACATGGAGATCTCTCTGAAACCCCTCTGAGGTAGAGTCCCAGGCATCCACCGGATCAAGCAGCTTATTGTGCTGAATCATTCTGTAACAGGACGAGCGAGCCCCTTTCCCTTTCCCCAGTTCTTCGGGGACCTTTGAGGACTGGTAGGATTCACCTCCCTCATAGCAGCTACCCCACTCTTGAATGATGCCAGCTACTACGGCCCCGGAGACTGTCTCAGTTGGACTCTAGTGCTAGCTAGGGTCCACCTTCTTCAGACTTCTGCAACCTTATCAAGAATGCCCAGAGGCTCACCACCAGTGGTCTCCATGGCAACCGACAGCGTATCAGAGATACAAACCCCTTTTAGAGAAGGGGCTGGGAGCCGCGCCCCTCTCCAGTCCCTGAACGCACAGCCACCTCGTGCAAGCGGACCCTCTTCCCTCCCGCAGGGTTGGGACGCCCCCCTCCCCGGGTTCCTTCCAGAGGGCTCCCGGGACTCAGCGGTCCCCCAGAGGTCAACAGAGAGATATTGATGGTTTTTCACTGGGGGGGGCGGGAGGGGGACGACGATGAAGAGCTAGGAAGCAGAATGCACTTGACCCCCCCCTCCCCGGGGACTGAGAGGGACCGGGCACGCGGCACAGGCGGCGGGAGCCAGCCCGGGGGCGGGCGGTCCCCTAAGTCCCACCTTCAGGGCGGCGCCTGGCGGCGGGGAGTGTCAGGAAGAGGAAGAGCGCGGCCGGGTGCGCGGCGCGGAGCAGGGGCCCGGCCGAGGCAGCGGTGCGCGGGCCACCATGGCCACGGACGAGCTGGCCAGCAAGCTGAGTCGGAGGCTGCAGATGGAGGGCGAGGGCGGCGAGGCGACCGAGCAGCCGGGGCTCAACGGGGCGGCGGCGGCAGCGGCTGAGGCTCCCGACGAGACTGCCCAGGCGTTGGGCAGCGCGGACGACGAGCTGAGCGCCAAGCTGCTGCGGCGCGCGGACCTCAACCAGGGCATCGGCGAGCCGCAGTCGCCCAGCCGCCGCGTCTTCAACCCCTACACCGAGTTCAAGGAGTTCTCCAGGAAGCAGATCAAAGACATGGAGAAGATGTTCAAGCAGTGAGTGCCCTCGCGCCCGGTTCCCCACCACCCTAGACCCGGCCTCGGGCCGGAACCTCCAGTAATCCCATCTAGGATTCCCCAGGACCCGGACCCACCAGGGTGGGGAACTCTGCTGCCCCTTCCAGAGAGCCACGAGGCTTCCAGACCCACCACCCAAGCACGCAAGTGGATCTGGGGAACCCCCTTTCCCGGTCCTGGCATGTGACCCCCTCCTCCTGGTGATGCTGCCCTCGGGATACTCCACACGGGTTGGGAGCACCCCGAGGTCCCTTCTAGATAATCGCAGGTCCCCAGCGAGTTCCCACGAGGGAACCGATCCCCTTCCCACTGTTAATGTTACTGCACGTACCACCCTAAACCCACACACACCGAGAAAGGGCCAGTGGCTTCCTCCCTTCCTTTCCTGTCCCAACTACTGGACTCCCTACCCCCCCACCTCGATAAGGCACCCCTATTGCCTCTTAAGGGGACATTCCCGGCACCCATGCGAAACATATGCCTTTTACTAGGGTCCTTTAATTTCTTCTGCTTAGCTCTGGTCTCTCTAGTTCTAGATTGGGACTACCTCCCCGTGCCACACACACACACACACACACACACACACACCCCTCAGTTATTCTGTTTACTTACCATGGGTGAAAAAAAACGCTTCAGCCCTTCCACTCCCGCCCACCCTGTTGGCCATGTCCTTTTCCTTAACACTGTGTGACCGCACAGTAGGAGAGAGCTCCTCTGTCCCTGTCCCCCCGGTCTTCAAATATGTATTTCCCCTATTATCAGGACAGAGTCCCCTGGGGCTTAGTCCTTCTCCACACACTGTGAGTCCACCTCCCTGAGCTCTCCACCCGGAACCCCTTCACTCAGCGGCGGGCGGTGCAGTGGTGTCTCCCTTGCCCTTTATCAGAAAGCAGCCCTCTTCCCAGCAATAGTCTTCCCCCTCCCATACAATCCCCGGTGCCCGGTACCCGGTGCCCGGCGCCCGGCGCCCTGCTCCCGTACTCTCTGGGCAGAAAGGGGACCCCTTGCTATGTGCCCTGCCTGGGGTCTCCAACCGCCACACTCCAGTTCCTGTGATCCCAAGCTGTACCCTTACCAGATTAGGGTGTCCCCTAGACCTGCGGGCCCAGCCATTCCACCCCCACAAAATAAAGCAATATGGAGGGGGGTGGAAAGAGTACCCATGGGGGTAGAGAAGGTGCCCTCCATAGGACCGTCGTCCCTACTTTGATCAAGCCACCTATGGTTCCTGGAAAGGAAACAGTCCTCCAGGTACCAGGCCCGAGTAGGGCGCAGAGGGGTCCAAACCACTGAAGCTGAGTTTTGGGTGGGGTACGCAGGGAGTCCCAAAGCAGAAAACTGTAGGCAGGTAAAGGATTGAGAGCCCCAGCCACACCCAGCTGACAATACCCAGACACCAATCGGGAAGCCCGTGAAGGGGGCGTTTCCTCCATCCGGGGTCCAGAGAGGGCTTTCCTGCGTCCCACTTCCCACTTCCCACCCAGTCCGTGGGTGACTAGAAAGTCCCTCGTGCTGCTGGAATACACTCCCAAACTTCTCCATGGAGGTTCCAGGGTGAGGGGATACCCACTGGCTTCAGTCTGCGCCGACTGACCAGGCCAGGAGAGCAGGAATCCGCATTCCTTGCTTTTGAATCTTAGGACAACTGTGACTTACAGGTAGAGCCAGCCTGTGGGAGTGTCCCAGAGGATATTCGTGTGTCATAGATCTCTGTTGAGATAGGACTGAGGCAGTGCAGCCCACACATGCCTCCCAGCAGCCCTGTGACCCAGGACTTTACAGCTACAAAATGACAGGAGTAGGATTCGAACTCAGACAGGGTAGCTTCCAAAGCCCCAGCCTTCCCTTCAGAACTGTCTCTCACAGATGCCTGTGTCAGTGTCTCAAATCACATCCTGACACCTCCCTCTCTCTCTCTCTCTCTCTCTCTCTCTCTCTCTCTCTCTCTCTCTCTCTCTCTCTCCCCCGTCTCCCTCCCCCTCTCCGTGTGACACCCCCAAAGAGCAAACTCGGGAGAGACCACTTGGATTTGTGGGGACAATGGTCTGGAAGCTGTGTTTGTACTCAGTTTCACACAGGCTGTTTTGGGGGGAGCAGTTTAATTGAGAGGTGCTTTTGTGGAGATGAGAGAGTCCTGGCCTCCTCAGAGCTACCTCTTGGCACTAGTGCTGCATGCTGGGGTGTTGGGAGGGGCAGGAAGGGGCCAGAAAGCTGGACCTCAGGAGAAGGAAGCGCCACTCGCCAGGGTCCCTTGCTGGGGCACAGAGCTGCTGATGTTGTATTCAGGGAAACAAGGCTTCACTGTGCCCCATGAGCCCAGCCCAGCCGGGGCTCGGCTGGGAACAGCCACAGCTAGCTTCTCAGAGCACAAAATACACGATCTGTTTCCACTGTGCAAGCGGCAGTTGCCTCCTGGGGCCCAGCAGGTCCCAGGATCTGAGCCAGGGCTCTGTTGAGAGCAGAGGGCAGGAAGGAGTGGAACTGGTGCCCTCGAAAGTGGAGCTAGCTTTTCCTTGGCGGCTAGGAGGCCAGGCTTCCTGCGTCATCTTCCTTGTCATCCCTGGACCTCAGTCTACCCCTGTGTAAAAGGAACGGGCTGTGTGTGATGAATCTCAAAGACACTTATGTTCTAGGGCTCTGGAGCACTGATGTTCTTCAGAACTACGGTGCAGTCTTCTGGTCCATGCATTCAGTGTGGACGAGCAGATACCGCCTGAGAACAGTGGTTGAGGGAGTGCCGGAGGAAACAGCACTGCCAGCTGACTCCAGCCCCTCTCCCCATTTTACAGACAGGAAAACTGAGGCCCAGAAGAGAGAAGTGACCAGCTCGGAATCATGGGTTTTTCTGGAGGTGGGGCCTAGAGATGACATGTATTGAGTTCCCCCTTCGGTCAGGCATAGAGGCCCTGCATCTTAGAGCCTGTACCCTACCCTCTCGCCCTACCCCTCGTGGCCTCAGACTCTATCCCTTCTCTCTCTCACACACACACACTCAACCTCCTCCCCTCTCTCTACCCACTCATCCAGAGTTGTTTCTAGAAGTTTCCAAGACAAAAAGGCATGGGACAGGTCCACAAAATTTCAGGGATGGCTACCCTCTGAGCCGATAACAGCCCAGGGAGAACTCTGGAAGGTTCTGTAAGCTGACGCTTGCCTGGAAGGCAGGCACCCACATAATTGTGAACGAGCTGTGGAATCTGAGGAAGGTGCCCTAGTTCCTTGTCCCGTCTGGCCAGCCTCCTCCCCACCCGCTTCATCCCATGACCCCTTGCAGCAGGCAGGCAAGGTCCCCTTTCTTTCTGGCTTCCTATCACAAGCTCCTGGGGCCACCGGGCCTCCTCTCTCTTCCCTTCCTGCTTGACAGTCTGCAGCCCTACAAGGCTGTGGATTTAGCAGCATGTGGACCTAGAGCACATTCCTTAACCCTCTCTGGGTCTCTTTCCTCACCTGATGGTGCTGTCAGATGCGTAACCTAGGACTTGGCACTGAATCAGTACTTACTAACTTACTGTCACCACTGTCCCAAGTTCACCATATGCCCTGGCCCTGGCGGCAGCCATCAGCACCGATCCTGAGGTAGCTCAGAATGAGCCTCTGGCTGCCTCCGCTTCCCCCCCACAGAGCCGCCAGGCTGTGAGGCTGGCAGCAGCCCTTTGCATTGGGCAGGGATGACAGGGATACAACCCGTTGCCACTTTTCCTCTTGCCCAGCAGACGCTCTGATTGACGGCTACATATTGCTTTGATAAATAACAGAAATAGAGAGATGAATTCATTATCACTTAATTACGTGGCAGGCAGGTGGTAGAAGAAAAGGGGAGAGCTAACGGCAGCCCTTGGAGCGACACAAAACTGGGACACACGGGCCCTTGCCACCCAGCTGGGTGTCTGAGCAGGGTACTGGGCTTCTGAGCCTCTGTGTCTCCTGGGGCCTTAGGACCCTACCTGACGTGGGGAAACAGAACTGTCACAGGTTTGGCCTGGGGTCTGGGATCATGGATGGTCTTAGAAGACAAAGGTGCCACCTGCCACCCAGCAGCTATCTTTCTCAAGTTTTGCATACGAAAATCCAGCTGCAGGCACTGTCCTTGGGAATTCTATGGTGGGTCCACAGGGCCAGTAATGGAAGGCTTCTGTGTGTCTACCGTTAGGAAAGACTGCAGCCACGCGTCCCCACAGCAGCCTGGGGGTGGTGTCGAATTAAAGGTGTCCCCAGCCCTGTCCTTACTAGAGAGTCCCAGGGGAACTCACCTCAATTACTTAGAGGTCAAGTTTAGTCCTCAAGACTCAAAGAGGTGAGTCACTTGGCCAAGGTGGTGAGTGCTACTTGTACGATTAGCTCTAGGAGGCTAGCAGGCTTGGTGGGGGTTGAGGTGCCTCCTACCCCAGGGAGGAAGGATTCCCAACAAGGACCTCTTCTCTTTTCCACCCACTTCCCCTCTGCGTCTGAGTCACCTCTCCTCCCCCTCCTGGGGACTTTCTGGTTGGTGGGGGGAGCGATGGTTACACCTCCCATTGCCCCACCTCCCTCCTTCCCAGCCTTCTGGTTGAGGTCCAGGCCTGGCCCAAGGGTCATCAGGACTTCCAGAGGCAGGTTGGAGGCCCCCTTCTGCAAGGACGGCTCCTCTGAGGAGTTAGTCACGTCACAGCCTCTTACAAGGAACGGTCCCCACACCCTGCAGTCGCTGAGTTCCTTCTGGCTGCTCAACAACCTTCTTGCAAAGCGGAAGTCCAGCTTTGCAAAAACAGAGCAGGCTGCAGGGCCAGGCAGGTGTGGCTAGCTGGGCCCAGCCTGGCTGTGCTGAGCAGGAAGTCCTTTTTAGGACTCAGCCATTTGACGGATGAATGAGGCCTCTGTTGACCCACTGGGTAGCAGGATCTTGACTCTCTTCTTCTTCTTCTTCTTACTACTACTACTACTACTACTACTACTACTACTACTACTACTACTACTACTACTTATTGTTATTGTTGTTGTTGTTGTTATTATTATTATTATTATTATTATTATTATTATTATTATTATATGGGTGTTTTGCCTTTGGAGGATATTGCATTCCCCAAACTGGAGTTACACACAGTGGAAGTTTCCATATGGGTGCTGGGAATTGAACCCAGGTCCTCTGCGAGAACAGCAAGTGCTCTTAACCACTGAGCCATCTCTCCAGTCCTGCCGGCTCCCTTCCTGATACTACCGGCCACTTCACAGGTAGGGAGACTGAGCTCAGAAGATTGGGTCCAGAGCTAGTGAGAGGCAGAGGCAGTCTCTTCATCGGGGGTCTATCTCCCTACCCTGATTTCTCCCTCACGTGGTCCACAGGCCTTCATGTCTCACTCGTAATGTGGAGCTGTCAGAAAATGCATCTCCCCAAGTGCTTCCCAATTCTGGTGGCGCTGGCCTGTCATCCCAGCTGCTCAGGCGGCTGAGGCGGGGGGATAGAAAAACTCAAGGCCAGCCTGTGCTGCAAAGTAGGTTCGAGACCAGCCTGGGCCACTCTGCAAGACCTCAGCATGCATGGGACCCTGGGGTTAATCCCCAGCATCACAGAAAGAAACCAAGAAAGAGAAAGTACAAGGCCAGTCTGTCTACTTCCATTTCCCTTCCTGGTGACGGCAGGCAGGTGACTTTGTCTGTGTGATCTCTTCAGGAGTACTGTGAATGGAGTCAAGAGTGGGTAACAACACTGGGTTATATTCATACTCGGTATCATAAGTGATTATTAAAGGTGGGCGGAGAATAGAGCGACGGCAAGACGCTCCCACATCGCCACCTTGGCTCAGCCCGTGGGTGGTGTCAAACTTGAGGTTAAGACAACCCTGAGTCTTGGCAGCTCTCTGGCAAGTAGCTCTCAGCTTGGAGGCTCTCACTGGACCTTCTGGAAAACAGGGGAGGGGGCCTGTGAGCACTGCACACTACTTGGTCCCTAAACCCCTGATATTCATGGTAATAAGAGAGCACGGAGACTGGGGGCCGGAGCCTGGGGACCGCTGAGACCAGCGTCCCTTCAGCAGTCGATCCTCCTGTGGCCATTTGGAAGCAGCAACACAGGCCTGGGCTGGGTGCCAGAAGGGACAGAATGTGGTTAGTTCCCTGTACCCCTTTGCTGGGGCAACAGCTGTGATAATGGCTTCGCTTCAGCCAGCACAGCAGGGCTGGGGCTGGGGGAGCGAGGGCTGCCTACCTGAGGGAACAGTGAGCCCTCTGTCCTCAGAGGAATTCAAGGCACCAAGCAGGGAAAACCACATTGGGAGTTGGCCCTTACGGCCGGCGGCCGGGCTGGCTGAAGTGACCTCCACTCACTACCCTTTCTAGCCCTGGGACTCTCCAACCCAGTGTCTGGAGGCAGCCGGATATGGTGTGGTTTTGTTTTGTTTTGTTTTATCACAGTTGGACCCCACCTGCACCCATGCTGACCTTGGCCAGTGCACTTTCTTTCTGCTTCAGCCTCCTCGAAAGGGATGTCTGGAGGGAGAATGCCACCCTTGTGACTCGGGGTTATCAGGACGGAGGGAGAGGACAGACAGAGATGGGGGAGCGCGGCTGACTAAGATCACATTCAGACCTAAAGACAGGGTCAGCCTGGGTGGCAGCTGGAGGGAGGGTGGATGGGAGGGATCTTTTTTGTCACATCCAGGACAGCAGCTGCTGAGCCCTCCCCTGGCGTGAACTATGCACGGGGAGGGAGGCTGGAATGTGGGCTGGGTGCCAGGCAGCCACAACGTCGTTGTCGTCCTGTCCCTCGGATGCTGAGAAAAGGTGCTGAGCTCCAAAGCCTGAGTTTTGTTATCAGAGCTTGGTGACACTGGCTTTCCTGAACCAGACCCAAGAGTCCCGGAGGGGAGCATCAGGCCCAGCCCCAGAGGCCCATGGGAAGAGGGAGCCAAAGGGGGGAGTCCAGCTAGTAATATCCCACCTGCTGTGTGGAATTATCATTCCCCTGCCCTGGGCCCCAATTTTCCTCCATAAGCTGGTGGGCCAGGCTAGGTGGATGAACCCCGAGGGCCAACCTTTCCTTCCCGGATCCTCGGAGCCTCCTGGAGCCTCATTTCCAGCTCAGAAAGAAAGGCAGCAGGATGAGAGGGTCTCCCCAGCCTCGCCTCTCTCACGAGAACACCATCATTTCCCACAGCTGTTCACTTGCTTGGAGGTGTGGGGACAGTCCCCACTGTTACCCCCTTACAGGGAGGAAAGCAGGGCGACCAGGGGCTACCTGCTTAAGGCTCCAGTCCCCTACAGTTTAGCCAGACCCCCTAAGGTGCTGGATATTAAGTCAAGCCTAGAAGGGGAAGAGAATGCTGAGAAGCCCCTTGGCCATCTATCCAGTCTGACTTCCTACCCCTCAGGTCACTCCACTCCTCCCAATTCTGTAGGGAGCTAGGCCTAGACCCCTTGGAGAAGCCAGCATGGGTTTGTTTGTAAGACCGCCTTACCTAGACTCGAAAACTCTTTTCTTTTTCTTTTTCTTTTTCTTTTTTTCGGAGCTGGGGACCGAACCCAGGGCCTTGCGTTTGCTAGGCAAGCGCTCTACCACTGAGCTAAATCCCCAACCCGACTCGAAAACTCTTATGCAAACCTAGCTGACCTCAAACTCACTGCAATCCTCCTGCCTTAATCTTCCAGGTGCTGAGATTATTGACAAGGGTCATCACACCCAGCTCCAGCATAGCGGGGACTTTTGTCCTGTTTTTCTCTTATAATTTAGTGTTCTGTGTCCATGTGCGCACCTGACTGTGTACGTGCATTATGTGATGCAGTACTGGGGATGGCCAGAAGAGGGCGACAGACGCCGTGGCGCTGGCGTTACAGGTGCTTGTGAGCTGGCTGGCCCGGGTGCTGAAACCCAAACCTGGTCCTAACCCAAACCTGGTCCTCATGATTGAGCAGCAGTGCTCTGGGCCTCCAGGGTGGTTTTTATTAACCCAACGTCACTGCCGTTTTCATAGTAAGGATGTGAAATGCTCAGTGTAGCATCTGGTGCATGATCTTGATGGCAATGGCCGGTTTTAAGGTATTAAGCACCTACTGTGTGTCTGGCCCTGTGCTGAGAGCCAACTTGAATCATCTCGCAATCCTTGCCTCACTTTCAGAGTGGGCTCTTTAATCTGCGTGGTAGACATGGTGAAAGTGGGGTTCTTGGGGTCAGGTGACCAGCAGGGCCACCCAACCAACAGAGGCAGGGTTGGGTTTTGAATACAGGGTGAGTATGTAGTCGACTTTTCTCTCAGGTCAGTCCTGTGAACTAGTCACCCATGTACACCTTTAGGGCCTCCCCCAGGGCCATCTCCCACCCTGCTTTTGGCTCTGTGTCACCTGGCTTGGCGATCGATGTTTTTCGGAACTGTAGCCAGCCCCTGCATCGTCCCCTGGAGACTGGAGTTGGCCTGGGTTGGGGCCCTGCCCTGGTAATTGAATGACCTTTGATTGATATAGACTGCGGCTTGAGGCGTGGCCTGGCCCAGCCTGAAGCTGCCAGAAACCAGGGAATCCACAACCCAACGTGATCTCCAAGTTTGGGCATGGCGTGTGCTTCCTTTAGTCTGAGATAATTTATTCTGGCTTTAAAAGAAGCATAGACCCAGCTGGGGACACAGAAAAACAAGGGACATGTGGCTCCCGAGCTGGGGTCCCAGGCTAGAGCCCTTTTCAGTGGTCCTCCAGTTCTGACCTGCTATGATTGCCGAGCATGTAAAGTGCCTGGCACACAGAAGTTACTTGGCAACATAACCAAATCTCACCAGAGTGGTGATGGCTGCCAGGAAGCTTACTTACTGTGTGGGCCGTGCTGTGGGCTTGGCATCTATGAGCCCAAGCAGGTCTCCCAATGACCAAGAGGCACCATGACATCTGCGTTTCTCAACCATGCTCCAGTGACGACGTTTAGTACCAGTGACGTTTAGTTGCACTGTCAACTTGACACGATTTAGAATCCCTGGAAAGGGAAGCTCAGTGAGGGATTGTCTGGACCAGGTTGGCCTGTGGGCGTGTCTTTAGGGGGCTGGATTATGCTAATTGATGTGGGGAGGCCCTGCCTAAGAGTGGGCAGTATCATTCCCTGGGGTAAAGCACTTGAACCAAAAGCAATCTGGGGAGAAAGGGGTTTATCTGGCTTAGACTTCGATGTCATAGGACATCGCTGGGAGGAGTCAAGACAGGAACTCATAGGAACTTGAAGCAGAAACCAAGGAGGAATCCTGCTTGCTGTTTCCGACTCACGATCAGCTAACTTCCCCATCCAGCCCAGGGAATGGCGCCACCCACAGTGGGCTGGGCCCTCCTAAATCAGTTAGCCATCAAGGTAATCCCCCACAGGTAGACCTGCAGGCCAATCTGATCTGGGCAAACCCTCAATTGAGATTCCCTTCTCAGATGACTCTAGACTGTATCGGGTTGACAATTAGAGCTAACTAGGACAAGTCGGGAAAGCGATCCGGGAGACAGAAAGCACAGCAAGGACTCTTTCGGTTCATTCGCTCTGCGGTTGGTGGCTATGATGTGGCCGGTTGCTTCAAGCTGCTGCCAGAACTACCCCAGCCATCATGGCCCGTTCTCTCCAACCTGCTTTTTGTCAGGATATTTTAGCATAACCTCAAAAAAGAGACTCAGACCAGAGCATTCTCCTTGCAGGGGGCTGTACGGATGCCGTAGGCAGATTTTTTGATGTCTGTTCAGTAGCACCTCTGACACCCACTTAAGACAAGCAAAAATTGTGCCAAGATGTCACCAGATGCCCCTTAAAGGTCACACGTTCTTCGTTGTACTGAGGGGGAGCCCAGGCAGTCTGACGTGAGAACTGTGACGCGGTCCACGTTCAGAATGTAAGGGACTCTGTGGTCCCAAGGGACACAGAAGAGGTGTCCTTTGTGTCTTGCCTTGGGAAAGACAAGCCCCTCATCAGGTACCCCTGTTGACAAAGAAATGCAGTGGGAGCCCAGCCTTCCACCTCCAGCAGACACAGTGCTGCGACAGGAGAGTGCCCAGTCACCTCAGGGGTGGGGGTGGTTCCTGCTGCAGATGGTGGCTGGGCCTTCACAGCCCTTGCCTGCCGGACTGGCATTCACCACATCCTCTCATACTTGCCCTATCCAGCAGTCCCTCTGTCCTCGGGGCCACTAGCCTGCCTGTCCCCACCCAGCGCTCTTACTCTGTTAGGGAACACATGGTCTGTGCTTCCTTCCTTCCAAGGCCTGATTCACCCATACATCAACTATTTATACCCCTCACACAAATGCTCGCCTTGGCGCTGCTGGCAGACACCGATCTGCAGGTGGCCACGGGACACAGAAGGGGACAGGGCACAGATGCGTTGATTTATAAGTTCATCAGCCGGGTTGGGGATTTAGTTCAGTGGTAGAGCACTTGCCTAGCAAGCACAAGGCCCTGGGTTCAGTCCTCAGCTCCAAAAAAAAAAAAAAAAAAAAAAAAAGTTCATCAGCCTGACAGACCTGGGATAGTGGCCCAGCTCTTTTCCTTACTGCTGTGTGACCTTGGGTAGGTCAGTTAGCCTCTCTGAGCCTCTGGTTATTAAGAGCGTTAAGGAGTAATAAAGCTGCCGTCCAACCCGGGGGCTGTTTAGATGTCTACAGTCAGGTGCGGCTGTGTGTAATTGGAGAGGGGCACAGGGGAAAGCCAAGGAGAAGCAGGAAGGGCACCCAGTATCTGTAATTGAGCCCGTACTTGTCCTCAGGCAGAAAAGCCTGCTGTCACCCTGAGGACACTTCCCCCAGGCTCACGTCCCAGGAGACAACCAGAGCAGCTGTGTGTCACCCTGACCAGCAGACTTGGCGGTGCAGACAGCACCTTTACTGGCTAGAAAGTGGATTGGAAGCTAGCTACCTCTGGCCACTCACAGCACAAGGAGTGTGAGGACATAGAGAAGGGACATCCAGACCCTGTCCTCACCCATCCCTGACCCTGCCAGGCTGTTGGTGGCAGAGGGAAGAAGGGAAGGGCGGAAACAGAGGCCTGATTATCAACTGGTTCTGTGCCAGCACACCCACCCCGCTCCCTGCGGGCTCCCAGAACAGCCTGTTCCCTGAACACACCCAGATCCACCGCCCTGCTGTGACTGCGGCCCTGCCTCCCTCCCAGACACAGTGCTCCAAAGAGGCTGCTGAGACCCTTGGCTCGGAAGTCATTCCCAAGTCACTCATGCCACAGTCTGAGCACCTAGTAGGTGCTTTTTATTCTCTCTCCCAGAGAACCTTGGCATAAGCTGGGGCGGGAAGATCCCCGAGTGAAGGGTGCTGGCTCCCTCCCGTGAAGGGGCGTGGCTCTGTTAGAGTGGAACACGCACCACAGAAAGAAATAGAGGAATGTGATGTGCACATGAACCGTCCCAACTGTACAGACAGGAAGGAGGATTGCTGTGAGCACAGGGCCAACCTGGGCTACATAGTGACTTGTAGGACAGCTGGGGCTGCCAGGTGAAACTGTCTAAAAAAAATTAAACATTGAGACCATCTCCGACATCCATGCATTCTCTGGCCACTGGGAATGATTTCGTATTCACGCATGTGTACACACACACACACACACACACACACACACACACTGCCCATCGAGGTGCCTAGACCAGAGAGAGCAGGACCCACAGGCGTGACGTGAGAACATCTGCTTGTTCACACCACACACAGTACAGGAGGCTGTGGTTTCCCCCTCCACGCCTTGGGTTTGTGTGAGAATTAGCACTGTTTAAAATACAGGATGCTGCCAGACCACGTGGTAAGGGCCCTTCCAGCCCTGATGGGAAGACACTGACCACTTCCTGTACCCCCGGCTCTCGGCCTCTCTGCATCCTCCCAACACCAGGTCCGTCATGATAGCCTTAAGTCTCTCTCTGCGCCCACAGGTATGATGCGGGCAAGGATGGCTTCATCGACCTGATGGAGCTGAAACTCATGATGGAGAAGCTGGGGGCCCCCCAGACGCACCTGGGCCTGAAGAGTATGATCCAAGAGGTGGATGAGGATTTTGACAGCAAACTCAGCTTCCGGGAGGTGAGTCCATCCCCCAGGCCACTCCCGGCCAGCCACACCTGAGCACTGGGTGGCCAGCCAGCTGTGAATAACTGAGGCTTGCAAGGCATTCTTAGCAGGTATCCTCCTGCCTCAGCCAAACTAGTGCTGGGATTACGAATGTCGGCCATCACGATCAGCTATTTTGAACGACTCCTATGTATGCACGCCACTGAGTTGTGGAAAAGGCTGTGTGCTCTGAGGGTCTGGAGATTTAGAGTGGGAAGTCTCTGAAATGAGGTGCTTGGCTCGGAGGAAAGGAAGGTAACGGTTCTGCTGAGGGGACCAGGCATGGTGCTAGGTAGCTTCACATTCTCTGAGGCAGAAGCTATGGACCAGCCCGTTTAGGGAATGGCTGGAGAGACCAAGGCTCAAAGCACAATAGCCACGGCGCGTGCTGAAGAGATGGCTCAGTGGTTAGAGCACTGACTGCGCTTCCAGAGGTCCTGAGTTCGAATCCCAGCAACCACACGGGAGGCTCCCAACCCTCTGTAATGGGATCCGGTGCCCTCTTCTGGTGTGTCTGAAGACAGCGACAGTGTACTCATATCTAAAATAAATAAGTTGTATGGTTCTAGGCCCCAGAAGGCATAGAGTTGCGGCTGTGAGAAAGTAGGTGCTCCAGACAATGCTAGCCCTTAGAGAGCTGGCATGAGTCAGAGAAGGTAGGGAAGAGAGGTGGCGTCAAGGGCTTCTTAGGTTATGTGGGGATAACCAGAGGCCAGGGGAAATGGTACCCCAAAAATAGCTTGGGGTCAGAGAGCATCCATCCGAATCCTTCTAGCGCAGAAGCCGTTTGCTGTCTCTGAACCATCTTCCCACTGCGGGATGGGAGTGTGGTCCCTCTGGGGCTTTGTGAACACAGTGCAGATTTGTGTGGAGGACAGCGGGTGACAAGTAGAGCCGCCCTGAAGCCACTGGTGGGAACTCTTTTTTTTTTTTTTTTTTGGTTCTTTTTTTGGAGCTGGGGACCGAACCCAGGGCCTTTGCGCTTCCTAGGTAAGCGCTCTACCACTGAGCTAAATCCCCAGCCCCAGGTGGGAACTCTTTAACCCAGGGTCCTAGCAGGACAGACCAGGAAGGTGGGGGCCAGAGCCCCGCCTATCTTGACTTCCGGTCCTGCAGGTGAGCACGCAGCCTTTCTGCAGAGGGATCTGAGCTGGGGCTTGGGTGCGGCCGGGGACTTTGTCCCCATTATCCCTCACTGACCCCTGTGCCCTCGTCCACAGTTCCTTCTGATCTTCCGCAAGGCGGCAGCAGGGGAGTTGCAGGAAGACAGTGGCTTGCACGTCCTGGCCCGCCTCTCCGAGATTGATGTCTCCACAGAGGGCGTCAAGGGTGCCAAGAACTTCTTCGAGGCCAAGGTGAGGAGCCAGGGACTGCACGGTCCAGCTGTGCGATGACAGGGCTAACACGGAGGACTGGCGCGGTGCCTCCCTGTCCCTCGAGGCTGCAGAGGAGAGGTGGGGCTGACCTTTCGTGAGGGCCATGAGGCTCCCTGGATGCCCCACCCTTGCCAGACCTAGCCTGGAGGAAGCCACAGGGCTGCATGTACAGCCTCCCCCCTTCAGTGCATATATAGATGAGGGGAGGGGACATATTTGGTTCAGCGGCTCCTGAACCCATCCAGAACCCCACCTTTTCTTATTTCTTATTTCCATGAAAGGCTGATCCCCTTCCCTTCTCTCTCTTCAAACCTTTGATAGAGATGTCAGGGTTCATCAGTGGACCAGTATGTCTGACCTAGGACAGGATGTCAAGGGCATCACAGCTGTCTGTAAACCCCCACTGCTTCTGCCAGTGAATATTCTCTCGCTCTTCCTCTCCCTCTCCCTCTCTCTCTCTCCTTCTCCCTCTCTCTCTCCCTCTCCCTCTTCCTTTCCCTCTCCTTCTCTCTCTCCTTTCTGTGAGTGTGTCCATCTGTCTGTCTGCCTCCTCTTTCTTACTCTCTCAGAGAGAAATGGTCTCATATAACCCAGGCTGGCCTTGAACTTCTGATCCTTCCGCCTCTGTCTCCCCAGAGCTAGGATCATAAATGTTTAGTACCATGACCGGTTTTCTGCAGCACAGCACAAAACCCAGGACGTCACCCATGCTAGGCAAGCACTTTACCAGCTGGGCTCTATGTCCCCGCCTCTGCCAGAGAGCCCTGTGGTCAGTTTCTGTGTGCAAGATTCTATGTGGACAAACTAAGGCTGAGAGGTGACTGTGGCTCACAAGGGCCGGGGCCAGAAAGGTCCCCTGGAAAAGCAGCTCCCTGGGCTGATCTGATGTGGAGACCACACCCCTGACCTGTCCCCCCTCCCCCTCAGGTGCAGGCCATCAACGTGTCCAGCCGCTTTGAGGAAGAGATCAAAGCCGAGCAGGAGGAAAGGAAGAAGCAGGCTGAGGAGGTGAAGCAGCGGAAAGCGGCCTTTAAGGAGCTGCAGTCCACATTCAAGTAGCCAGAGCCAAGGCCAAGACCTGGCCCGGCCCCGTGTGCAGTCTGGGGGTACGGGTCGGTCCAGGAGACCTGTGGGAGACTAGCTCCCAGGTCCTGGTCTCTGTGCCTGGACCACTATGAAAACGCAAACTGTATGTGACCGGGAGTCTCCTCAGTGGTTGGTCCAGGCCCTGCTCCCTTCCGCTGTTCATGCGGCTGTGACACCAGCCACCAGCATCCTCTTTGGCCATCCCTACGTCTCTTGTTCTCTGGCCACTCTGCTGCCTGCTCTAGCCCAACTCCAGCCCATTCACGCCCCTGCCTTTGGTACCAGCTACTTTCTCCACTCATCACCTACCCTTAACTATAGGCCGCCCTGCCATGGTCCAGCAGAAAGTGAGACCCTCCCCAGGACTCTTCCTTTCAGATCGGCCCCATCTCCGCTGAAGGTGGAGGGACTCCTATATTGGTGAGGAGATCCAGGGACTCTTATAGTAGTGAGGAGATCCAGGCCCTACCACTCTAAGCTAATATAAATGGGGCCCAGCCAGGCAGGGTGAAGGCCACTGAGCGAATCTACCTCACAGGCTACACTCTGTCAGGCATGCCACGGGGGATGTGAGTGATAGGGTTCTGTGGGGTGGGTCCCAAGGGGCTGTGGAGAGGAGGGTGGGGTTCCTAAGGGATTGGCCTTTTCAGGGTAGACTTCAGCACTCTGCCTTGACTCCCCACGGAGTGCCTGATGTGTTTATGTGCACTGGCAATAGGACACGGGGCTGGCACCCCTTTCACACTACCCTTCCTTGAGATTGTCACCAGCGATGGCACCAGCCTGTCAGCACCAGATCGCATGGGGACCCCCCTGTCACCAGACAGGCCATAGTGAAACCCGTGCCGCTCCTCCATAGCTCATGTGCTTGCTTTACGTGTGTGTATGTGTGTGTCCGTTGCTGTGTTGTGGAACTGTGACGTCACCTCAGTCTAAGTGAACGGCCACCGGGGCCACCGTTATGCAATGTTCCTCGTGTCACTGCTTGTGAAACTTGATGACTCTTTGTTTTACTACAATGCCTCGAGAGCCCCCAGGACCCCTGCAGGACTTGCAAAGGTTTTATTTTTTCGGTCTTAGAACCTGTGAGAATCGGAGGGGCCAAGCCCAGCCCAGCTCAGCAGCCGTGGCCCTGGCTTGTTTGCCTTAGCGGATATGTTTATACAGAGGAATATAAATTCCCTTTACTTTTGGCTGTTTGCATTTTATTTTTGGTTCCCCCTCTCAACACCTCTCCCCCGACCCCACTCCCCCAAAAAATGAAAAAAGCTTCATTCGGTGGTACGATTATTTTTTTTAACTAAAAGGAGATAAAATTCTATATTCTTATGTGTGCGTGGTTTTTGATGACTAACCGGAGACAAAGGCGGACAGGATTTATTCTGGATCTGGGCGGCCACAGCAAGTGCCCAGGGAGGAGGGCACTCTTGCTGGAGAGATCTGTCCCTTAGCATCTGTAAAACAGTGATCTAAGCACCCATATTAAACCCACTTCATCCTTAAAGGAGCTCACCGAAGGAGCACTGGGTTGTTTTTTTCTAAGAATATATATATTGTAACTGTCTTCAGACACACCAGAAGAGGGCACCAGATCCCATTACAGATGGCTGTGAGTCACCATGTGGTTACTGGGATTTGAACTCAGGACCTCTGGAAGAGCAGTCAGTGCTCTTAACCACTGAGCCATCTCTCTAGGCCAGGAGCACTGGTTTTTAATCCCTTTTAATGGTTAAGAATAGGGAGGCCTGAAGGTCTGCGGGCACACAGACTGATTGAGGCAACAGGATTTAACCCAAGGCGCGAGCCTTTATCATAAGGCCCCCTGCCTTCAGATTTCACAGAGACTGTCAGAAGAATGGACAGGGCAGATGTGACACACACCTGACATCCTGGCCTTCCTGGGGGCTGAGGTGAGAGGAAGGAGAGTTCAAACCTGGTTGGCTTGGACTAAGCCCCAAGACCCTGCCTGTCTAAAGAAACTGTAACAAGATGGGTGCTATGGGTACAGAGGTTCTGAACCAGTGAGTGCCCCCCACCACCTCCCCAACGCACACGCAGATACCCACCATCCTTGATGCCTCTGGAGCGGCTGCAATGGTGAGATCAGCAGCTGCTTGTGTGGGGCCCATGGCGTCCCAGTCTTCATCTGCTGGACTGAACTGGGATCTCCAAGTCTTGCCAAACTTGTGATTACAGCCTGAACCCAGTGGGGGAAGTTTCTGATTTGTCTGGATGCTGCTGTCCCCTTGTGGCCGTGAGTGGAACTGCAGCATCAGATGGCCACTAACATCTTAAGCCAGGCATCTCCTTTCAGTTCCTTTTTTGTGGGGATCACTGCAAGCAGCGATCCAGGTGAGGTTAGGAGTGAAACTCGGGTCGGCACAACTTAGCCGGTTCTGGGTCAAAACCTCTGGAGTCTGATGCCAAGGGATTTGTTTTTTGCATATTTTTAGCGCACTAAAACTTGGGAGAAAAAAGTTTCCAATTGGCAACCACCACAACAAAGCTTGAGGCATGGCTACATTGAATCACATTGTAGACTTTTCTACGTGAAAGTTCTAGTAACTGAGAAACCGGGTTCAGGCGGCAGTCTGGGGGATTCAATTTGAAAGCCTGCGTGTTTAGTAACTGGTTTTTCTAGTGCCTTTCTGTGAGCATGTACCCTCTACACTCATCCACTAGGGATTCTCTAACTGGCTCGTCCAGTGTTTCTCAAATGCTGCGACTCTTTTTAACATTGTGGTGACCCCCCCCCCCCGCCAGAAAATTGTTTCGTTGCTACTCCGTAACTAATTCTCCTACTGTTAAGAATCCTAATGTAAGTATCTGATACGCAACCCTTGTAAAAGGGTCGTTTGACCCCGTGGATGGGTCGTGAGAACCACCGTGCTAGTCCGGCAGCCTCGGGAAGGGAAACGAGATTGAAAGGAACCAGCTTCCATTCAAGCCGCAGCTGGCCTGGCGGATGAGCGTGGGCCGAGAGCCCTCAGAATCCAAGACCCACAGGCTGACTTTCGGGTGCCAGAGGCTCAGCTATTGGGGAACCTCAACCTTAGCCTGCCAAGACCTCAACCACTCAAAGCCCTGCAGAGAAAGCCAGCGGAGAAATGAGGTGGCTTCAAGTGACCCAGTTCCCAAGAGAAATTGCTCCAGAAACCATCCCCACAGCATGGTCTGGTGGAGACAGAGATGGGAAGCTCAGGGGTGTGAGACCAGCCGGGGCTCCATGGACCCATGGTAGAAGAGAGCACTAATTCCATCGAACTGTCCTCTGTCGTCTACATATATGCTGTGACACGTGCTTGTGTGGCACACACACACAAACACACACACACACACGTAAATAACTATATGTAACTTTAAAGGGGTTTTTTTATCCAAATTAATTTTTAAAAAACTTCCCTGGACCCCCATCTTCTCATTAATCTTCCTTACCAGATTCAAGCCACTCAAATCTCCTTTGCTCTCCCAGACCCTTCATGGGACTCAAAAAAAAAAAAAAGAGGAAGGATTTCACTGTGTAGCTCTAGTTGGAAATCTCTATGTAGATCAGGCTAACCTCAAACTCTGCCTCAGTCTCCCAAGTGCTGGAATTAAAGGTGTACACCACCACAGTCAACCCCCCATTGAACTAACCACTCAACCTCACTGATCTGAAGCTCATCAGTGAATCCCCAAACTCTGAAGTCACAATTCTTTCGAATGGTATTTGAGGCAAAACCTCACCCGCTTCAGTGAACCTTATTCTAGAGGCAATGGCTGCCACCATTCTTGTCAAAGCAGCCAGAACCCAGTCCCCTTTGGCTAACACCTGTTCCTTTCACAGGTTCCGCCTCCTCCCCCCAAACCTTAGCATTGCTTCTCTGGAGGCCATGCGGCATCATCTGGTCACATCTCACCACCCCCACACATCTTTTGTGGTTACTTTTCCATCGCAGCTGCTGGCACTGACATCTGAGGTGCCGAGAGTCACACTGTGGGCTCTGGAAGTGAGAGCTACCGTGGGACAGAGCAGAGGGCAGTGACATTCTCAGTGCTTCCAGTTTATTCTGAACGTGGGATCAGCAAAGAAACCTTATTACCTGCAGCCTATCCAGTTCCCACCTAGAATGGATTTCATCTCCTACAGAGCTCCAGCCAGGTTCATCTCTCCTGGAACTACATCACCCTGGCTGACAGAAGGCTCAGGACATACACATAGCAGGTAGTGTGCACACTCAAATAAAACACACATCTATAAACAAGTAAGTACAGCCGCAAGCCCTGACCATCAGTCACAGGAAATCCACACTCCCAACCCCGCCCTGCCGCTCACAGATACCCACCAAGTGTCTCTGACAGCTTTTGCTGTCTTTATTAGGAAAGGACGAGAAAGGAAATCAACCCACCTAATATCACAGTGTGGGCGAAGGCTAACGGCATCCTCTGCCCAGCCACTCTCTGTGCCAGAGCCATGGGTGAGAACGCCAATGTGGCGCCCACCCACCCTACCTGCTGCTCTGAAGAAACGGTCACAGACACATTAAATACACTCATGGCTGGTGCCAAAGCCCTGCTACCTTGAGGACCCCCAAGAGAATGCTTTGATTTCTTTGTTTTGTTTTTTGTTTTGTTTTGTTTTGTTTGTTTTGTTTTGTTTTTCGGAGCTGAGGACCGAACCCAGGGCCTTGCACTTGCTAGGCAAGCGCTCTACCACTGAGCTAAATTCCCAACCCCTTGATTTCTTTAAATTCAATGAGAAATGGGGTTGGAGACACGGCTCAGTGGTTAAAAGCATTTGCTGCTTTTACAGAGGACCCAGGTTTGGTCCCCAACACCCACAAGCCACTCACAATCATCTGTAATTCTAGTTCCAGATCTGATCTCTCCTTCTGGCCTCCCGGGGCAGCAGACTTAAATGTAGTGTGCAGATATACATGTGGGCAAACACTCATGCATGTGAAATCATCTTTACATTGACCAAGCCAGCTCAGTCAGCCAACAGGGTCTCAGGGGAGGGAGTGAGGCTTAAAGAAAAAAAAAAAAAAAAGACAATTAGACAACTTTATGCTATGACCCCAGCAAATGCTGAAGTGGGTTTATTTTTTTCCCGGTCTGCTTTTATACCATTCTAAGCACATGCAAAGAATAGTGCCAGTTCTAGATCAAGGACAAAGTAGGGAAGGAACAAACAGGGCATAAACAAAGGTCTCATGATTACTGTATATTCAGGGACTTAAGACGATCAAGATACAAAGAACCCATTCCTTAGCTGTGTTTATCATGAGCCAACTTCCTTGTCCCAGCCCAATGTCAATCATTCTTGCCAATATTCTTGAAAGGGGCACCAAGAGCTCTCCACACTACATTTTAAAAAATCATACTAATAAAGCAAAAATCAGTAGAAAAATATACAAACTGAGTTACCACATTGACAAAGGCAGACGGCAGCCCTGGAGTTTAGTTCAGCACGCTCTGATGGAAGAGGGAGGCTGGCTGGATTCCTTTAACCCCATGCCTCTAGCCAACCACATGGCCTGCCCAAATTAAACAGTAATTACCAAGGTTAGGAAAAGGCCTTGTCGGGACAGGTTTGGCCCCAGGCTTAGCTCAGCCTTGACTCTGGTGGCCTCACCTCCCCTCTCCGATGCCTATAAATGCCCAGCCTGTCCACACCAGCCAGTCCTCAACACCTGAACCATGTTGGGAATTACGGTCCTCGCTGCCATCCTGGCCTGCGGTAAGCGTGGGAGTGGGGACCAGCTGCATCCAGCTGGCTGTAAGATCAAGCTGGCCTTGGGGGTGTCCTCTGCTCCCCCAAAAAGGCACTTTTGGGGTCCTATGTGGGTTCGCCCACTGAGCATCTGTGTGTCGGTTAAACCTCTTCCAGATTAGTAGGCTCCGGAGAACGGACGGAGAGCTCCCTCCAGGCTGTGAGGTTCAGACAGGAGACCCTGAGCAAGGGTCACCATAGGTGCTTCATTCTGGGTTCACTCCAGGGAACCAGTGGGCCTGTGTTTCCCCATCTGTGTCCCCCCGACCCCAACCCACATCCCCACCCCTGATGGCTCTTGGCTCTCCCATTTTGGTGCCATTCTCCCAGATTGAAATGGACGGTGCGACCGGGTTTGGTTTGGTTTGGTTTGGACAAGTAAAAGCTCTTGATCAGGAATCCTAAGGACTCTCTAGATGCAGGAGCAGGCTGGACACTGCATGTACTGGGTCTGCCCCTATCTTCATCCAGTGATGCTCAGTACCCTGCCAGAGAACCACACGCCGCCTAACGCCAGAATGCTGGCTCCGTCAGCCTCACCTCAGAACACGCGCTCGTAACCAATCCACACAAGGTCTGAGGCATGACAGGGTGGGACGCTGTGTGGTCCACACTGAGTACCCTTCTGTCACACACTACACGGTGACCCACCGAAGATATCCTTTGTCTGTCATGAGCGCTAGTGGCTGCCTGGTCCTCTCATTTCTCCTTCTGTGACTCTTTAAATGTATCGAGTGGCTTTGTTCTCAGGAGACTCCCAGGTTAAGGTCATTCTTTCACACACACACACACACACACACACACACACACACACACACACACACACACACACAAAAGGGAAACTGAGGCCCAGAGAGCCAAGTGGACTCTCCCAAGTCACCGAGTAGAATATAAACTTCCATACCCGAGTTTTCCCATCTCCCCCTTCTCAAAAGGCCAGCCCGCTTACTTGCGCTCCCCTGTCTCCCCAGCCTCTTGCTGCGGGAACCCCGCCTTCCCACCTAACCTGTCAACCAGAGTGGTAGGAGGAGAGAATGCTGTCCCCAACAGCTGGCCTTGGCAGGTACGCATGCTGCAAGACAGATGCAGGGGTTGGAGGGGCAAGGCTGGGCAACCCCAGAGGGATGATGTGCAGTCCTTCTGCAGGTCTCTCTCCAGTACCTCAAGGACGACACATGGAGGCACACCTGTGGGGGCAGTCTCATCACCACCAGCCACGTCCTCACTGCCGCCCACTGCATCAAGTGAGTGGGGATGACACCCGGAGGCCATCGAGGAGCCAACAGTCCAGGCACTGGGTTCGCTCTGTCAGCTGTTCTCCTCTGCTAACTCAACTCATTCATTTATTCAGTTGAAAACGTTTCTTGTGCACCTACTGCGTGTCAAGAAATGGCAAGGAAGACAAAAGCCGTCCTCTGGGGCTATTTTAGTAGAAGGCAGAGCAGCATATGAAGGAGTCAATGTGTAATAAAAACAGGGTTGGGAGAAGGGGACAGGATACAAGGTGGCTTTCATTCAAGTTAAAAGACGATAAAAGAAGATAGCCCAGAACTAGGAAGGAGAGAGGGAGGGAGGAGGAATTAAAATAGTAAAATAAGGGGGAGTATAGCTTAGTTGGTAGAGTTCCTTCTTAGCATGCACAAAGCCCTGGGTACACACACACACACACACACACAAGTGCCACATCAAAACAGGTGAGTTAATAACACACACCTGTAACAGTCACTTGTGTCACTTGTGAAGTGGAGGAAGGGAGATCAGAGGTTGAAGGCTATCCTTGGCTATGCATTTGAGGCCAGCCTGGGCTAAAAAGAAGAAGGAAAGAGGCAGGTTAAGGGAAAGAGGGAAAGAGGAAGGGAGGGAGGAAAAAAGGAGAGAAAGAGAGAGACAGAAAGACAGACAAATGGATCTGGGCAAAGACACAAAAGGAAGATCACTCACTGATCTGTGGGATTCCAGGATCAGCCTGAGGGAGGAGCCTCTGAGGACTGGAAAATACTGAGGCAGCCTCCTACTGGGTGCAGAGTGTGGGGACCCGGGAATGGGGGTGGGGGTTGGGGGGAGAGGAGGCGTCTATGCAAGAACCACAGTTGACTGGAGAGAGGCAGAGTTGTGGGAAAGGCTTCCGGATGTGAGCACCTCAACAGCCAAGGGATGACAGGCGCTTGCCTGCCATCTTAGGGCAGGAGGATCTTGTACTAGGGAGGACAGAGCCAAGCAGGGGACAGTGAGGTGCCTAAGGCCATGTGGAAGCCAGAGGCAATAGCAGCTTGGCTTCTCCTAGTCTGCCAGTCTAGGGCGGCAAGGCTGAGTCCTGGCTGTAAGCTGTGGTTCTTCTCTAATCTCGCACAGGGGCGGGGGGATGGGAACAGACTTCCTCTTTCCCACAAAGCCCTACTGTCAAAAGAGGACCAGGCCTCTAAAGTTCTCAGTTCCCTGTTGGCCCTGCCTGAGGCCATTTGATGTCTCTCCTTCCCATTTCTAGCAAAGACTTCACCTACCGTGTGGGCCTGGGGAAGTATAATCTGACAGTGGAGGATGAGGAAGGCTCCGTGTACGCTGAGGTGGACACCATCTACGTCCATGAGAAGTGGAACCGCCTCCTCGTGTGGTCAGTGCCGGCCCTGGGGCAGCATGGGAGGAGGGTCCCCAAGGTGGAGCCACAGAGTCTGGCCCCAGCACTTGGCGAGCCCAGCTCATAGGATCACAGGATAGCGCCACTCGTCCTTCACACTGACCAAGGATAAGGGTTAAGTACACGGGTATCTCTACACCTGAGGCTCCACACCACACTTTCCAGAATTGACCGGGCCAGAGGCTGAGCCAAGCGTTACCTATACGGAGTGCCGTGCGCATGCCCAGACTGCATCAGGCATGTGAGATGCCATCTTTCCGCTAAGTCTCACAACAGCCCTAGATGGAGAACTACAGCTCAGAGGAGTTAAGAAATATACCCCATGTGGAGCTTGGTGGCACATGCCTTTAATTCCCGCAGAGGCTGGGGGATCTCTGTAAGTTCAAGGCCAGCAGTTTGGTCTGCACGAGTTCCAGGACAGTCAGAGCTCTGAGAGACTATCTCAAAACAAACAAACAAACAAACAACACAACACAACACAACACAACAGCCAGTGGTAGTCGTGGTGTACACCTTTAGGCAGAGGCAAGCAGACCTCTGAGTTTGAGGCCAGCCTGGTCTGTAAAGTAGGTTCCAGAACAGCCGGGGGTACACAGAAAACCCCTGTCTTAAAAAACCGAAGTAGAGAGAGAGGACAGAGACAGAGAGACAGAGAGAGACAGAGACAGAGAGACAGAGACAGAGAGAGAGACAGAGAGAGACAGAGAGACAGAGACAGACAGAGACAGACAGAGACAGACAGAGACAGAGACAGAGAAATGTGGACCAAGTCACACAGCCAGTGCATGTCTGCCAGCGTCACCAATTTTCTCTCTGGCGAGAGAGCAGCTAAATGAACCTGTGCACGCCTTTGTCATCACGTTGGACCAGCTGCAGCTCCTTTCCAGGGGTCATAACCTACAATGGTTCTGAAGATTTCACTCTGCTGAGCTGTCATGAGCTGGCACATGAGGAAGAAGCCACATCTGAGGGGACAGCTGCATCTATTGGAAGGGTCACTTAGGGCTGGAAAGGTGGCTTCATGGCTAAGAGCCCTTGTGTGTCTTGGGGTTTCTGAAGCCATTATAAATATCATGCCAAAAGCAACTTGGTAAGAAAAGGATTTTTCTTTTATTTTTCTTTTTCAAAACCTGCCTCTGCTTCCAGAGTGCTGGGATTAAAGGTGTGGGCCACCACTACCTGGCAAGGTTTGGGGTTTTTTTTAATATTTATTTATTTATTAGATATAAGTACACTGTAGCTATCTTCAGACACACCAGAAGAGGGGATCAGGTCTTGTTACAGATGGTTGTGAGCCACCATGTGGTTGCTGGGAATTGAACTCAGGACCTCTGGAAGAGCAGTCAGTGCTCTTAACTGCTGAGCCATCTCTCCAGCCCACTTTGTTTTATCTTAGACTTCCAGGTCACTGAGGGAACGGGAGCAGGAGCTCAAGCAGGGCAGGAACCTGGAGGCAGGAGCTGATGTGGAGGCCATGGAGGGGTGCTGCTTCCTGGCTTGCTCCTCATGGCTTGCTCACCAGGACCACCAGTCTAGGAATGGCTGGGCCCTCCCACATCAATCACCAATCAAGAAGACGCCCCACAGCCTGGCCTATGGGCCAATCTTTTGAGAGTATTTTCTCGGTTATGATGCCTTCTTCCCAGATGACCCTAACTTACATCAAACGGACATAAAATTAGACAGCACTCTGTGCAAGCCTGAGGACCCAAGTTCAGATCCCAGCATCCCATGGGAAGCTGTGTACAGTAACCCGAGGGCTGTGGGAGCTGGAGGCTTAGGGATCTCTAGGGATTGCTGACTACCAGCCTCACTCTGGTGAGAGATGCTGCCCAGGGAACAAGGTGGTCAGGGACAGCCCAGGACACCTGAAGTCTTCTGGACTCTGCACACATGCACTGGTACACACAGACACACCACACATACACACACATATACATATACACACATACACATACATACACACATACACACATACATACACACACACACATACACACACACATACACACACACACATACATACACACATACACACACACATACACATATACACACTCACACACACATACACATATACACACATACACACATACACACACACACACCCTCTCACACACACACTCTCTCTCTCACACACACACACACACACTCACACATACTCTCTCTCTCACACACACACCACACACACACACACACACACACATTCTCTACACACACACACACACACATATACACACACACACACACACACACACACACACACAACACACACACACACACACACACACACATGCACACACACACCACAGACACACACACACACACACACACACACACACACACACACACACACACACACACACACACAGACACACAGACACACACACACACACACACACACACACACACATGCACACACACACACACACACACAACACACCACACATACACACACACACACACACACACACACATACACACAAACACACCACACCACACACACACACACACACACACACATACACACACACCACGAGCCATTTGCCCTCCAGGGTCCTCCCCTAGCTTTGTTACGTAGCTCCTAGCAGATCCCTGGCCACCAAAGGTCAACACACAGCACCACCCTCTGCCCGCTTGCCGAACCTCCACTGTGCGTTCCAGGAACGACATCGCCATCATTAAGCTGGCTGAGCCTGTGGAGCTGAGCAACACCATCCAGGTGGCCTGCATCCCAGAGGAAGGTTCCTTGCTGCCTCAGGACTATCCCTGCTATGTCACGGGCTGGGGTCGCCTCTGGAGTGAGTACAGCCTGCACTGGAAAATCCCCGAGGCTTTCTGGAGGAGGTGCCACTGTCCATCCCACGTTCTCCCTCCCGACTGATGTTTTCGTAGATTTTTAAACCTTTGTGATAATAACAACTGCTATGTATTACTTAGCCCAGACCATGGGACAAGCACATCACAAGTAAACGTGTGTGTGGCTAGAACTCATCGGGTGTTTAGAACAGGGACTGCCTCATTGCCCCAGCCGTAGAAATGAGGTACAAACGAAAGGCTGGCCTATGATCCAGAACTTGGAAAGTGGAAGCTGGAGAATCAGGAGTTCAAGGTTACTACACAGGGGGTTTGAGGCCAACCTAAGCTACATGAGACCCTGCACCAAAATAATTAAACTAACTAACTAGCTAGCTAGCTAACTAAAACTGCCCCTTAGGGGTAGGAGGCTAGATCTCATAGCAGACGGATGCCCAAGAAGATGCCAACTTAACTAGATGGTTAAGTGAGACTGCCGAGACCAGGAGAAAGCAGAGGTTAGCTCTTAGGACCTCCTGTGCGAGGAAAGCCTTTAGATGTGTCCCCTAAAGATGGAGTGAGGGAAGCCCCCAAGACCTCAGCTGAGGCCGAAGGGTCACAAGTCAACCTGCCCCAGGTCACAGTGAGTCAGAGGCCAGCCTAGGCAACGCGGGAGACCCTGTCACAAAATACAAAGTTAAGAGAAAGCTAGGTGTATAGTGCAGTGGTAGCATGCATGTCCAGCATCCTCAGAGGCCTGGGTTTGATCCTGAGCACGGCAAAATAGGAAGGGGAAGCAAAATTAAGACTCCAAACTAGAGGCCCATAGTCCCCAAGGGACTGTGACCCACAGACCTGAGCCATCCCAGTGAAGGGCACACCCGTGGTTCCCACAGCCTTCCATACACTCTCGGTGTCCTGCTGGCTGGAGGCCAGAGCTAGGGCTGAACCGACGACACGGGTTGACTCCCTGCCTGCATGGCTACTCTCTCCTCAGCCAATGGTCCCATCGCTGAAGTGCTCCAGCAGGGCCTGCAGCCCATCGTGAGCCATGCCACGTGCTCCAGGTTGGACTGGTGGTTCATCAAGGTCCGGAAGACGATGGTGTGCGCTGGGGGTGATGGCGTCATCTCTGCCTGTAACGTGAGTGTCCTGACCCCACACCA
Source organism: Rattus rattus (assembly GCF_011064425.1). Classification (NCBI taxonomy): domain Eukaryota; kingdom Metazoa; phylum Chordata; class Mammalia; order Rodentia; family Muridae; genus Rattus; species Rattus rattus. The sequence continues at coordinate 16,315,081 of NC_046154.1, forward strand.
GGGGACAGCAGGGACTACCTCCCTGGGCAGAGCAGGGTTCAGGTGGAGCAAATCACACCCCTCCCTCCAAGAAGCCAGGCTCTGATGAACCGTGCAGGCCTAGGAGAAAGCTGTCGCTCCTGTTCACCCTTCTCTGTTCACCCCTCAGTGCATGGCGAGAGGCAGAGGGCTGGACATGAGGAACTCAGGTTCAAGTCCCAGTGCCAGCAATTGGGTGGCTGCTGAAGTTCTCTATAAAGTGGCAAGAGGGGAGAGGTGGCTCAAAGGGTAAAACCCCTTTCACCAAGCCTGGGGACTTGGTCCCCAGATGCCACATGTTGGAACAAGAGGATCAACTCCCACATTGTCCTGTGGTCACCACACATGCACTGTGGTGTGTGTGCATGCACACATGGGTGCATGTATGCACACACACACACACACACACACACACACACACACACACACAATGAAAGTGAAAAAATATATACTGAGGCAAGGGCTGGGGAGATAATTCAGTTGGTAGAGCTTGCCTTGCAAGCACAAGGAGCTGAATTTGATCCCCAGAACTCACGTTATGAAAATGCCACCCGTGGGGTGCACCTGAGTCCCAGTGCTAGGGAGGAGAAGCCGAGGGAATTCCTGGGGCTCACGGGTCAGTGCATCTACCCAATTGGCCAGCTCCAGGCTGGAGAGTGTGCCTCCTGGCTATACATACATACACATACATGTGCACACACACTGGCACAAATAACTAAATACACACACACACCCACACACACACACATACACCTTCATCCTTACACACAGACACATGCATGCATATCTTCATTCTCACATACAAACACATACCTCCATACACACACACACATGCACACATACACATGCATGCATACCTTCACTCTCATATATGTACATTCATGCACACACATACACCTTCATCCTCACACACAGACATATAAGCATACATATCTTCATTCTCACATACACACACACACATACACATGCATGCACACCTTCACTCTCACGCACGTACATTCATGCACACATACATACACACATGCATGTACATACGCGCATCAGAAAAGAAGCCGTACTAACCACTACACAGAACCACCGTGAGCATGCCTAGCAGCACGAAGTGGCTTCCTTCCTGTTCCACACATTCTCCTAAAGGCTCCACTCAGAGGAGACAGGGACTCAGAGTATGACCAGAACCACAAACCATTCAGAACAGTGTCCATTCTGAAACACACTGCCCTCCCTTCTTTCCCAGGCCTCTTCAGGGTTCCCAGCCTCCATGACTCTCTGGGTCCCTCAACAGTCAGGGAACCTGAGGGCGAGTTTATTGGCATCATCCCAGATCACAGCCAACCGAAAGCTAGCTAGCTGACACCTCAGGGCCTCACCGGACGAGGCCAAGGTAGCCCCTACACTTTCTCTGTCAGAATCTTCACGCCTGAGGCCTGAATAGTAGATGTGGAATCGAAGGGCCCAGCTAGCAACCCCCAAAGCAGCCAAGGCCAGCCTCTTGGGGTGCATTGGAGCTGAGGCCTACTGCCTTGCTGCAGGGAGACTCTGGCGGCCCACTGAACTGCCAAGCAGAAGACGGCTCATGGCAGGTGCAGCATCGTGAGCTTCGGTTCCAATAGCGGCTGCAAGCGTACACAAGAAACATTAGTCTTCACCTGAGTGTCTGCCTACAATGACTGGATCAACGAGGTAGGTGTTCCCTGGGCCCGTCTCTGGGCCCCTGAGCCCTCTCCTTCAATGGCTCCTTTCCGGATGTATTCACTGCTCGGTCACTTAAGCCCACATTCAAGTTCACTCTTCCATTCACTGACAGACCCTGGCTGAAGCCTTCTCAGAGGAGGCCTTGAGTCAGGACTGAGGGGAGGGGCGGCTCACATAGAGGGACACGTGGGTGGCTACATAAAGGTTTAAGGACGGGGGTGGGGGTGGGGGGGGAGGCAGGAGGTCTAGGATGCGTTCTGAGTCCACAAGCACCATGCTCTGAAGAGCTGGGAGACCCCGGAGCCTTTGTGCAGACACCGGCCCGGCCTCCTGGGAACCTATAACCCCTCAGAGAGCCTTGTGCTGGCCCAGAAGGTAGCGTCGCTCACATAGGCTTCTACTTCTCCAGAAAATACAACTGTGAAGAGGCCGTTCCAGGAGTCTCGCAGCCCATCTCCCAACAGCAATAAAGTTTCTCCCATGATTGACTGACTACATTCATTTATGTCTTCTGGGGGTTCCTGGGTCTCCAAGCACTGGAAACAGATATCCTAGGCCAGGCTGTAGAGACTTAAGGAAGGTGACTTTTTAAAAATTATTATTAATTCAATTAATAATGTTAATTTATTTAAACTATTTTATTAACATATATTATTAAATTAACATGTATTAATTTATTAAATATGATTATATTTTATTTGTGGGGCTGTGTTAAATATATGTATGATATTATAATATAATATTTATAATATTTAAATAATTGATAATTGTTTAAATTGATCTATTAATTAATAAAGTATTAATGATAGTATTAAAGAGGCAGGCATGTAGCATACGGGGTCAAAATTAAGGTCTAGAACTTCTAGTTGCACGTGAAGGCTGGGGATTCACTGAGAATCAAGGGCAGACTCACTCAGTTCAGAGAGGCCAGGCCACAGAAAGACACCCAAATCCTGTTCCCCCATGCCACTGCCCCCCTCCTCTGTCACCCCACCACACACACACACACACACACACACACACACACACACACACACACACTGCAATCTCAACTGCAGCTGTTGGGCAGAGGTGTCTGGTTGGAGAATTTAACGAATCCTGACCCAGGAAGGTACAGGAAGAGGAGACCCCAGCCCCACCCACGGGCTTGAGGAAAGCCGTGGCTTCCACAGTCACAGGGAAAGCCTTCGTTGTGTGAGGTGGGTAGGGAAACTGAGGCTCAGAGAGAGGAAGTACTGAACTAAGCCTCAGGAACAGGACGAACCCACAGGCAAGAACCACAATGGACTAGGAACAGGAGCAAGAGGCAGGTGAGAGTCAAGGTGACTGGGGATTGGTGACAGGTGTCCCAGAGGAGACACTAGCCTGGAACCGCTCCTGAAAGTGTGGCTGTTTGTTAAAGACCATGACCAAAACCAAGTTGGAGAGGAAAGGGTTTATTCAGCTTACACTTCCCCCTCACAGTCCATCACTGAAGGAAGTCGGGACAGGAACTCAAGCAGGGCAGGAACCTGGAGGCAGGAGCTGATGCAGAGGCCATGGAGGGTGCTGCTTACTGGTTTGCTCCTCATGGGTTGCTCAGCTTCCTTACAGAAGCAGGACCACCAACCCAGAGATGGCATCACCCACAATGGCTGGCCCTTCCCTATCAATCACTAGTTAGGAGAATACCCTACAGTCTTGCCTACAATCCAGTCTCATAGGTGCGATGTTCTAAATTGTCAATTTTTGAAACTGAGGGTTCCCCTTTTCTGAGGACTATACCTTGTGTCAAGCTGACCTAAACTAGCCAGCGCAACTGACCCCTTGCCAACTTGACACACCAACGCTTACTTGTTAAGCCATATTTCCTTTCCTGTTCATCCCCAAGAACACACATTAACATGAACGTCACACTATAAAATATTCCAAGTCTTAAAAGCCCCACCGTCTTTACAAATTCAAACACTTTAAACTTCAGTCTATTTATAAAAAAAAAAAAAATCCAAAGTCTCTTTTAAATCCTAGAATCGCTTTTAAAATTCGGTCTCTCAACTGCGGGCTCCTATAAACATCAAAAATAAATTCGACACGTTCTTACTTCGAGAAGGGAGAGACAGGACGCAGTCGCAACTAAATAAAAAAAAAATCAAACTCCAATTGTAAATAATTCAGGACCAATGTCTGGGACCCACTCGGCATCTTCTGGACTCTTCGGAAGAGCTCGGGTCCCTTCTCCAGCTCTGCCCTCTGGAACACACACACAGTTTGTCTTCTAGGCTCTGGCCGGCTCCGCTCCACTGCTGCTGTTGTTTTTAGAGGTCGCCCCATGGTGCTGGCATCTCCAATGAGCCGGGGTCTTCTGCTACAGCTAGGCTATACTTTCTCCGATAGCCTCTCCTAGACTCTCTTAAGGGACTGTAACACAGCCATACAGTGCCCAGACCTCGGCTGTTCTCCATGATCCCTCCAAACCTTCCAAGCCAGTATCACTGGGTGACTCTTACTCTACCAAGCTGGACTGCCATGGTGGGGTGCAACCTTGGCCATGTCTGGAACACAGCCTCTGTCTAGTGGCTCTCAGGAAACTTTCCTGAGATTTTGCCTCAACCATCTCGGTATTTTCTTTCTTTTTTTTTTTTTAAAGATTTATTTTTTTATTTATTATGCACTATAGTTGTCTTCAGACACACCAGAATAGAGCATCTGATTACAGATGGCTGTGAGCTACCATGTGGTTGCTGGGATTTGAACTCAGGACCTCTGGAAGAGCAGTCAGTGCTCTTAACCACTGAGACATCGCTCCAGCCCTCGGTCTTTTCTTTTTTTTTCTTTACCTTTCTTTTCTTTTCTTTTCTTTTTCAGAGCTGGGGACCGAACCCAGGGCCTTGCGCTTGCTAGGCAAGTGCTCTACCACTGAACTAAATCCCCAACCCCCCTTGGTCTTTTCCATGGTTGTGAGCCCCATGTGGTTGCCCTTGGTCTTTTCTTAATCGCCATTAATTTCGCAGCTTCAGCTAACCCACATTGTGGATCCCAGCAAAGTAAAGGTTTCACTTTAGTAATTCCGGTATCTTGTTAACCACAACTTATTCTTCAGTCCCATCTAACCAGAACCACGGAATCTTTTTTTATATATATATATATATATTTATTTTTTCTCTTTTTTTAATTGGATTTTTAATTTACATTTCAAATGTTACCCCCTTTCCTGTTTTCCTGTTCATAAACCCCCTATCCCATCCCTTCTCCTCCTCCTTCTACGAGGGTGTTCCCCGACCCGACCACCCACCCCTTCCCATCTCCCCAGCCCTGACATTCCCCTACACTGGGGCATGGAGCCTTGGCCAGACCAAGGGTTTCTCCTCCCATTGATGCCCAACAAGGCCATCCTCTGCTACATATGCAGCTGGAGCCATGGGTCTGTCCATGTGTAGTCTTTGGATGGTGGTTTAGTCCCTGGGAGCTCTGGTTGGTTGTTATTGTTGTTCTTATGGGGTTGCAAGCCCCTTCAGCTCCTTCAATCCTTTCTCTAACTCCTCTGATGGGGACCCTGTTCTCAGTTCAATGGTTGGCTGTGAGCATCCCTCTGTATTTGTCATGCTCTAGAACCACAGAATCTTAATTCAATATAACAAATGGCTCCAATAGAGCCTTTAATCTTCCTTCTGAAACTTCACAAGCCTGGCCTCCATCGTCTGCTGGCCTTCAACATTCTCATCTTCCAAGCTCCCACAGAACTTCCCACTGAGAGCTCAACATTCAATGGCTTTTTCCAGTCCAGTGTTCCAAAATTCTTCCACGATCCTCCTCAAAACATGGTCACAGCAATGTCCCACTATGATGGTACCATCTTGTCTTAGTTAGTTTCTATTGCTGTGAGGACAGAAACACCATGACCGGAAAACAAAATGGAGAGGAAAGGGTTTATTGGGCTTACACTTCCACATCACAGTTCCTCACCTGAAGGAAGTCAGGGCAGGAACTCATGCAAGGGCAGGAACTTGGAGGCAGGAACGGATGCCGAGGTCATGGCAGGTGCTGCTTACAAGGGCTGGGCTGAATGGATCATTGTCCCTGAAAAATTCCCCAGAAGCTATGACCATGGAACTTCCGGGGCTAAGGGGAATTTTCAGATTTGATTTAGAATCTTCAGACGGGGTGATCCATCTCTGTTTATCATCACTTGACCCAGTGGAAACAGCTTAATAGGGAGAGGGGAACTTTCTTTATGGTTTCAGAGCTTTGTGGCAGAAGGGTATGGCTGGGTGTGAGGCCAGGGATGTAACCCTACAGCCCCACCTTTGCCGACCAGAGCCCCAGTAGCCAGGTTAAATTTCCTCTCCCCTTGTAAGGTCATGTCTAGCAGCACCTGGAATTCTTCCTTATGCAAATGAGGCGTCCCCATCACCCCGGCGCGGCCAATGATGTACACTCACCTTGTAAGCCCCTACCCACCCTATAAAGGTTTAAGAAGCTTTTGTGACCCACCCACTCCCCATTAAATGAACTGTTTGACTGAAGTCTGCTCTCAGCCGCTGTGCTCACAGCCGCCTGTGATCTCTTCTGCGCCTGGCTGTCTGTTCTGCTTCCCCTATCGGGATTTGCGGGTCTTGAAGGACAGCTATGGGCAGGGAGGTGACGCCTGAAAGGCAGCTGAGCAGCAGATACCACGGGGATGGGAAGAAGAGGAAACAGCAACAGGAAAGGGATAAAAAAGACAACACCCCAAGGAATACCCCTCCCCCAAGACCTTCTTACTCCAGCCAGGCTCCGCCCCAGGCCCCACCTCCAGCCAGGCTCCGCCCCCAGGCCTCCTCTCTTCCTAATTACTCATTCAAAATTTTAATCCATAGATAATTGAAACTGTGGATAAGGCCAGAGTCCTCCTGGTCAAACTCTTTCCAGAAAGGTCACAGACACGCCCGAAGGTGTGCTTTCATAATTTCTTAGGTGACTCTCAATTTAGTCAAGTTGACAGTCAAGACCGACCATCGCAGCCTGAGAGACTGGGCTAGGCCCATTGTAATCAGCGGGGTCCCCAGAAGGAGGAGACAGGAGGGTCACATGACAGATGTAAAGATGAAGGATGACACTCCCCCAGGGGGTCAGGGTCAGGAAGACAGGAACAGGGAGAAGGGTCCATGAGACAAGAGATTCAGGCAGTCACCAGGAGCTGAAAAGGACCTAGACGGATTCTCCTGGTGCTTGCGAAGGAAGCCATCTGCTGACTCCATGACTCAGGCCTGTAGGATAAATTGGACTCCTTGTTTCCAGAACTTTAAGATGAGAAGATGGTTTGGTGTGTGGTGGTCTGTTACCATAGCCAAAGCAACCCATCACTCCTGTCAGAAGGAACTGCAGGGCCCGGGGATAAAGGAGGGTCATGAAGGACTCCCTGGGACCAGGGGGATGAGAGCAACATTGGAGGCCTGGTCTGAGAGACCACAGACTCAGGCTTTAATTACCCCTCCTCCCGTGTGTGTGTGTGTGTGTGTGTGTGTGTGTGTGTGTGAGAGAGAGAGAGAGAGAGAGAGAGAGAGAGAGAGAGAGAGAGAGAGAATATGTCTCTATTCTGTAGCAGCTCTGGTTGTTCTAGAATTCACTATGAACCACGCTAGTCTTGAACTCACAGAGATCTGCCTGCCTGCCTCTGTCTGCCTCTGCCTCTCAGGGGTTAAAGGCTGGCACTACCATGCCCTGCTTTGTCCCCTGTTTTCTTTGTGGTGTTGATGAGAGAAACAGATCTCGCCTCAAAGGAATAAAATGTATGGTTTATTCTGGAACCAAATTTGAGTGATTGTGACCCAGGAATGCAGATTTGGTCTCCTCAAATACCGTGCTCCAGTGAGGTAGCAATTGTATGACCTTTTTTTTAGTAACATAACAAAGAAAGCCACAAGTGAGGATACCATTCAAATATGTTGGTGGTGACATCAGGTGTGCAGGTTATAAGATTGGAGGACTCTACCACAGGGCTCCCGGTACTATATACGTCAACCCTTTGTTTTGGGTGGAAAAACAGGGTTTTGTTGAGTTAATACGTTTCAAACTGTTTTTATCTATTCTCAGGATGTCAGGTCGGGGTAGCAGCAGGGTATTTGTTTAGACACAGAGCTGGGGCCAGGGATGGTATTTAGTGGGCTAAAGACTACGCACGGTACACCTAATTAGCCTCTGGACCTACGTCATCCCCACGTCTCCACATCTCTGCAGTCCCAACCAGTCAGCCAGACACGGCTTCTTTCTAGGAATTCACACTGGGTTGAGGGATGCCTGGCTGTGGCTTCAGAGAGCCCAGTACCCATGGTGCCGGTGCTGTGTAACAGTAGCAATTACTGTGCCTCACCCAATACCTCAGCCACAGAGAACCCTGGCTGCTATCCCTTCTAGAAGAGAACCTTGGGTTCTGAGAGACTTAATCCCTTTCCCCCAGACCACACAGCCAGGAGCAGGGCACTGTGATTTAAAGTCCAACTCCATAGCTATGTCCTAGACAGTCACATTGTTCCAACAGGATCCTAAAGTCACACTGGGGTCTTCACACACAAAAGTGCTCCAGTAGCCAGGGAGGGGTGTAGGCGGCAGGAAACAGCAGGAGACCTAGAGACAGATGTTGGGAGGTGCAAGAGAGGAGTTTGAGGTCACCCTCAACTACATAAGAGTCAGAGGCCAGCTTGGACTACCTGAGACCTTCCATCTCCAAAGGGGGGGGAGGATAAATAAGTAGGTAGGTAGATGGATAGACGATAGATAGGTAGAAAGATGGACACAGGCAGAGGGACAGACAAACAGACATAGATAAAGTCCACAGAGTGATCACTGGAAGGCTGAGGCAGGCTCTGGGCTATAGAGGGAGACCTTTGTCTAAAAAGAAGAAAAAGAATGAACATCTCCCAAGAACCTGGATCACAGGTGTGTACTCTGTGTAACCACTGGATCCTTGGTATTGTGCGTGTATGGCATGAGGGGGTGCGTACGTACCACATGCAGAAGTCAGAGGACAACTTGCAGGAGCTGATTCCCCCCTTCGATTTTACACAGCAAGTGCTTTACACACGAAACCATCTCACCCTACCTACAGTGAGTTCGAGGCAACCTGAGGACATGAGACCCTGCCTCACACACACGTGCACACATATTTATACACATACCCACATAAACAGCCTCACACCCAACTAAGTGCAACTGTGCATACGCACAGAGACAAATACATGTACACACACTTAGCACACAGATCATACAGACACATAAGCATGCACATGCGTACACACTCACAGATACGCACAAATGCATACACATTTACATTCAAACACATATATACTTGTGTGCACTCACACTTTCATATACACGCTAGAATGTATTCGTATGTAGACACACACATGTGTACGTGCCATGCATACTATGTACATATATACTCAAACACATTTGAATATACAAAAGTACAGATACACAGAAACAGGCAGACATGCATGTACACATACAGGTATATAGGCAGACATATATAAACACAAACACACATAAACACTCATATACCCATGCACACACATACTTACGCACACACACACATCTTTTTGTTTGCACATACACATCTATAGACATGTGTGCACACATATACATGCATACACACAGAAAAACAAACACATACTTAACCTTATAAACATTTCAAAGCATATATATATATATATACATATATATATATGGGCTCATACAGAGATAGACATCATATACATGTATACACTCATAACACACATATACATGTACATACACAAAGACACACTTATACATATAGACAGGTGCATTCATATATAGACATCCATACACACACACATATACACCTAAACACAAACACATATACAGACAGAAAGACAGGCATACACACACACACACAAACACACACACACACACACACCATTTACCCAGTTCCCCTTCTGAGAATTTAGAGTCTCTGCCAGAGTCAGGGTCAACAGCACTGGCTTTGAGGCCGTCTGGGAGGAACAGTAAGATAGCACGTGCCCTAGTGCCAAGCCAACATCTCACCCTAGAGGATGCACTGCAGGTGCTGACCTGGAGGCCACGGCCCTCACGGGAGTTCTAACTTTCCAACTTTCCAATCTGATCCAAAGTCGCTGGTTCCAGCCACAAGGCCAGGCTGGGACCCTCAAACAGCCCACACAGACATGCCCATGCTGAGCCCAGGCCCCGAGCCAGAGAGCCCGCCACCTGGCTCCTCAGAGGAATGGCTCTGAGTGAGTCATGAGAAGGTTACATCTGTGGCCCTGCTCCACCCGCAGAAGCTCAAGGTCACACAACCCAGTTTAGAGCTTGCTACACAGCCACGGCATCCAAAAGTGCAGGAGTCAGGTGGTAGGGTTTGGGGGCCTGGGGGCTGCAGTGGTTCCTCGCTGTTCCCTCTCAGCACAGCACAGAAGCCTCGAATGGATTCACATGCAGCCCAGCCTTAGTCCTGGGTCAGGATAAAGCCTCCCTTCCAAGACAGGGATGGAGCATGTGCTGGACTCTACCAGTCCTCGCACTATATCCCCTTCCCTACTAAGCACTGGGTTCTAGGGAGGCCATGTAACCAGAGGTGAGCCGTACCTTAAGTTCTGGTGAAGTGATCTGAGGCCACAATCACAAAATGGAAAGGAAACCACAGAGAAGTGGGCTTGTTCCCCAGGGTGTGTGTAGTGATGAGTACCGTCATCTTTGGTTGTGGAAACTGGGATTGGTGTCTAAGGGGTGGGACCAAGGATGCTTTGAAGGCCTCTACAGTAAGACACCAAGCATCACTCAGAGTGGGGAGGGCGTGTAGCTCAGTGGGTAGAGCGCTTGCCCGTCAAGCATGAAATGATGATTTCTGGCTGGAGAGATGGCACGGGTGGGGGTGGAGGCAGGGGTTGGGGTCAGGGGGTGCTGGAGACAGAACTCAGGAACAGGGGGCCTGCCTGGCATGTGTAGGTCCCCAGGTTCAATTTGAGAGGCAGAGAAGAGATGGAGAGAGACTGAGCATGTGTTCCCTTCCATTTTGTAGGTAAACAACCCTCAAGCAAAGAGCCTGCCTACTTTGCCCAAGGTCACACAGCAAGCAGCAAGCTCCCGGCAAGCTGTTTGCTCAGTGACTTCATCTAGAGAAAACTTATTTTGATCTCAAAGCCAACGCCCCGAGAAGAGTGCCACTGCACCTTGACTTTTAAGGGAAAACTGACATTGACATTTCCAAAATCGCTGCTCTCGTGACCCTTGTAACCATAAACAAAGGTTCTACCTACCCATTCCAGGGAATCAGGGGTCGAGCTTAAACAAGAACACCCTCTGACTTCCAGTTCAATAGGATCCCGCACCCCGACACCCCTATCTTTGCAAGACTCTTGCCCTGAGCTTCCCACCCATACGGCAGTCCCAGAACTGTACCTGAATTCATTCATTCATTCATTCATTCATTCTCTCCTTCTTTCCCTCTCTCCTTTCTCTTTTTGAGATAGTGTCTCATGTAGTCCAGGTTGACGTTGCTGTGTAGCTGAAAACAATCAGTATATCCTCCTGCCTCCGCCTCTGAGAGCCCTGGGATCACAGGACTGTGCCACAGGAACCTAATGTTCTACAGCGCTGAGATTCCGACCCAGGGCTGGGTAAGCCCTCCATGGGCTGAGCTATACCTGTAGCCCCTAGTCAGCATGGATCACATACATTAGCAGTTAGCTCTGAGTCACCAATTGCAATGCATTAAGGAAGGAAATGGAAGCATTTCCCCTAGGAGTCCCTTAACCCAGAGTGAGTCCAGATTTAAATTCTCTATTTCATGTTCTCGGAGGCTTTGGTCCCCTGTCTGTCTACTGTGTAAGTCTGAACCTGTGCCCACCTGGAGGCTGTCTTGGGAAATCTGTCTGTCCCTGTGCCCGCATCTGTCCCTGCGTGTGAGATCGTCATTTCTGTGTGTTCTGTGCCTATGTGTCTGTTGTTGGGTGACTGTCTGTCTGTCCCTCACAAAGGGCTTTGCTCTGTCTTTATTGAACAGCATAGAAAGCATCACATAGAGGATGGAATGGAGTATGTTGCTGAAATCTTTAACTCAGTTTTACAAGGGATTAAGTAAGTCACTGGGTCCAACTGATCCCAACTGACCAAGACAGCAAACATCAACCAGCATCCAAAAATGGATGCCTTAACCTTTAGGGTAGACTTAGGAAGTTGCTTCTCTCTCTCTCTCTCTCTCTCTCTCTCTCTCTCTCTCTCTCTCTCTCTCTCTCTCTCTCTCTCTCTCTCCTCTCTTGTTTATTTGTTTGTTTGAGACAGGGTTTCTCTGTGTAGCCCTGGATATCCTAAAACCCACTTTGTAGACCAGGCTGACTTCGAACTGGATGCTTCGCAAGCTGGTCTGGTATTTTCTTCAGAAAAAGCAACCCCAAGAACAAGCAAAATGGCTGCTCTCATGACCCTTGTGACCATAAAGAAAGGTTCTACCTATTCCAGGGCATTAGGGGTCGAGCTAGAACAAGCTCACCCTCCCCTAACGTGCAGCAGTCTCTTGAAAGCAAATAGAATCTATGTGTCTTTGGTGGTGGTAGTTGTTGTTGTTGTTGTTGTTGTTGTTGTTGTTGTTGTTGTTTGGGGGAAGGGGGTTTGGGTGAAACAATCTCATGTAGCCCAGGCTGGCCCAGAGCACTCTATGTAGCGATGGATGATCTTAACTCCTGATCACCCTGCCTCTGCCTCCCCAGAGCTAGGGTACCAGGTGTATGCGGCCATACCCAACAAAGCCAACTTGGCACCTATCTTTGGCAAGTTTCTCAATATACTTCCAGGATAGCAAGGAAATGGAAAAAATTTAAAAAAACATTTGGACTCCAGCCCTTTATTCCACTGGGCTTTGGGAAAAGCTCCACCTTGTGTACTCCTCCCGCTTCCATGGCAGATAAGGCCATGGATATAAACAAAGCTTAGTCAGGGCCAGACGTACAGACATCCACGGACACACCATGATCAGGACACTGCTGCTATCTGCCTTGGTGGCTGGAGGTAACCTCTGTCTGCTGAAGCTGGGAACCGGACCCTCCTGTCCTTCCCTCCAGTGGCTGTCCCCTCTCCAGTTGGTCCCTCAGTTATAGGACACATGGAGTAGGACACGGTGACACACTCCTTGTGTCAGCCTCAGGAGCCTAAGACAAGAGGGTTGCAAATTTAAGGCCAGCTTCAGTTACAAAGGCAACTTATGAAGCAGGGGTGAAGGACAGGACTCATGGACCTCGAAGATCATTCCAAAGCAAGGGTTTCCTGTTGGGGTTCAGGTATGTCCACAAATACCGTTCCCAACCAACACACTTCTCTCTCAACTCTCTCTTCACAGCTCTCAGCTGCGGGTACCCCACTTACGAGGTCCAGCATGATGTGAGCAGGGTAGTTGGGGGTCAAGAGGCCAGTCCCAACAGCTGGCCCTGGCAGGTGAGTCCGCCACACCGGTGGGTCTATCGTGCACGCAAAGATGAGGCCTCCGGAAACGGAGAGGGCAGCACAAGCAACTGCACCAATAGGATACATTTCTACAACCTTGGCCAATTTGGTGGTGGTGGTGATGGGGGTTTGAGGGAAAAGTTAGTTCTTGAATGCCTATGAGGTCAAAGAGATGGTGTAGGACCTCAGTACATTACACTACGTGAGAGGAAGCTCTGCTCTGGATGGTCTGGGGAGAGTGTAGCTTCCATCAGTCTGAACGTTAAGAAAGGATTTTTCTGGCTGCTGTGCACTGAGAAGATATGGGTGAGCGGGCATGGTGGCTCACACCTTCAATCTCACCTTCCTCTTGGAGGACTGAGGGTGGTGGGGGGTGGGGGCTAAAGGTCAGCCTGGGCTACATAGCAAGACAATGTCAGAAATGAAAGAAAACATAGGATGAGGGTTGGGTTAAGGGCCACAACACAGGCTCACTAGGTAGCCCAAGCTGACCTCAAATTCTCACCCTCCTGTCTCAGCCACTGCCCTGAGGGTTGAGATTAGTTAGTGAAATTTTTAATATTTTGTTCGTCGTAGATTTGTGTTAGGTTTTGCTGTTGCTTTGAGACAAGGTTTCGTATAGCCCAGGCTGTCCTGCAACTTGCTACCTAGCTAAGATTGTTCTTGATCTCTCTCTGTTTCCACCACCCAAGCACTAAGATCTCGGACCACATGTGCCACCACAGCCAGCTTTTGTCTTCATTTTTTCCTGTAAAGCTCTAGAATTTACTGGGTTCAGTGGCACACGTCTGTAGCCCCAGAACTCAGGAGGTAAAGGGAGGAGGGTCAGAGTCTCTGGATCATCCATGACTATGTACCAACCGACCCTGTGTGTCTCGGAGGAAAATATTTTTACCTCAGTGGTTGGAGGTCTAGGGATAGCCCCTTAAGTATGGGACCTGGCTTGAGCGTGCTGCCTCAGCCTGCTGTCAAACCATGGGAGAACTGAGAAACCAGTTTCTCCCACCCAAGCACCTGTTCTTCCGCCCCCAACCCCCACCCCAGGTCTCCCTGCAGTTCCTTTCCTCTGGAAAGTGGCACCACACCTGCGGAGGCTCCCTGGTGGCCAACAACTGGGTTCTGACCGCTGCCCATTGTATCAGGTAACTGGACACGGTGGTTCCCTGCTCGCCTAGCTGGGCACGGTGTCATGGAGTGGCACTCAACACTAGAACATGGATCCCCGAGGAGACTGGTCAGTGCTCTGTAAGGGAGCCTGGAGAGAGTCATCACATGTCTGCCTTAGACACAGGGGCAAGTCCATGGTGGTTCAGGGTTATCAAGTTCCCTTGTGCATACACTACATGCACTGAATGCCCTGTGCCAGTAGAATATAGAGGAAGAAGAAGAAGCCCAATGCTTGCCTTTCTTCCGGGGAAAACAGTGATGGTTCGGGGCAGGGATTGTTTCCTTGATAGCATTCTGTCCTGAGGTGTCCTTGCTCACAGACCGGAGGGAGGGGTTGGGGGAGGGGAAGAGGTCCCTGACCTCTCGCTCTGCCCCTCACAGCAACTCTAGGACCTACCGCGTGCTGCTGGGCCGACACAGCCTCTCCACCTCGGAATCCGGCTCACTGGCTGTTCAGGTCTCCAAGCTTGTGGTCCATGAGAAGTGGAACGCTCAAAAGCTCTCCAACGGGTATGTTCTGTTCTACCTGGTGCTCTCAGTGGGTAGGGTTGGCGGCAGCACAGAGAGGGAGCCCACACACCCCTCCTCTGCCTCTTCTGTACAGAAGAGAAGGAGCTCTTCCCTCCTAGAAGTGGGGCCACCCCTATCCCCCAAAGCTGCCACAGAGGTGGCAATGGTGGAGTTATCAGAGGAGGGAGAAGCAAAGGCTGTGGGAGATCCTGCTACCCTGCCAGCTGGGTCAGCCTTGGATCATACATGGGAAATGAGAATGCTAGATAGGAATAGTCAACACCCTTGCTGCTCTAACCTTTTTACCTGACCTAGGAATGACATTGCCCTGGTCAAACTGGCCAGCCCAGTGGCCCTGACCAGCAAGATCCAAACGGCTTGCCTCCCACCTGCTGGTACCATTCTGCCAAACAACTACCCCTGCTACGTCACAGGCTGGGGCCGGCTGCAGAGTAAGTGAAAGCGAGTGGGTGCGGGGAGGACCCCCAAGGCCTGGCAGGGAAGGGAGATGCTGTTATCTCTGTCCCTACGGTGTTTGGTTGCCTTAGAGGAGACTGGTAAATATGTCCGGGGTTCAAATCTCAGCTTTATTCGCTGTGTGATGCAGACACATTACTGAGCTCTGGTGGCTTCCTCATCTGTAAAATGGGGCACAGACCAGCACGAGAAGGGAGTGGAGTAGAGGCTATATATAGTTGACAAGCTATAGAGAAGGCGAGAGAAGACAGTCCGTGGAAGCGCTTATGACTGGTAACTACAGTGCACAGCAGCCACTGCGCACAAGTTCACTATGGTGGAGTGAGAGCTACACAGACCACACTGTGTCTTTCATGTGGTCCAAGGCCAGAGCTCAGAATAACATAGACTGTGTGACCACAATCTTCTGGAGCTCCGTGAAATCCCCAAGACCCTCTTCAGAAAGCTGGGCCAGGTTTAGCTATACTGTGTCCTCTCATATGATTGGTTAGTGTTCTGATCACTGGTGATTGGCTCAGGGATGAGCACCTGACTCAAGCTAAGCCAATAGGAATTGGGACTAGAGAAGTGGCTCTCCCAGACAAAGAGCTGTTTGCAGTGGCGGCCATTTTCTTCTCGGTAGAGAGCAATGAGGCCCAACACCAAACCAATGAGGAAATTGGGGGGGTGGGGGGGTGTTAGCCCTGGCTTCTTAGATATACACATTTCACTCACAATGGGCCCTTTTTAAAACCTATTTCCTCACTTTTAAAGTATAAAGTCTGCGGTGAATGTCAAAGATGTGTATGAAATGCTTTGGCCCCTGGATGGTGTTAACCAAGCATCAGTTGTATACTAATTAGAGCGCAGTCTTCCAAGTCCCATCTGTGAAATGGGAATAAATATTACTGTGGCAACTGGCCTGTTTGAAGAGCCTGATAAACTGTGATTAAAGAAAGATAATGAGAAATGGGAGACTAACTCAGTTGGTAAACTGCTTGCTTTGCAAGCATGGGGAGATACATCCTCAGAACCCTTGAAAGAAGACAGGTGTGGTTGTGTGTTCCTACGATCACAACTGTGGGGATCCTTACGGATCAGTAGCCACCCAGCCTTACCTTATTGGGTGAGCCCTAAGCTAGTGACAGACCCTAATTCAAAAGTCAAGGCAGATGGCGCTAGAGAAGTGTTTTTCAACCTGTGGGTCGCGACCCCTTAGGATCGCATATCAAATATTCTGCTTATCTGATATTTACATTATGATTCATAATCGTAGCAAAATTAGTTATGAAGTAGCAATCATACTTTTATGGTTGGGGGTCACCACGACATGAGGAACTGTATGTATTAAAGAGTCGTTTGGAAGGTTGAGAACTGCAGTAGAGGTTGACTTCTGACCTCCACATGGACACACACACACACCGGGAAATGAAATGAACTTTATTCTGGCCAACTGTGGCAGTGATGTAGACAATGTCACTTGGGCCATGAGGAAAACTACCTTGACCAGTATTTTTTTTTTTCGGCAGCTAGAAGGCTCCAAACAGCTTCCTCATAGTAAAGTAAGAGAAACCTGTGGAACTAGCCAGGCAAAAAGAGGAATTCTAACCCAAGGGTAGACACATAGCTAGATGTCGGGAACATTCTATATCAAGGAATTTGGAGCCTGTGAGCAACGTGAAGCTCTACTTCAGAGCGTCTTTTCTGCTTCATCCTTCGCCACACAAAAGAAAATGGCAGCCACTGCCTATGCCAGAATCCCAGAGGAAGGAGCTCATTGGCTTTGGGTTGAGTCAGATGCTCGCCCTGAACCAATCACCAATATTCCAAACACCAACCAATCAACTGAGGACACAATGCTAACTAACATGGCCACCAGCAGCAACTGTGTGGGTGGGAGAAAGTAAACTGGACCAGAAAGGAAGGGTTGGACGGAAGACACAGCAGCGAAGCTTCTCTCACACATGACTAGCAAGCTCTAGGAATTCTCCAGTCTCCGTCCCCACCCCCACAGTCACACTTGGCATTTTCCGCGCGCATTGGAGATCTGAACTCAGGTCTTCCTGCGTTCATGGCAAGCACATCCCTGGCAGTCCTTGTTCTCTCTTTACGTGGGAGTCTCTTTGCCCCCTCATGCCTTCTCTGTGGTCTCATTCAGCCAACGGAGCCACTCCTGACGTCCTGCAGCAGGGCCGTCTGCTGGTTGTGGACTATGCCACCTGCTCCAGCGCTAGCTGGTGGGGAAGCTCCGTGAAGACCAACATGGTGTGTGCTGGTGGCGACGGTGTGACCTCCAGCTGCAATGTGAGTATCCACAATCGGGTGTCTCAGTCTACAGCAAAATATGGCGTGGATGTGGCATAGGGGGAGTTGGGGTAGTGGGGTGTCCTAGGATCCATCTTCTCCCTCCTTCCTGGGCTGGAACCCTGTTAATTGTTCTGGAACATTCCAGAAACTGGCCTTCGTTCTCGTTGTCCCTAGAAAAATA
Source organism: Rattus rattus (assembly GCF_011064425.1). NCBI lineage: Eukaryota > Metazoa > Chordata > Mammalia > Rodentia > Muridae > Rattus > Rattus rattus. Next base: position 16,332,845 of record NC_046154.1, read on the forward strand.
TTATAAGTACCATTGCCCTGTAGCATTCTCTTTGCCTAACTGCTAGGAAATCTTTTTTTTTTTTTTTAAGACTTATTTATATGAGTACACTGAAGCTGTCTTCAGACACACCAGGAGAGGGCATCTCATTACAGGTGGTTGTGAGCCACCATGTGGTTGCTGGAATTGAACTCAGGACCTCTGGAAGAGCAGTCAGGAGTCTTAACCACTGAGCCATCTCTCCAGCCCTGCTGGGAAGTCTTTAGTCTTTCTTGAATCTCATCCAGGTCTCCCATTACTGTCATCCCACAGTAAACGGCCCAAGATAGCCCCTTGGGTAGCTGCTACAGAAATCTACTTAAAGACAGTGTCAGGAACCGAAGGACTTGGTACAGGCAGATTCTGCAGAGGAAGACAAAGGGGGAAGGGACCCCCCACACCTTCAGATGCAGTCAATGCCTCGACTACACAGACAGACAGACAGACAGACAGACAGACAGACAGACACACACACACACACACACACACACACACACACACACACACACACTCTCCATGGTCTCCCTCGGGCCTCTGAACAGCTTTGCCTTCTCTTGTGAACCAGAAAAGCTTCCGCTGGACTGACGCGCTCTCATGAAAGTGAAACAAGAAAAGGCATAGAAAGGGCATAGCTGCCAACTTGGGACACATACCTACCACCCCAGCACTAGGGAGGGTTGCACAGTTTAGCACAGTCTGCGCTAAATGGAAAGACCCTGATTTTTTTAATTAATAAATTAATTAATTAATAAGTGGCGAGCGATGCCAACATGATAGTCCACGCCTGTAATGGCAGCATTTATGAGGCTGAAGCAGGAGAGGCACGTTGTGAGGCTCAGTATCCAAAAAGTGAATACCAGCTCCTGAAGGTACGGTACCACCACCTGTGTCCATAAGGCTCGCTTCCGAGGACAATGACCTCGTAGAACAATAGGCCCCACTGGGCACCCTCTTCCTCTCTTCACGCCCCACTCTGGCTTCCTCAGGGGGACTCCGGCGGACCACTGAATTGCCAGGCATCTAATGGCCAGTGGCAGGTGCACGGTATTGTGAGCTTTGGCTCCACTCTGGGCTGCAACTACCCCCGTAAGCCATCTGTCTTCACCAGGGTCTCCAACTACATCGACTGGATCAACTCGGTAAGAACTGCCATCCCTGAGCCCACGGCCCGCCCACCATGAGACCCGCTGGGGTTCCCAGGGGCAGCAAGTGGATCTCATCTCTTTATATGGGCATGTAAGCCCAGCCCCCACCCTCCAGTGCTGTCAGTGATATTTATCTGCAAAGCCCATACCCAGGTTGAGACCCCTACAACCTTAGTTTTTAGCACTTAATTCCCCTGAAGAGTGCTCCCCCAACTCCCTCAAGGCCAACTGTCTCATCTGCCCCGGGACAAAGGACTATTCAGTTCTATGTTGGGCCACTCCCCGGCATAAGTTAATCTTCTGTGCCTGTGTGTCCCCAGAAAGCCCTCTTCTGGAAGCTCGATTTCCCTTTTACTATAATAATCCCAAATTATTAAAAGAATAACAGAGGGAATGTTATAAAGTGCGTGCCTCACAAATACAAAGGCCGCAGATCAATCCCCAGGACCCATGTAAAAAGCCAAGCGTGGTAGCCAGTGTTATCCTAGTGCTGGAGAAGCAGAGGCAGGAGGAACCCAGAGGCACGCTGGCCAGTCAGAGCAGTTAAGGACACGGGCAGTCAGGGAGGTAGCAGAGCAGGAGGAAGTTGGCAGTCAAGGGGCCCTGGGTGAGGATGAAGGAACATGGAGTGTGCAGAGGAATGCTGGGAAGGGGGAGGACTCTGCCCATAGGGTGTATTTAACTCCGCCCCCTTGGTTTGCTTTTCTGTAAAATGGGACTTGAACCGAGCCAGACTCCTCAGCCGGTACAGCCCGGTTACGACAGAATGACTAGGGTGGTGGCTCGTGCGGCAGCCCCCATGAAGAAGGGAAGCTGCCGTTGGCTCATTATCTCCAGCTCGGTGTGCAGGGAACCTTACATTGAATTAGACTACTGGAAAACCAGATATGAAGCGGCAGCTGTGAGCGTGTGCCTGAGGGAGCCGGCTGTCAGAGCCAGCCTGAGGGAGCTTCCAAGTTTGCCGGCTCTCACCTGCCCGCTTCTCAGTCTTTTGTCTGTCTGCTGGGTCTGTTCCGCTCACAGCTAGACTCGGCCCCAGAGTTCCCAAGAAAGTTTGTCAGGGCTCAGAAATGGACCAGTGGGATAGAGGGGCTTGGGGTCAAGCCTTATAGATGGCCTGAGTTCAGTCCCGGGTGTCCTGTGGTACACACATGCGCACACAGCAAGTAAATGCTTTTTTAAAATCTTTTTTAAAATTGATTTTGCTCTTTTAAAAGTAAGTTAGAGAAAAATGGAAAATCAAGAGAAGTGTTAGGTTTGGGGAGTTTTTTGTTTTTTGTTTTTTTTGTTTTTTCCCTATTTTAGTTTGATTGTGAACTGATTAAGGAAGCCATGACTAAATTTTGACAGAGGGGACTCTAAAGCCAGCTTAGAGCATTTCAAAGGAGCCGCGGTGATTGGTTGGAAAGATGCTTCTGGCCTTTGTCTCAGCCAGCTCCTCAGATGTCTTTTGTGGTCCCAGCTGCTGCATTAGTTAGCCCACAGCTGAGACTGGCAGCACCTTCGGGACCCAAAGCGTGACCTGTTGTCCCAGCACCTGCTGTTCCCAGCCACAGGCGGCACGGCAAGGCAGATGGCCGAGGGTAGGAGTCAGGAAGACCAAAGGGGGAAAGCAAAACTTGCTGGTTACCTGGGCGGAGCTCCTGCATTCCTGGGAGAGCAGCCACTTGGGGACAATGCTGGGGGACTGGGAGGGGAGGACACGACAGGCAGGGGTGGAGCACTGAGCAGCCAGCTGTCCCTGGAGAAGCTGCAGAGGGGACAATAGGAGCCTCTCATGGTCCCAGACCAAGGCTCTGTGTGTGTGTGTGTGTGTGTATGTGTGTGTGTGTGTGTGTACACAAACAGCTGCAACCCTGAGGGGGTGCCTCAGAGCACACCTGCCTAGACAGCCTTAGGTGATGAGCCAAGGCCAGCAAGCAGCCAACAAAAGGCACAAACGACCCCGGTATTCATCCTTTCGGCAAATGACCACTGAAAAATGCCAGCAATGTAAAAATATTGCTTATTAAAGGATCATAGGAGCGTATCACGCAAATAACGAAGATCCCCTGGCTTTCACCTTTGTCCCACTCTACAGAGGCAATCACTGTGAATTATATGCTATGTGTTCATCTGGGCCTTGTGAGCATAAACCAAAAACGCAAAACCAAACCAAAAAGTACTGTATTGCCAGACGTGGGGTACAGATGTATAATGGCCAGTACTTGGGAGTCAGAGGCAGGAGGATTGTTTTAAGTCCAGTCTGAGCTACATGAGACCCTGTTCTCAAACAAAACCAGCCAACCAAATATAGCCAGGCATGGTGGTAATGAGGCCAGCCTAGGCTACATAGTGAGTCCCAGCCTCAAAACAAACAACAAAGAAACTCTCACAACTACTTGTGTAGATTGTCTTCTAACAAAAGCCATGACAGTCACATTTTATTTGTTTAATGAACTCAGTGGTCATTCTGAACTGTGAAGTGTCTTCAGCACAAACATCACTAGAGACATTTACTCTGGGTCCTGATTTTTGTTTTGTCTTTGTTTTTCGAAACTGGGTTTCTCTGTGTAGCCTTGGCTGCCCTGGAACTCACCCTGTAGACCAGGCGAGCCTCAAACTCACAGAGATCCACCTGCCTCTGCCTCCTGCCTCCTGCCCTGCCTGTGCTGGGATTAAATGTGCAAGCCTGTCACCTGGCTCTGGGTTCTGTTTTGAACGCCCACCCACGCTGCTGCAGCGCTGCTGCAGTGAGCGACCTCAGACACAGATCCCTGTGCTCTATCTGCATGTTTGTGCTACAAAACCTGAAGCTCGGCTGGTTATAGAGCCTGCATGTCAGAAGCACGGGAGGAACCCAGCACAGGTGCAGGGGGGAGGGTCAGGAATTAAAGGTCATCCCTGGCTGCATAGAAACTTTAAAGCCATCTTGAGTTATAAAAAACCCAGCTCAAAAAAAAAAAAAAAAAAAAAAGAAGCCCAAGGGTTAAGGGTTATTGTGTAGCTCTGTGGTAGAACAGGTGCATAGAATGTAAGACCCAGGGCTCCATCCCAGCACCAAAGACCCACCCAAAAAAGTATTTGATCCTGCTAATTGGTCATGGGAGATAAGTGAGAGCCTCACCTCATACACTACATTAGTGCCTCAAATAGTAAGTTTAAGAAACAAATAGGCCTGTGTAGAGGTGCACACTTTTAATACCAGTACCCAGAGGCAAAGGCAGGCGGATCTCCATGAGTTCAAGGCCAGTGTTGGCTACGTGGTGAGTTCCAAGACAGCAAGGCTACCCAGGGAGACCCAGTCTCAGAAAAAAACAAAGAAACAAATTACATCAAAAAACCACACCCATCTGTACATTTGGCTTGTAATCGATTCCTGGCTTCCGGGCCTGACCCCCAAGCAGGACTCTGGGCCAAGACCCTTCTTGACAGGAGGGGAAAACTGCGACCGCACCTCTTGGCCCTGAGAAGTCAGTGAACTCAGTGCTCAGCCCTCAGCTTAACGTCACTCTCCTGTGTGTCCTGCAGGTGATTGCAAAGAACTAAGCAAAGGCATCTCTGTGACTGTCACCTTGGGAACGGCACGGAAGGGACACAGTAATAAAGTGACTTAGGAATCACATCGTGAGATGCGTCTGTCTTATTAACCCGACACCCTAACCAGGGCCCTGGAAACAACACCTGTGGCCCAACCTGTGGCGGTGACAAGCTATAATCCCTGTACTCGGGAGCAGTGGGATGGAGACTTTGAGGCTAGCCTGGGCTACAAAGTCAGAGCCCAGTTCAAAAATAAACAAACAAGGCTTGGCACCCCTACCATCTACGGTCAAGTGAATGTTCACACAGCAAAGACCAGAAGAAACCAGAAAGGCAGAAAAATAAGTGAAATCAGAACAGCTTTAAAGACGGGGATGGTACCCTTCCCAGGGGAGGCCAGCACGCCACTGTTGCCCGGTTACTGCCACTGGAGGACCAGGCTCACCTAGCAAGGAAGACACTGGGAGACACTGTCCAGGTGTCCCCACTAGGGTAACCAAGATCCTTCAGACAGGAGACTTGATCTGTGGGGACTCTGGCTCCTACCTCAGTCAACTCCTGGGCTCAGGCAGAGACCTTGGAAGGCACAGAGAAATACTCAGGAAAAAGCTAGTCTCCATTGTAGGAAGAGCAGAGTGAGGGTGGGGACAATAAAGGCAAAAGACAGTCCTTTTGCCTAAGATTTATTGTTTAAAAATAAATACTGTGCTCAAGGAAGAATTAACCCTCTGGAAACTTTGATGAGACGCAGTCCAGATCCAGGTATTCACACTGGGCCAGCTGGACTGTGGGTCTGGGAAACAGTGATGCCTGTGTCTGTAGCCACAGACCCCTGTGGGCAATGGCCCTGGGAGGGGAGTGCTGTAATGTCCCCCAGGGCACACATGACAATGCCTGAAGACTGTCTGGTTGGCAGAACTCAGGAGGGGTGCTCAGGTAGAGACCAGAGACAGCTTAAAACACTCGACAACACACGGGGCAGTGCCATGACAGGATTACACAACCCCACATGTCTGTAGTACATCGGCAGAGAAGCCCTGTTCTAGAGAGGCCTGGGGGTCCCAGGCCACAGTCCCTAACCACAGATGAAGCGGCCAGGCAGCATCCACAGTACTCTGTTCCTCCCCTCCCACCGTTCCAAGTCTCCTCCAACCTGGAAGCTGCTAGGAGCCTGTCTGCATGGGAAAGGGGGAAGAGCAGCCTGCCCCAGTTCGAAATCCTTGCTTCACGGGACAGTTCTGACCTTGGCCTCCTCCAGGCCATGAAGGCTTTTGGTAGAAAAATGAGGCAGAGAGCAGCCCCTGCCTCATGAAGTTTTAAAGAACAGCTTCTTCCGGAGGAAGTTAAAACAGCCAGGAATCTGCTTATAAATCCCTTTCTCAGAAACAGCATTGGCGACCTGCAAAACAGAAGCACAGGGGTAATCTGTGAGTGCAGGGACCTTGACTGAGGCAAGGGCTGAGAAGGGGCCCTAAGGAGAGGGCCACTGAAGGGGACGTCTGAAGACGACTCCACCTACAACCTCCTGAGGTGGGTCATAGAACAAACCCCTTAGCTTTGTAAAAGAATGGAGAATTCAAGGTTTGGTTTGGTTTTGTTTGAGACAGGGTTTCTCTATGTAGCTCTGGCTGTCCTGGAACTCACTCTGTAGACCAGGCTGGCCTTGGACTGGGAGATCTTCCTGCCTCTGACTGCCAAGTGTGGGGATTAAAGGCATATGCCACCACCACCTAGCCAAGTTTTCTTACGCAAAAATTCAGTTCTAATCAGACTGAAAAGTTGAGGGGGGGACAAGAAAGATGGGGGAAGATGACCCAGAGATCACATGTGTCCTGCTTGGCCTTGGCTGTACCCTGCCCTGTAGGGTCTGTCTCAGGACCAGAAGTGACCCCCTATACCCCTAGAGTGTGTATCTGAGCAAACCCTCAGGGTCCACATGGAGAAAAAAAAGCCCTGAAAGGGGAGGGGCTGTTATGCCCCCCCCATTCTCACTGAGGCCTGCAGGAAGGGGACACACTAGGACAGAATCGCAATGCCTAACAGTCGAGTTGGTGACATGGGGTGGAGATGTAGCTCCACTGGCCCCCGCACTGCATAAACTGAGTGTGGCAGTCAACACTTACAATCTCAGCACCCAAGAAGTAGAGGCAGGAGGATCAAAAGTTCAAGGTCATTGCCCACTACACAGCAAGTTCTAGGCTAGCCTGGGCTACATGAGACCCTATCTAAAAAGAGAGCATGTGGGGGACTGGCATGGGGTTCAGGGAGTCACTTTTGCCACTGAGCCAGCCCTCCTGGCCCTTAAGATCACTCTCATCTGGGACCTGGGTGTCTGTCTGGGCATCTGCCTCTAAGTAGGCAGGGAAGATGACACTTTGCAATCAGGACCAATGTCACCACCATGGTCGCTTCCTCATTTGAGAGGCAAAGCACTCCCTGATTCTCTGTCAGTCTCTGCACTGCCCAGGGCCTGCTGCCCTGTTCTGCAGGCCTCTCTGCCCTCAGGAGGAAGTGCTCACCCTGAGAAGGAGGGACTGCAGGTCTTCAGAGCGAGCCCACTGCTCCAGGACACCATCCAAGGTCTCGATGTACCAGGAACCGCTCTTCTTGTCTCTCCAGGAGACAAAACCTACAGGAGGGGGAAGGCTGACCTCTGCCACTGCCGAGCAGAGGGGCACAGTCCTTGGCGGAGTATGCAGGCTGTGGCCAGATCCAGACTGTGCTTCACTGGCACGTGGCAAGCGTGAGCCCATCTTCCTGGCTCCCTGCTAGCCTCCACCCTCAATACCACTTGACTGGCTGTGTCTCCTTCTTTCTCAGCTTCTGAGAAGCCAGGGGTCTCAAGAAGGTTGAAGGATGCACCTTACCACCTCATGCCAGGCACTGAGCTGAGGTTAGTACCAGTGTCCCACCCCTACCCCCCAGTGTATTCCCCAAGACAACCTCAGCTAGGATCACTGCTCTTAATCCTCATGACTCGCCTACTTCAGCCTGAGGTGGGGCCGGGAGAGGTAAAGAACCTGATGAGGACCCCATAGGCTGTGCCTGGCAGAAACACCACCTCAGGGCACAGCCGCCCTGGGCTAGGGGCGGGTGCACGGATGAGCTCACCTGGGAAGGTGGAGTAGGACACAAGGATGTCACTGGGGGTGGGCAAACTGGACACGGCGTCCAGCTGGTCCAAGGTCCTTGGGCCTTCCTGGTACGGGACAGCATCTGGCTCAGAATCACTGTCGAAGGCCTTGTCTTGAGAGGAAGTGAAGGCCACCTCAAAGCCATGGTCTTTCTGCTCTGCAGGAAGCAGAAAACAGTCACCTAACATCATGAATGTCACTCCAGCACAGGGTGCTTCTGGAAAGGAAAAGGTCTGGACTGGAAGGCTTCACGTGTGAGCTCTGTCATCCGGGAAGGAAACAGAAACTGGATATGATGGGGCATGCTTGTTTTGAGATGGGGTCTCACTTAGGCAATCCTGGCTGGCCTGCAACTCACTATGTAGACCAGGCTGGCTTTGAACTCAAAAGAGATCCACCTGCCTCTGCCTCTCAAGTGCTGGGATTAAAGCATAAACACAGTATTCATGTTTTATTATGTGTGGGGTATGTGCATGAGTACAGTTACCCACAGTGGCCAGAAGAGGGTGTCGGATCTCCTGGACCTGCAGTTACAGGAAGCTGCCCACGTGTGTGCTGGGAACTGAACAGGGTCCCCTGCAACAGCATGTGCTCTTAGCCGCTGATGTATCTCTCCGGGGCCTGGTTTTGAGCTTTGATCACCCTGCCTTGGCTTCCTAAATAGCCAGGATTACAGGTCTGTGCTAACAGGCCCAACCACTGGTATCTTTTGAGCTACCCTAATTATTTTATGGTACCCCAAAACAGAGAATCCAAACTATACCAAAAAGGGGGGCCTGACAAAATGGCTCAGAAGGCACGGGCACCTGCGGCCAAGCCTGGGTCCCACAGGGTGGAAGGAGAGAACTGACTCCAAGTTGCCCTCTGACCTCCACGACCATGCACAAGTGTGAACATACAGGCTACATTTTATGTGTGTGGGCGTACATACACGCATCGTAGCTAACAAGATCTGTGTCAATGTGTACACCTCTTATAAACCCACAATTTCCTAAGGAAATAGCACAGTGCAGCCCAAGGCCCTCTACGGAGATCCCTCAACTAGTGGGAGCTGAAAGGTGTTTGTCACCCAAATGGCCACTGTCAGGAAGTGACATGGGAAAGTAGAAGAACGAGACAGACAGAGACACCAGCCACATGTCTGTTCATGTGTCATTCTGTCTGCAAACTGCATAGGAAGGCCGAGCCCCAGGTGAGGACAAACCTGTCTACAGGCAAGGCTGACCCCCCATACCAACGTCCAGCAGGAGGCAGAAAGTCCCCTCAGCATGCCAGCCCTCAGCAGCCGTGGCGCACTGTGGCTGCTCTCTGCCCTCTCCACATAAGCTCCCGAGAGGATTCCCCCAGGACCGACAGCGGGGCATGTCTGAGCCACACCTGGCTTCTCCCCAAGGGTGTCACACTATATGACACAGTGACAGCACCACATCCGTTACTGGCTCTGGGGGGCATTTCCAAAGCCTGGTTCTATGCCACCACCTACAGAGGGTAGGTGACACGTCACCTTTTAAATGAAAATAGTGACTTTGAAAACAGCAACAGTAGAGCGAACAAAACCCTGGGCTGGCGTCTGCATGAGTGTGAACAGGGTACCTAGACAGGCAGGAGCAGGCAGGAGCAGGGATGGCATTGTTTCTGTCCGTAGGTGACATGGCACCACCAGGTGGCAACAGCATTAAACACAGGTCATACTTCCTGGCAAAGACAGAGCTAGACAAAGAAAAGACTAAAATTCCAAAAGAGGGAATAATCTAGGAGGGTAGACAGGATCTCATGTAGCCCAGGTGAGCCTGACACTATTTTTTTTTTTTTTGGTCTCTCTCTATAGCTCTGGCTGTCCTGAGCCTCACTATGAAGACTACCCACCCTGGAACTCACAGACCCTCCTGCTTCTGCTTCCCAAGTGCTGGGATCAGCCTTGTCAAGGAAGGGGGCAACAGGGAAGACTTCCTGGAGGCAATGGGAATGAACTGTAAGCAGAGGGATAGGAGAGTCGGGGCTGGAGAGATGGCCCAGCGGGTGAACGCACTGGGGGCTCTTGCAGAGAATCCACATGGCAGCTCACAGCCCGCTCCAACTGCAGTGCCAAGTGATCTCATGGCCTCTCTCGCTGGCCCTGTGCCCATGTGGTCCACAGAGCACACATGAAAACACCCATGTGCATAAGACAGAAAACCAAAACAGTCAGGTGTGGTGGTCTACGCCTTTGATCCCCTGTGGAGGTGGGCAGATGGCTATGAGTTTGAGGACAGTCTGGTCAATACAGTGAGTCCCAGGACAGCCAGGGTTACATCTCAAAATATACAAATCAAGAAATTAATAGCCAGGGGCTGGAGAGATGGCTCAGTGGTTAAGAGCACTGACTGCTCTTCCAGAGGTCCTGAGTTCAATTCCCAGCAACACATGGTGACTCACAACCATCTGTAATGAGATCTGATGCCCTCTTCTGGTGTGTCTGAGGACAGCTACAGTGTGCTCCTATACATAAAATAAATCTTAAAAAAAAAAAAAAGAAATTAATAACCAGGAACCTGGAGCATTCTGGGAAGGCTGTGCTAAGGAATGGGTGGGCAAGCACAGTGGCAGAGTCTTGGTCATCAAAGGCCTGATGACCCTGCTAAGAAGTCTGAAGAGTAGCACCAGTCATGTGTGTGGGACCAGAATCCTACTTGCTACTGAAAACAGGGTGGGGGGTGAGGGGGTGAGGGGGTGGGAGAGGCGACAAGCAAACAGGGAGCTGTCCTGGGAGCCTGGGAGTTTGTGGCTCTGTTCCTTGTTCTCTCTGTGTCTTTCAGGGATTGGGTTTGGAACATCATCTCAAAACACCCTAGAACAGAAATAGGGTGAACAAGGGGGCATCTCCATGGCTGGAGGGCTCAACTACTCCTTCCAGGATGTCAACATTAGACCAAAGAGCACTGGCAACAAGAGGGGGATGTGCGGGTACCCCTGAGCCCTGGAGGTAGTTGGGGGTATATGGGATTTCAGGGTTGTTTTGTTTTATGGTTTTTGTTTGGCCTTGGTTTGTTTTCGGTTTTCAAGACAGGGTTTCTCTGTGTAGCCTGAGCTGTCCTAGAACTTCTGTAGACCAGACTGGCCTCAAACTCGGGAGAGATCTACCTGCCTCTGCCTTCAGAGTGCTAGGATCAAAGGCGAGCACCACCACCGCCTCACGGTTCTCAGTTATTTAAAGGAGCTGAGCGGGTGCTGCATATGCATAACTCAGGCATCCGGTATTATGACCCCCATTCACTGAGACTTCTGCAGATGAAGGCCCAGGGCTATGCAGTGAGTTAGTGACCAATCCAGTATTTACTGACACGTCCTGAATCCTTCATTGTCAGCCTAAAAGCATAAATCCTGCAGCGACTTATACTGTTCACATTAAATTATAAAATCTAAGGGTCACACTCTCTCTTCTGTTGTATACACAAGGTGCTAAATAAATACTTCTTGAATGCCTAAGGCCTGTTCCCCTAGATGATACCAAACAGAATGGGGCCAAGCATCCACAGAACCTGTGTTACAGGACATGGGGGTGTGCCCTGTCCCTAGGGTGAGCCAGACAGCCCCCTGGTTCACAGCGGTCACTTCACTGGAAGCTCAGGTGCAGGGACAAGGCAGACAACAGTCAGAAGCCCAGGGCCTCCATAGAAGAGACTCCTGGACAGGATGTCAGAGGTCCTAGTGCGCTAAAAAAAATCATTTGTTTTGTTCTTAGGTGTGCATATGTGTGAGTGCACGAGTGTGTGTGTACACGTGTGTGCACACGTACACTCTCCCTGTTTCCCAGGTTATTTTCAAATTCCTGGACTCAGGTAATCTTCCTGTTTTAGCTTCCAAGGACTTTTTTTTTTTAAAGACAGGTTCTTATATAGTCCATCCTAGCCTCAAATTCACCACGTAGCTGAAGGTAGCCTTGAACTCATGATTCTCCTGCCTCCACCTCGGAAATGTTGTGATTACAGTGAGTGTCACTAATTCTAGATTTAAAAAAAAATTCAAGGGGTTGGGGATTTGGCTCAGTGGTAGAGCGCTTGCCTAGGAAGTTGTGAAGGCCCTGGGTTCGGTCCCCAGCCCCGAAAAAAAAAAACCAAAAAAAAAAAAAAAATTCAAAATGTTTTTATCCTTTAATCTCAGTTGCTTGAGAGTAAAAGAAAAAAAATAAAAGTATCAAGTTTTATTTATGGGGATATGTGTATGTGAATGTGTGAGCATATTGGGGTGGGGAGGCGAGTCAGAAAAGAGAACTGTATGCCCTGGGCCTAAAGGTGCAAGCAGTTTTAGGTGCTGGACAGCACACTCTGGTCCCCTCTGTATAAGAGCAGCAGCAGTGCTTAACCACTGAACCATCTCCCAGCCGCCTAGATTTGTTTGTTTGCTGGTCCATTTGTGCTTTGTAAGAAAGAGCAGCGGGTTCCAGGCTTGGAAAACAAAACAAAAGCATGTAATGTCAAAGTCAGAGGTTTGCTGTATCTTATTTATTTTTGAGATAGGCTGTGGTGGTTTGAATATACTTGGTCCATGGGAAGTGGCACTATTAGGAGGTGTGGCCTTGTTGGAGTAGGTGTGGCCTTGTTGAAGTAGGTGTGGCTTTGTTGGAGGAAGTGCATCATTGTGGAGGTGGGCTTAGAAGCTCTGCCCAGTGTGTAAGAGACCCTCCCCCAGCTGCCTGGGAGTCTCTTCTGGATCAAAATGCAGAATTCTCAGCTCCTTCTAGAGCACCATGTCGACCTGGATGCTTCCTGTCATGACGATAATGGACTGAACCTCTGAAACTGTAAGCCAGACTCAATTAAATGTTGGCCTTTATAGGAATTGCCTTGGTCATGTGTCTGTCTCTTCACAGCAGTGAAACCCTAACTAAGACATAGGGTCTCACTGTACCGATCTGGTTGGCCTGAAATTCACTACATAGACCAGGCTGGCCTTGAACTCAGAGATCCACCTGTCTCTGCTTTCTGAGTGCTGGGATTAAAAGTATGGCCTGGAGGGATGGCTCAGCGATTAAGAGTCCTATCTGTATTTCCAGAGGTCCTGAGTTCAATTCCCAGCAACCACATGGTGGCTCACAACCATCTATACTGGGTTCTGATGCCTCTTCTGGTGTGCAGATGTACATGCAGACAGAGTACACATGCAAAATAAATAAATAACTCTTTGGAGGCAACATTTGGGATGTAAATACCCAGACATGGCTGTTTACAGTGATCTTGCAAGTACAGAAGTTCAAATTCTCTTAAAAGTCATAAGGAGAGAGAGTGGGTGGGGGAGGGAGGGAGGCGGCGGTGGCAGCAAGCACAAGTACTGTCTTGTCACGGGAAGCTGCCCGCCACATTGAAAATGGACAAGAATTCGACAAGCCCTCACCAGAGCCAGCACCCTGGTTCTGGATTTTCAGCTTCCAGATCGTGAGGGAATAACCCTCCCTCCTTATATATTACCTAGCCTGTGGTGTTCGGTTATAGCAACAGAAAACAGTAAGGCACCAAGCACAAAGCAAAACCTTGAAGTCCCTCACATCCCCGGGCTCCTGGGAGTTCCGGGAGTTAAATTCTTTAGTTTCTCCCTGAGGCTCAGTGCACTTTCCCTGGGACGGTAGAATGGTAGAATCTCCTTTGCTCTGTGTGTGTGTGTGTGTGTGTGTGTGTGTGTGTGTGTGTGTGTGTGTGTGTGTGAATGTTAGCATGTGAGTATGTGTGTATACATGTGTGCGTGCCTGGCTCACACTCATGACCTCCGCGCTTTCATGGCAAGCACCTTACAGATGGAGCTACCTCCCCTGCCCCACTCTGTTTTTATGGGAACTCTGGGACTGAAGATACCAAGCTCACACAGACCTCTGGCATCACTGCAGCCAACTCAGATGGTGCTAGGCCTTTGGTGGTGAGGTGGAAGTCCTACTATACGTGTACCATGGCGTGTGCCAGTGACGTGTATGGAGCACCCCACAGATGCAGTGAGGGGCTGAGGTGGGGAAGGGAAGATGCAGTGGCTCCTTCCCTGCCTGCTGTGCTCACAGGAGGCCCGAGTCCACTCACCACCACCGCAGGCCTGGATGAAGAACAGCTTGGGCTTCCCTCCCAGGCTGGGGCAGCCGGTCCCGTTGAAGATGTTCACAATTCTCTCGATAGACACAGAGCATCCATCTGTGCCATAGACAGCACCCGGGAACTGGAGGTGGCTGGCCTAGAGGACAAGGTACCGTGGTTACCAAAATACCTCAGTTACAAAAGACTCTAGGTAGAAATCCAGAGGCCTGTCTGAAGGCTCTGTGTGGGGAGGGCCCTAGGCGGGGACACTGACTAACCAAGATAGAGCAGGCGGGTCAGCGTCCATTCTAAGGGACTCAGACTCACTTAACTATGGGAGCCAAGGAGCCTGAGTGCAGGTCAGCTGTGTGTAGACGGTCTGTCCCCACGCCACCAGTGTCAACGTCACCCATAGGCTTGTACAAATGCTGGTTCCCAGGCCTCACCTAGCCCTCCACAGTCAGCCTTCTGGTCCTCCATACCCTCTGAAGCAGCCAAACACAGAACAGCATTTATCTTGGTGTTGTTGTTGTTGTTGTTGTTGAGTGTCTGTGCATAGGCTACCCCCATGCATGTTGGGGGTCAGAGAACAGTCTGTAGGAGTCAGCTCTCTCCCCACACTGTGTGGGTTCCAAGTTGTCAGGCTTGGCAGCCAGCACCCTTATCTCACTGGCCCTCAAGCCCTCAACTTAAAACATGAAGGATCGGGGCTGGAGAGATGGCTCAGCGGTTAAGAGCACTGACTGCTCTTCCCGAGGTCCTGAGTTCAATTCCCAGCAACCACATGGTGGCTCACAACCCTCTGTAATGGGATCTGATGCCCTCTTCTGACCTGTAGGTGCATACACGCAGGCAGAAAGCTGTGTGATGTATACATAATAAATAAATAAATGTTAAAAAAAAACAAAAAAAAAAACATGAAGGATCTAAGACCCGGATAGGAGTAGGGGCTTAGCCAGGGTGAATTAGTACGTTAGTGGCCAAAGCATCAGATGGATCCCAGTGTCCTGTGTCCCACCCGATAGGAAAGGGCCTGGAACATTCTCCATGGAACACAGCAGATGTGGGGAACCAGGACAGCTGCATTTGGTTTCTGAACCAGGGAGGAGAGCTGAGCAGACAGGTTCTCCTTCTCCATCCTGGACAGGACCTCCCCATCCCCCTCCCACCCACAAAGGCAACTCCTTAGAGGACCACAGGGCCCTGAAAACACAGCAGGAGGGACAAAGGCCTCACCACTTCCTCCCCAAAGCTAAGGGGCCACGAACACAGAGGGGCAGGGATACGGCAGAGCTGTCGAGAGGCCTCCTACCTGGCAGCCATGAGAGAGGATGACCACCACGAAGCAGTCCAGGGCACGGTGGTCGCGGTGCGCCATCTCCATCAAAGCCGTGACCATTTTCTAGGAGGGAAGGCTACAGTTAAGGCAGGGGCACCAATGGAGATCTGACTTACAGGATCCGGCCAAAGGCCACGACACAGCAGCTCCCAGTGCTGAAGCTGGGACGGACGCAGTCAGCAGACGGCACCATTGGTGCTGTGCTTAGTCACTGGCCGTTTAATCCCCACGATAACTCTGTGGGGACCATTACTCTTGCTTCTAAACCGGGAAACCGAGGCATAAGAGGTCAAGTGGCCAGCATTAAGAAAGCCGGTCCTCAGACCCCCTCTCTCTATCTGATGCTTGCACCAGTTGCCCAGGTCACCTCCACAGGCCTGTGGACACAGAGGCTTCTCTGGGGAATGTTCCTTGGGGGACAGTGGTTATACCTTAGCAGTCAGGTCGTTCTTCACCTCCACCATGAAGCGCAGCCAGCGGAAGCGGTGCTGAAGCTTCTCACAGTCCACGTGGGAGCCAGTGCGTGTGCTGAGCCCTGAGGAAGGGCAGAAGTTCACGTTGTTGATGATGAGGCAGTGGCCACAGGGATCCGAGTCCAGGGTGTATGCCTGTGTAACAACAGGTTTCCGGTGTCATCAGGGAGCTCAGGGCACCCCTCGGGAGAGGCAGGGACTCCTGGATCTCACGGAAGTGGTCAAGTCTGGAGTGCCAGCACGCGTCATGGGGAGCAGTGCGGACTCCACCCACCATTCCAGTGAGAAAACCCACAGGAAGAGCCAGACAAGTGCCAGGTGTGTGCCACCTCCCTGAGAGAAGTGAATGCCATCTTAGTATTTGGGGGTGGAAAACCGTCAGCTAAGTGGCTCCCACACCAAAGCCCAGCCAGCCACGGTGGCACACACGGTTAATGGCGACACTTGAATTGCAAAGGCGGGTGGACTTCTGGGCTCAGGCCTAGTCTACACAGAGAGACTTTGTCTCAAAGGAACAAAACAACACCCTCCTCCAAAAAAAAAAGCCCATAAACCAGGGAAGTTGGGAAGGAAGATTTTCATGAGTTCAAAGTGATTTGGGGGCTTTATATTGAGTTCTAGAACATCTTGGGCTAAATAATAAATTCTAGTTTCAAAAATACAGAAATGGAGTGGAGAAGGGGCTGGAGAGACGGTGCAGTAATTAAGAGCACCGTCTGCTCTCATAGAGGACTTCAGTTCAATTTCCAGTGCCACATGGTGGCTCACAGCCTCCTGTCACTCCAGTTCTAGGAGATGCGACACCCTCTCCGGGCTTATGAGCACTGCACACACGTGGTACATGTAGGCAGAAAACACACACACACACACACACACACACACACACACACACACGCAAAATAATTCCTTAAAAAACCAAACAGAGTGGGGGATGGTGATGCACACCTTTGATCCCAGCACTATGGGAGGCAGAGGCAGGTGAATCTCTTTGAGTTCCAGGCCAGCCTGGTCTACAGAGTGAGTTCCTGGGAAACCAGACTACACAGAGAAACTCTGTCTTGAACTTTCCCATCCCCCCAAAAAGAAAAAACAAGCAAACCAACCAGACACATTCGCCCAGAGGGACTGGCCCAGCGCTCAACTGAGGGTCATGTGGAAGGCTCTTTCAGAGCAGTCTCATGCCAGGGCCCAGCCTCTGATCTCCTGAGGCAGCTCTCGCCCAGGCTCAGGGCCCTTGAACTTCCTCTTTCCACAGCCTGTTTGAGCCCACAGGTCTGAAAATATTTAAATATTCTTCTGCCTAAGTTTTCTCCCTAGCACAGGGCTCTGTAGGGTGAGTGGTCTTGTTGTCCCCTTGTCCCCAGCACATGGGAGCCACAGAGTACATATGTGAAGTATACTCAAGAATAGCTTGAGTGGCTCACCCTGGAGTGGACACCCCAGAGGCTGTAGCCCTTCTTTGGGTTCCAGCTCTGACTTTACAGAGGCAGATGGGCGGACAGGACAGAGTGCTCCGGCTGGGGTCAGGAGCCATGGAGAGTGCTGACTGGCTAGCCAGGCTTGGGGGAACAGACAAACTCTAACACATGAGGACTCACCATATCTGCATGTCTCTCGATCTTCCCTGGAGTACCTGGGAAAACGGGAGAAAGAAGAAATGGGGGTGTTGAGGTTCATCTGGGAAAAGCTAAGGAGCTGTGCGGACAGCTCCCATGAGAGACAAGTGGGACCCCGACAGTATGGCGAAGTATCTAAGAGTTGCCAACAAAGTTAAACACACACTTACACCCTTGTAAGGAGTTGGCCAAGAATGTTCACTGAGGTCTTATTCCAAAGCCTCAAACTATGATTCAGCTACTCTGGGGGATATCCTAAAGAGGAGCCTGCTCGTGATACCCACAATGCCCTGGGTAATCGGAGAGCAAGAGGTTATGTTAAAGCAAACAAGGCAGCCACTGAAATACAGAGCACATGATTCCATTCATACAAAACGCCACATGGAAAGGAGCAAGGGAGGTGGGGTGAGGGGACAGAGAGGTGGCTCAGCACACAAGAGCGTTCTTGCAGAGGATCAGGGTTCAAATCCCAGCAAACACATCCGGATCAGTTCAGGTTCATTGTCAGGTCCAGTTTCAGGAGATATGGCACCCTAGTGTAGCCTCTGTGGGCACCAGGCATGTATGCAGTACACACCCATGTACATCATGTGTACATACACATACACACACACAGGCAAAACACCCATATACATAGAATAAAAATAACAAATCTTAAAAGAGAGGAGGAAGTCAGAGCACACGCTAACTTAGTGTTTTACCAACCTCCAGCCCCTGGATTAACATTTCTCCTCAGAACTGGGCTGCAACTGGGAATACAAATTCACATCAAATCCCTCGTGAGGAGCTAGGAGGTTGGCTTGTGGGTAAAGCACTGGACACAAGGTTGAGAAGGCTGGAGTCTGGATCCCCAGAACCCACACAGTTGGATGCAGTAGAAAGCACTTGTAATCCCAGAACCCCTACACTGAGATGGGAGGCAGAGGAGAGACCCTAAGACGTTCACAGGCCACCTGACCCGACTCGAGTAGCGATGAACAAGAGTGTCTGTCACAAACC
The DNA here is from genome assembly GCF_011064425.1 of Rattus rattus. Taxonomy (NCBI): domain Eukaryota; kingdom Metazoa; phylum Chordata; class Mammalia; order Rodentia; family Muridae; genus Rattus; species Rattus rattus. The sequence continues at coordinate 16,351,120 of NC_046154.1, forward strand.
AGGTAGAAGGGAGGGCCAACACCAGAGGCTCTGCCTCCACACGTGTGCAACGATGCACAAATGCAGGCGTGCACTCCCTCACGTGCATGCGCATACACACACACACACACACACACACACACACACACACACACACACACACAAAGTCAATAAAATAAACTTTACCAGAAAGCAGAAAGTTTCAGGTCCAGACTGCTCTTCCTAATGATTCCAAATGACATTCCCCAGGGAGATAAGCAATGGGTCCCCTGTATCGTCTGCCTCCTGTCATGAGGTGACTACACACAGAAACGATTCCTCATCCTTCTAGGTCAGCCAACTGTACCTTCAGAACTTCAGGATTCTTCCCTTTAACAGACTTCAAAAGTTACAGGGTCTGGGCTAGTTTTACGTCAACTCGATACGAGTCAAGAAGAGAAACTCTCAATGAGAAATGCCTCCATGAGGTTGGCCTGTAGGCAAGTCTGCGGTGACTGACAGGGGAGGGCCCAGCCCACTGTGGTTAGTGCCGTGACTGGGCAGGTGGTCCTGAGCTGAGTCAGAAAGCAGGCTGAGAAATGCCACAGAAAGCAAGCCTTCCTCCATGGCCTCTGTAAGGTTGCTGCTCCAAGTCCGTGTCTTGTGCTTCCGCCCCGCCAAGTCTGTAACTCCAGGTTATTCAGAGCAGGACCAACTATCAGCTGGCAACGAAAGAGAGTGACCCGTGGTCTGTACCACACCATGAAGGAACACAGGCATGATGGGTGAAACACACCAAACTCAGCAGGGCTCCTACTAAGGTACGGTTTCATTTTTAATGATGTTCAAAGACAGGAAAAGTGACAGATGTCAAGGAGACCAGGACAGCAGTCCCCTCAATTGCAGGAGCCGGGTATGGACTGAAGAGACAAGGTCTCCTAGGATTCTAGAATATCCTGTAATGTGGCAGTGCGGGTGGTAGAACCCTGTGTGCGCATGCACGCGCACAGACACACACACACACACACACACACACACACACACACACACACACAGAGCTGACATGTTGCATTTCCCCACATTCTGTTGCCTTGACATCTTAAGCAAATCATTCCTCTTTCCCGGGGCTTTGCTTCCTCACTGACAAGGCTGAATCTAACAAAATCTGCTTTGCAGGACTGAGGGAGGTAGGAGTATGCTTCGTGCAATATATGTGTGGGCAGGGCCGAGTCCTGACAACCAGCTTCCTCTCACCTCCTGTCGGGCGTGGGTAATTTCAGACACCCACCAGAACCCAAAGGCAATCCCTGAGCAACGGCCCCTTCTGGAAACACTGAGAGTAACAAGGACTATACAAATCAGACGCTTGCTTCTCAGACAAGCTATCAAAATTTCATCTCCTATAGACTGATCGGAAGAGTCCACGTCTCTCCTGTGAGCGTTCATTAAGACAAACATTACATTTAAATCCTGAATCTCAACCAGAGCGGTACCCAGAGTCACACCCAAGTAACCTCAATGCACCCACCCGCCAAACATTCTCTTGATACTCACAGACATCATGAGCTCCGCCAGAACCAATGTCCACCGGCCTGGGTGTTTCTGGTGTGAGAACCTCTGGCCTGAGCCGAGTAGGCCAGAGCTCTTCTGGCCCCAGCACCACTGGGGTGAGGTTTCCCAAGGCAGGCTGCGACGGGTCCAGCTTCACTACTCTCTGCTCCTTTGACTTGAGTCCCATTGGTCCCAGGACCATAGGCACCAGGTGGTCTAGGGGTGTAACAGCTTCTGGATCCTGCTTGGCTGCTTGCCGACTGCTTTGCAAGAATGAAGCCAGAGAGCCTTGGCCTGTGTCCTCTAAGCAGGAGATGAAGCGAGGAAGGGCCTGCCTCCCTCGAGTCTCAAGATCTATGACCAGCTGCCTGGCCTGATCCCGCCGAGACCCAGAGCCTGCTCGCTGTTTGGATAGAAAACCAGACGCTCATTATCCAGTGACATCTACAGTCACCCTACCTCCCGCTTCTCACCTGCCGGGACTGCAGGTATGTACCACCACCCCTGGAACAAGTCTCTCCTTTCAAACAGTCTGCCATTGCCAACACTAGGTCAAACACTGCTCTGACCACACTTAGCTAGAGAAGGACAGAGGCTGCTGGTGCCTCCCCGCGCAGTCCGCGCAGTTTGGCTTCTGATCCCCTTAATATGCCTGTGGTAGATAGACAGAAACTAATCTAGCAGTGTACTGAGTTCATGTCCCTCTGCAGTCTTTGCTTGTCAATGACACCTACTGTGTGTTTGTCCAGCTCTGTGCTAGGTGCTAATTAGCCCTACTAAAAGTAGCAAAATGGTGGTCAGTAGTTTGCACGAGGTACTTAAAACTTTCTAAACTTGTTCCTAACATTAAAATAAGAGAATTAAATATAGAATTCAAGATCTCCAACATCTCTGTTTTTGGAGGAAAAGAAGTTTCTGTTGGGGGGGGGACTTTCATATTTGTGTGGGGGAAGGAAAAGTTCTCAAGTAGCCAAGATTGGCCTTCAACTTCCTTCATAGCTGAGGATGACCTTTGAACTTCTGCCTCTCCTGACTCCAGAGTCACCAGGCCTGGTTTATGTAGGGCTAGGGGTTAGACTCAGGGATTCACGAATACTAGACATGCACTGTACCATATAAGCTGTATGTCTAGCTTCTTGCTTTGGTTTTGCTTTTATACATTTACTATGTATGTATGTATGTATGTATGTATGTATGTATGTATGTATATGTGTGTGTATCTAGATGTATATGTGCCAATCGTGTGTGCCTGGTGCCCGAGGAGGCCAGAAGAGGGTGTCAGATCCCCAGGGACTACAGTTATAGTTGTGAGCTACCATGTGGGTGCTGAAAACCGAAATCAAAGCTCTTAACGACTGAGGCAACTCTCCAGCCCTTGGTTTTGGTTTCCGGAGACTTGATCTCAAACTCTGCATGTAGCCAAGGATGCCCTCGAACACCTGATCCTCCTGCCTCTACCTTCTGAGGGCTGGGATTCCAGAGGAATAAACCATTCCTTTCAAACAGCCTGCCACTGCCAACACTAGGTCGGACACTGCTCTGACCACACTTAACTGGAGAAGGACATACGACCGAGGCCGCTGGTGCCTCCCTGCACAGTTTGGCTTCTGATCCTCCGTAATATGCCTTCTGGAAGACTAGGGCTTTCCCTTCAAACCACTTTCCTTGGCCAGCATGGGCCCCTCCGAAAGTGTTCCTGAGACTACTTTTGTTATTATCTGGTAGTTAACCCCATGACTCTACACCACTTTCTTCTATTTTCCTTCACTAGACCAGGCTAGGTTCCAATCCAGATGCTGGAGACAGCTTTCTAGACAGTTCCCCAGGGCCTGACACTCATATCCTCTCAAAAAGAAATACTCCCTTTTCAGACTTGCAGTGAGGCATCAACTGGAGCAAAGAAGCTCAAATGTATTTTTTTAAAAATCAAATGTTTGATTGTATTCTTCGGTGGTACCTGTATCAAAGTCCTTCTTTTCTGAAATCCTTTATAAAGCATGCACTTGGATAAAAGCCCAGCTAAAAAAAAAGACATGGGTCCTGGTGCTGTGTCCCCCACAGAAGTGCTTCACCTTGGTTATCTCATTCATCCTAGAACAGGATGACACCGTTGCATTTCACAGCCCAGGAAACTGAGGCTCAAAGACGGCAAGTGACAAGTACAATGAGCCAGCATAAACCTAAAGTGGGTGTTTAGGACCCTTCTACAGAGAGGCTAAACTACTAACAAGGTGTGGGTTACAGATAGCATTAGCGAGCACTCCACAAAAGAGGTGCTTGGGTCCTTCTGAAGGATTAAAAGAGCTGGATTGTGGAAGGTTTTAAAAATGGAGTTCCCACACCATGGTTTCCCAGGGCCTGGGTTGCACACTGTGCAAAGCGGGAGAAAAGGGCGGGAGCTCCGTAGTGGTGGCTTCAGTGAACCTCTCCGCGACCTCCCAGTCCCTACCGGCGCCGTGGGAAAAGCGGCGGACACAAGGGGGCGGGGGCGCACCTGAATATCCTCGATCATGTCGCGCGTGAAGAGCTCACGACTTAGCAGAGCGTCCCACAGCTCCGCGACTTGCAGTTCGCGCACAAGGCGTACCCTGCATCGCCGCAGGAGTTGCCGGTCCGCCTCGTCCATGGCTAGCGGATTGCTGGACCCCTGGTTCCGTCCGCTTCCGGGCCTCGGGTCCCGCCCCCGCACCCACGCCCCGCCCCCACATAGCTCCTCTAGGGATCACGCTCCGACCAGTGGTCACCGCCCCAAGGCCGGTCCCTCAAGCTCACTCGGCTCCACCTCCGCAGCCACCTCAGCTCCGAAGGCCCGGTCACCGCTTCACCAGTCTTCCCACCTCTCTCACTCCCCCCAAGTCCCCCCTTCCCCCCACCCCCACCCCCGCGCTCTCAGGCCACGCCCCTTCGCCACGCCCCAAGATGTCCTTGCTTCGTCCCGCCCGCTGGCGCTGCACGCAAGCCCCGCCCCGTCACACGCCTCACATAAGACTCGCTCTTCCTTGCCTCATAGACCAGCACTCCGGCCCTATGGAGTTCCTTCGCTCCGCCCCGTGGCCCGCCCCCTCCTCTGCTTTTGCCTTTGTCCCCGCCTCCAGGACCCGCCCCCATCTTGCCATTCCAACTCTCTCCTGGTCCCGCACTCAGGCCTCACCCCACCTCTTTCCCTGCAGCGCTCTCTCCTCACGCCCCTCCCTCGCCCAGCTCTCGCCCGCCTCTAACAGCGGCCAAACGTAACGTTGCTCCGCCCCCCCATGCGACCCACGTGACTTTCCATGCGGCCTTCTCCTCCCAGACTCTCCCCTAGGACGCCCCTAGGGTTCCAAACCCCAGGTTTGCCTTGCTACCTTCCGCCCATTTGCTGGTTCCGCTTAGCAGCGATTGTTCTAACAAAGTTCACTGGTGACCCTATTTCTACAGATGCTCAAAGGGTCCCGAGAGGAAAGGGAAGAAACCATGTCTAGACGTCTTTCAAGTCCTTTGCGGGCTGTGGCTTTCTTCTAACGCCCTCCTCCGTTGCGGCTAGTAAAACCTCGCCTCCTGCTTTTTCATGCTGTCCTGCCTCAGCAAACTAAGCCCACAGACTTCCATCTCGCTCTCTTCTCTTTCCCTCCTCAGCACCTCCCACATAGAAACTGCCAGGAATCTAGTCCTCTCTTCTCTCAGTTTTGTACCACTCATTTCCACGACTTAAAAAGTAGCTGAACAAGGCTGGAGAGATGGTTCAGTGGTTAAGAGCACTGGCTGCTCTTCCCCAGGTCCTGAGTTCAATTCCCAGCAACCACATGGTGGCTCACAGCCATCTATAATGGAAGCTGATTCCCTCTTTTGGTGTGCATGAAGATTCCTATATACATTAAGTAAATAAATCTTTTTAAAAAAAATAATTGAGCATCGTGCTAGCCACTTACGATGTTGTCCCAGCTAGCCATGTTATTATCCCTGACATATTCCCGATAATAGTTATTCCTTGCTGACAGCTGTGGACATGTGTTAGGGATCTCACAGCTTGACCCCAACAGAGGCATCTGAGATTCAAACCCGAACTGGGATAGACCCTTAGCCAAGAATCTACCATGGAATATGTCAAAAGATGATATTACACTCGCTTCCCGATTTTGGCATCAGGCAAAGCTTCTTTCCATAAGATAGGATGCACATTCGGATGAGTAGCTGAGGTGAATTTACAAACAGGAAGTCTGGGGAGAGCCCAAAGAAGAAACTCCAAGGGGATTAGTTGCCTCAAAGTCAAGGAGATTCGCCGTGTTAGCTAAAACTGGCTGGTTTGGGGATTGGGCAGTTATATCTCTGTCACCTGATTTCTCAGACAGTTAAATAACCTAGTTTCGGCTTGGTAAAACTGAGCATGAGTGACTACAGCACATTGGTCTGCTGGTGCAAGTGCAGAAGCTCAACCCAAAACCACTATGAATGTATTGTTCATTCGAGCAGCAAAGCCTTAGAGCTCAGTGATAGAGCACTTGCCTAGCATGCATGAGGGCTGCACTTTATTGCCCACAGAGGCCAAGGTGGGGGGGGGGGCAAAAAGCTTTAGCTTCACTTTTCATTTATTTTGCAACTAACTATTCAAATACTGACAGCTTGTACAAATCAAGGTCTGTGCAGACAGTGATACGGTGCTGAAGAAGAAAAGAGACTACCTACAGGAGCTTACACTCCTAAAAGAGCAGAGATATGGAATAAATGCATAAAAGATAGAGCCGGGCATGGTAGTGCAGACTTTTAATGCCAGAACTCTTTTGGGAGGCAGAGGCAGGCAGAGCTCGTGAGTTTGAGGCCACCCTGGTCCACCTAGCAAGTTCCAGGCCAGCGAGGGTTACACAGTGAGACCCTGTCTCAAAAAACAAACAACAAAAACGGTGTGCTAGGTAAGGGATAAAAAGCAACCAATAACATAAGAATTCACTCAACTGGAGGCATGGAATAGAAAATACATTCCCAAGAGCCCTTGGTTGCAGGCGCAAAAAATGTCAGCCTATTCACCACGCCCTCTTCCCCAGTTCTTGTCTAAATCCCAGTCTAGAACATTTTTGGGTTGATATACAGAATTTGAAGTCTTGGATTCTAAGCTTTGGGCAAGTCTTTGACCCTCTCCGAACTTCAGTATATGGAGAGGTTGAACTAGGAAGAATCCCTAAGGTCGCCTCAAACTCTGACGTTCTAGGATTCTATGAATAGGGTCAAAGTGAACTGGGACCAGCGACTGCGTCCCCGTCCTAGCAACAGTTGCTAGAAGTGGGCCACCTTCTGGCAACCAGTGGAAACCCCTCCCCAGTTCCCGGAGGTCTTCCTGGTATCCCGTGATGCATAGCGAGTTGGCCTCGCTAGTAGGCACGCTCTGGCCTCGCTGGTCAAGATCAAGCCTTCAGACCCAGCCGGAGAGCGCGCTCCGTTCCTATAGCAACCGCGCCCGATCCACGTGCCTACGGAGACCATCAGGGCCAAAATAGGTTGGCTGAGAGTGCAGCTTAAACCCGGTCGGTGCGCGCCTTCCAGACGCGGGGTCTTTAAGTGACACGTGACTGCCCCGGGCCTGGGCCCCGCCTCTTTCCCCTCCCCAGGTGCTCTGGTGTGGACTGGAGGCGCCGGCCCCGGCGGATTCACTGGAGCACGGACGCTGCGGCCGGTTGGGCCGGTGCCCTTTCCCGGTAACTCCTTCCCGGCGTGACGCGCGAACGCGGCGGGGCCCTGCAGGCTGGGGGACTCTCCCGTGAGATCCTCCGCGACCTCAGCCCTTGCTGGGCCCGGGGGGACCCGGGAGCCGACAGGAACCGGGGCGGCGGGGGAGGGGGCCGCCTCCCGGAAGGTCGCGACCCGGGCGGGCGCCGGAGTCGGGACTTGGTCCTGCGGAGCGTCTGGGGAGTCTCAGCCACCTGCGCTTGGGGACACCGAGGGCTACCTGTTGGCCAGCGCGTCCCCTGCCCTGTGGCCAGCCCCCTGGAGCTGGAGAACGTCAGCCAAAATAATGTCCCCATCTCACCCACTCTGAGGGGCTGACACTTCACCCACCCTGCTTGTGGCTTTTGCATATTAAACCCCTTACCCACTTTACCCCACCCCCGACCATGAAGATCCTGCTAGGTGCTGGTGCTCAGTCACACCCTGCCAGCAAGAACATAGGTTTAGGTCCTAGAATGGTGGAAAACCTCCCCTCCACCCCCAATCTGATCCCCATTCTGGATCTCAATACCTCAGAACAGGTTGTCTTGAAAGAGAAACTGGCTTGCTTGTGGATTGTACTTAGCATGTGTGCAGTCCTAAACAGTGGTCAATTGTCTGTGAAGACTCCCAAGCAGGATTTATACCTGGAACTTGTCAAATACACCCCCCCACCCCGCCCCGAGTGAGTTGTCAGCCACTGAACTGAACACTGTGAGGTCAAGATAAATGTGACCCATGAAAATAGTGTATGGTATAAAAGACCAAAGCCCTCTGTGTGAGTGTGTGTGTGTCCAGGTCTACACTATCTCTGTACCAACCAGCCAGGATTATTCCAAAACCCACACTGAGTTCAACCCCTCAACTGAGTTGTAGTTAAGACATTTTAAAGCCCTGCCTATTCATTAAGTCTTTCCTGTTCTCTTTAGATGGAAAACTAAATTCTTTCATAACCATTTTTTCATATCTGAAGTTTCCATGGTCAATAACCAAATTGCTAATTGGCTTAAAAAACAGCTTCCCATTTTGTCTGAATGAATGTGATAATAATAATAATAATAATAATAATAATAATAATAATAATAGCAGCAGGCTTCTGAATATTACTGCACAATTATTTGTAAAGTTTTACTTTGATGTCCATTTAGTGCCCAGAAATGCCACAGTGATCTCAGAATGTAATTTAGTACATGAGAAATCATGATGAATTCGTGAATTAATTTGACACATTCTGAGCTACTCTGAAGCCAATTGTTTATTATTATGATAGGTGAGGTTGTGCACGTGAGATGTGGTCTCCTGGATATCCTAAATCTGTTCTTGTAGTCACCATGTATTTCAGAGCATTCATTTTCAATAATTTTAAAAGGGCTTTTCTAATATGACTTGTCTTTTTTTTTTTAACTTATAATAGTTCTTATGTGTGATATTCAAGAGTCATGTTTTTTTTTTTAAGATAGGGACAACTAGATTGACACATTCCCCTTTTTAAGAAAATTTCTTGTTTAGTTCTCATCTGAACATCTTGATCCCCTCCCTAAGAAAGCACAAGCATTCAGGTTCCTGTCTCTTGAACTTAAAACTACCTTTTAATCATTTCAGCTCTGGGAAGGAAGAGAGATGGAATTGAAAAGGTTGAGCGTTTCCTGGCAATTCTTGATAGTCCTCGTTCTGATCCTGCAAAGCCTGTCTGCGTTGGATTTTGACCCATACAGAGTCCTAGGGGTCAGCCGCACAGCCAGTCAGGCGGACATTAAAAAGGCATATAAGAAGCTCGCTCGGGAATGGTAGGTGAAACCAAGAACAGGAGTTCAGTGTCTGCTAAGCAGTCAGCAGGTGGCTGAAGCCTCAGTGAGGATGACTTGTCTGTCTCTATGCTGGGTGTATTTGTAGACCTGTTTAGAGTATTGAGAGCCAGCTGATGGCCCATGCTCCATCTGTTTTAGCAGTCTAAAGTCTGTGTTTACTTTGATACACAATTCTTCAGAAATACTACAGCTTAGAGCATCCTCGTAGATACTGTTAGGACATGTAATGTTAAAGTAAGAAGTAAAATGAATTTAAAAAAAATAATTGAAATGCACAGGATACCTTACACTTATGATCCCAGCACTTCAGAGGCAGAGGCAGGAGGCTCACCCACCTTTGGTTGAAGTCAGCCAGGGCTTCCTGGCAAGTTCCAGGCCCACTAGAACAGCAGTTCTCAACCTGTGATTCCCGACCCCTTTGGGGGTTGAACAACCCTCTCCGAGGGGTCACCTAAGACGGTCAGAAAACATTTACTATTCGTAACAGTAGCAAAAGTACAGTTACAAAGTAGCAACAAAAGTAACTTGATGGTTAGGGGTGTTACACCGTGAGGAACTGTATTGAAGGGTCACAAGAAGGTTGAGAACTGCTGGCTAGAGCAAATAAGGAAGCGGGGTGGTCTGTAGGAATTAACCTCCTGTTGTGTTATGTAGCTGAATTCTGGTTTTTAAACATTGTTTTTCCTTTGTGTGGGAAGAGAGTGTGTGTATGAGAGTTTGGGGGTTGGGGGGCTTCCCTGTAGCTCTGGCTGTCCTGGAACTCACTTCGTAAACCATACTGGCCTTAAACTCAGAGATTCACCCATTTCTACCTCCCGAATGCTGAGATGAAAGGTGTGTGTTTCTGCCACTACCCTTCTTTGTTTGGGGTTTTTGGTTTTTTTGGTAATTTTATTTTTAATTATGTGTATATCTCAAAAGAGACTGCTGAACGTGCTGGAGGTGGAGTTACGGGGAGTGGGAGTTGCCTCATGTGGGCACTGGAACAAAACCTTGGTCCTCTGGAAGAGCAGCAAGTGCTCTTAACCACTGAGCCATCTCTCCAACCCCTAGAAAGCAATTCTTTATGTGTATAAATGTTACAGGGAACATATAGTTCTATTCTCTAAAACTCTAAGCTTTTAAAACATTTAGAATATGGACTTTTGGCTCCAATTTTAAGAGATTCAAGAAGCAAGTGTATAACTTTGTAAAAACACCTTGAGAGAATTACCAGAACTTTTTGAGACAAAAGTCTTAGTGTGTAGCCCTGCCCGGCCTAGAACTCACTATGTAGCCCAGACTGGCCCTGAACTCACAGAGAGATCCCCCCTGCCTCTCAGGCACTAGGTATGCTCATGAGAGCAATCACAGTTTCACCTGGCGTTATCAGGATTATAATTACCAGGAAAGCAGTAAGTGTTAAACTTACTTTGGGCAAACTTCTCCCGAGACAACGTCGGCCAAGGAAGGACAGGCATTAAGTAGCTGCAGAGAGAGTAGCGGGAGGACCATTGTTGAATACCTACTGCATGTTCACCTCCAGGTTCTGCGTGTCTCATTGTGCCCATTTGACTACCCCTTGAGAGAGATGCTTCAACCCGATCTACAAATGGGTCGTCCAGTCGCAGAGTTGGCAACCCTGTTGCCCCTCATGCCCACAGTTTGTCCTGTTGGCACACGACTTTGCGATCACTTGCCCCTGTGCACACTGGTTAGTGCTTCAGGAAGAAGTAGTGTCAAGTTGGGCAGCCACGGAGCCGCCTTTGCGAAGACTCTAACCTTGCACGCTCTCCGGCTGACAGTATTTTTTCTCAATGAGCAGATTTAGCTTGATTTTAAATTAATTGTGGTAAAGGTAAAAAGTGTAAAGAATGTCAATGAATAATATTTGGGGCAATATTCCTATCACGAGGAATCGAGAATTAGATGCTGAAAATGCCATGTCGAATAATGCATGGCCTCTTTCCAGCAAGTCTCTGCCAAATTGGCTTTCAGTAATATCTCAGGTCCCTGCCTCTCTGTACTTAAGGCAAGATGACAGTCTGTGGTTAGTTCATAAATAACAGCCTTCTTTGGACAAGGTATCTAGAATGGTAGCTTAAGGTTGGGGGCCTCCCTCCTGCAGCGGACAGTTGTGACCTTTATGTGTCAAGTTTTAAGAGATGTTCAGCTGTTGGCTAAACGCCCTTGTCTTCCTGCTGGAGTCTCTAGGAGTGATTCATAACGGCACAAATGAACAGCGTTGGCTTTGTGCATTGAATTCATATTTACCTGCAAGTTTGTACTGTTTTCCTGGTTTCTACTGTTTGGGCCCAGGCAGTGTTTTTTCTCTCTTGCTTTAGTCTGTGTCCCCTCTGGGTGGTTTCATAGTAACATTGAAGTGATACAGCCCCACTTGACTTCCAGAATGAGCATAGCAGGGAGACATGGTTAGTTAGCACTTGGACCATATTTTGTCAAGTGCTTTTCTGAGTGTTTCTTAGACCTCACCAAAAACATGCCTGGTGAGACCATGTGATGTGACTATATTTTTCTATCAGGAAAACTCTATTTCTCGCTCATGAATTACATATTATCATGGGTTTGCCATCTGTGTTAGCAGAGTACCAGGGCCCCCTAGGAGAAGCAGACTGGCATAACGTGGTTTGCTCAAAGCACATCGGTCCTGCTCACTCTTACCTGAAAGAAATTACTACCTTGCATCTTCACTTTTATTCCTTTAGAGGTTACACTGAAAGTCAGTTGAGCCATACACAGTATTTTGAAATGGAAAGTTTGCCCACTGTGAGGCAGCTCATGAATCCATCTCCTTCCCTGAACCCAACATTGGATGGTACTCACCTAGGGCTGAACTTCCCTTCTCCAAGTATTTGCAACTTGGAGAGGTCTCCCACCTTCAGGAAAGCACCCCTGAGTTCTCAGCTAACCTGTTCTACTCAGCTGCCATCGAGCCTTTGCCTCCGTCTCCTGCGAAGCCCCTCCTCCCTTCCTGCCTGTCAGCTCCTCAGGCTAAGTCATCATCTGCAGGTGTGCACACTTTCTCCACCCATCCCTTAACCTGAGTTTGAAGAGTAAAAGCTTATATTGTAGTCAGTAGAAGCGCACTTTGGGCCGCCATCCTGTTCCCTTAAGTCCTGTTGTGTTCGGTGTGTCTACCTGACATTCGCTTTTTAACCTTATTGACATTTGTGGCAAGGATTCAGTGGTTAAGGGCAGGGTGGTATCCAAGTGCAAGTCATTTGAAGTTCCTTGTTTCAGAGAGTAGAGTAGGGGATAAAGTCCACTCATACATTGATGCTCCAATGAGTTTAGTGACTTGTAGCTTTTTACTTCAGTGCATCTGGTGTGTTGTCAGTCTTTCCTGTTTCCCTGTGAATTGTTTTTCTTCCCAGCATGTTTGCTAGGAAAAACGTCATACGGTTAGCATAAGTGATTACACAGTGTAAGTGGGGTGAGGCTTGGTGGTGCACACCTTTAGTCCCAGTACTCTGGGGGCAGAAGCAGGTGGATCTCCGTGAGTCTGAGGCCAGCTTCATCCACAAAGAGAGTTTCAGGATATCCAGGGCTACATAGAGGGGCAAAAGAACAGCAAAGAATAAATGTGGTTAAAAAAAAAAAAAGAAAAGAAAAAAAAAAAAAAAAAAAAAAAAAAACTTAATGGCTGGGGATGTAGCTCAGTGGTAGAGCGCTTGTCTAGCAAGCACAAGGCCCTGGGTTCGGTCCCCAGCTCGAAAAAAAAAAAAAAAAGAATAAATGTGGCTGGGTCTGGTAGAACAAGCCTGTGGTTCCAGCTCTCACAATGCTGAGGCAGAAGGATGAGAAGTTTGAAGCCAGCTTAAGCCATCTACTGAGCTTCTGTGTCAAATAGTGACAATCTCTTCATACCATGACCAGTGAAGTCTTTGTGGAAATCTGATTTCAATCTTAGGGAGCAGCAGTAAAGCACACGTGGCTCATCCCTGCTCTCAGATCTCCAGAGCTGCCAGTGGGAGGAGTGTGACCTGTGGTTCACACTTCGGGGAAGAAAGAGGCAAAGCTCTAGAGTTTAAAGCCCGCCCTGGGTACCTGAGACCCAGTCTTAAAAAACAAACTTTATACCCCAAAGATAACAAGATAACATGTAAACATGAAAAGATGCAGAGTGAATGCCTCACGTGGAAATAGCAGGTGCCTACTAGTTGAGAGACTCTTGGCTTCCGCAGCTTACACACAGCCTTGAAATCATTACCCACACGAAGGGAAAAGTAGCCAGTCAGAGGCAGAGTAGGTCAGCAGGGCAGGGGCAAAAACTGGGGTTCTGATGTGAGAGTGAGCAGCAGGCATGGCAATGTGGCCGTCATCCCCTCACGGTGGGAGATGTGGCCATCATCCCCTCACGGTGCAGCTTCGCCTACACCCAGGGCCTGCATTCAGGAAAACAAAGCCAAGCACCTGCAGCATGAACCTGACCCAGGGAGGGAGCACTGCTGCCCGGGGACAGCATGAATAACTGATTTAGCCTTGAGCCAGGTTGAGTCATGCTTAGGACAAGGATGAGGATGCACATGTGTCACCTCTTCTCAGCAGTGAGCTGTGGTGATCTCTGATGCTTTGGAAATGGGCTCAGCTGGAGCATCTTGAGAGGAAACGGCCTGTGTTAAAGTTCAATTTTTTTTTATGGTTGAGTGAAGCAACTGATTGTTTCTACCATTTATTTTTGGAAACAGTCCTAAGCAAACAGCCTTCTCTTCGTTCCTGACGTTGAGAGTTGTGTGGATGAGGTTATAAAATAGCTGTGCGTAAAAAAATCTTCTCACTGGCTGCCATCTGTGTTTCAGGCATCCTGACAAAAACAAAGACCCTGGAGCAGAGGACAAGTTCATTCAGATCAGCAAGGCTTATGAGGTACCGTGACGGCCACTTCGGTGCCTCCATTAGCTCCTAGAAAATGGGTGGAGGGACTGGGAGATGGCTCAGCACATCAGCCATGCAGGCAGGATCTGCAGAACCCACACAAATGCCACCTACAACGTCAGTGCTCACAAGGCTGAGAAAGGCTCCCCGGGTCAAACTGCCTAGGCAGACCAGCCTTATCCGAGAGCTCCCAGTTAAGTTGAGAGACTCTGCCTCAAAGAATAGGGTGGAGGGTGACTGAGCAAAACCCCTAACATTGGCCTCGGGCCTCCACAGCACGTGAGCTCACACACATGAAAACAGAAATATGAATGCACACACAAAGCAAAGGGGAAACAGGCCAGAGCTGAGGAGCTCTGTGACGTCACCTCAGCAGGGCACATTCTCCACAGGCAGCCCCAGATTTCTCATAATGTTAGAGAAGAGATCTCTGCCCCTCCAACATGTCGAAGCAAACCCCTGAACATTGTAGCTCCTAGAAAACCCAACCCATTTTGAAAGCTTTAATAAGAACTTTGCACTTACCCAGACAGATGTCTGTTCTGATTGTAGAGACTCAGGTTAAAGAATCTCACAGCAGTTTGCCTGGTTACACAAGGTTACAAATAACTGAAACACAAGACTTCTGGTAAGTCTCCAACATGTCAGCTTAAGTAGCATGGCCTAGAATACACATAGGCAGTAGGTCCCTGACTGCCTGATTTGTTAGGGTAATGTGTTTCAGCAGATGGTGACTCATCACCCTAAAAAGATTATTGAATTTTAGTCTTCAAAGCTAGACTTGAGTCAAGCAAAGTTGGCGGTAACATGGCTCAGTGGGTAACAGCACCTGCTAGCCAGCCCTAAGGCCTGTGTTCAACCCCAGACCCATATGGTGGAAGGAGAGAACTGACTCTACAAGGTGTCCTCAGACCTCCATACCTGTGTTCTCCACACATGGAACGAACATAAAAGCGAAAGCTGAGGTCAGCTCATGCTTAAGGCCCTGGACTACGCTTTGTTTACTCTCTGATGTTCATGGTTACCGTACCTTGGTCCAAATGAGTCTAACTCCAGTGGTGCGGCCAGGGTGATGTTCTATGGTGGATCCTGGTAATGGTAATGGTCAGGTCTTATCTGGTGTTTACCGGGATGGTTGACAGCTTTAATGTCTACCTGAGGGAGACGACCTCACCAAATGAACTCAGGGAGTTTTAACGTCTCTGTTAGGGAGTTTGAGAGGAACTTACTCACTCTGTGCATGTGTGTGTTTTCTGGGCTTACACGTGCCGTGGCACTCATGTTGGTCAGAGGAGAACTTGCATGAGTCGGCTCTCTCCTGCCATGTGGGTTCTAGGAGTGGTCAGATGGGAATCGGTCTCTCCTTCACTTCTCCCCATGCGTCCAGCCTTGCTGGAGTTGAACCCACCATCCTACTATTCACTTCTGAGAAACGCACTTCCATCTTTCAGGCTGCTTCCAGGAAAGCCATTCGTGGCTGGGGTGTGGCCCAGGGGTAAAGGGTTCGACAAGTGCACACAAGACCTGGCCTCAGTCCTCAGTCCTGAAAGCAGAGATCGAGGAAGGAGAGCCCTTTGGCAAGCCACCTCCCTTGCCCTTTGGACTCCTTCTCTTCCTCTTCCTCTTTCAGATTCTGTCCAATGAGGAGAAGAGGACAAACTATGACCACTACGGTGATGCGGGTGAGAACCAAGGCTACCAGCAGCAGCGCGAGTACCGCTTCCGCCATTTCCATGAGAACTTCTATTTTGATGAATCCTTTTTTCACTTCCCTTTCAATTCTGAGCGGCGGGACTCAATCGATGAGAAGTACTTGTTGCACTTTTCACACTACGTGAATGAAGTGGTTCCTGACAGCTTCAAAAAACCCTACCTCATTAAGATCACGTCGGATTGGTGCTTTAGCTGTATCCACATCGAGCCTGTCTGGAAGGAAGTGGTCCAGGAACTGGAAGGACTGGGTAAGTCGTTTCCATTAGAGCACGTGTACACAGAAGATGACTCTTTCTTCTCTTTAAAATGTACGTGTTCTATGTGTGAGTGTTCACTGAAATACACGTATGTACGTGCACTGCATACAAGCGGTGCCCATGGAGACAGAAGAGAGCAGTAGATCCCCAGGAACTGGAGCTAGAGGTGGTTCTAAGCTGCTCTGTGGGTTCTGGGAACTGAGCCCAGGTCTTCTGCAAGAGCAGCAAGTGCTCTTTGAACCCCAGAGGCACTGCTCCAGCCAGCCCGTCATTCTTAAATGTGATGGGTGTTGGGGAGAGGGAGCAACCAGTGTGTTTTCTTTTCCCAAGTCCATAGTGATTGATTTTCAAGGGTGTTTATGGAGAGAAGAAGTGTATTAAACTACTTTTCTTTCCTTTTTAAATGCGTATGAATGTTCTGCCTACATGAATGTCTGTACTTGCATGCATGACTAGTGCCTGAGATGGTCAGAAAAGGGTATAGGATCCTCTGGAACTGGAGTCACACAAGGTTGTGAGCCACCATGTGGGTCCTGGGATTTGAACCTAGATCCTCTGCAAGAGCAAGGAGTGCTTTTACCTGCAGAGCCATCTTTCCATACTCTACTTTCTCAAAAGCATATACCAGCATAACTGGCTTGGCTCTGCTCTGCTCTGCTCTGCTCTGCTCTCTTCTCTTCTCTTCTCTTCTCTTCTCTTCTCTTCTCTTCTCTTCTCTTCTCTTCTCTTCTTTTCTCAATTCTCTAAAAAGAGTAGACTTCTGGAAATTAGTGGGCCATTTGTTCCAAATAGATTTTTGGTGTGCTGTGCAGAAGCAGGAGGGTACTCGGCCTTGGCCAAATATGTCCCTGGATATATGGGCCTGGATACAGTTGCCCTTGGACGAAGCCAGAAGTGCTGTCGTCCAGTGGAGCAAAGGCAGTGGGAAGTTGTTTGCTCTCAGTGTATAAAGCTGGATGAGAGCGGAGATGTTGCACAAGTAAATGCATGTGAGAACACACCCAGCCCACATGGGGGTCAGAGGTTGACTTTGTTCTCTCCTTCCTACCTGTGGTTTCTGGGCATGGAACTCTGATTGTCAGGTTGCAGCAGAAGTCATAAAGATGTGAACATAGGGGAAGGACCACAAGGTCTGAGATGCAGTAGTCACCAGGAGCTGAAAAGGGTTCACACGGGCTTTCCCTGCAGCTTACAAAGGAAGCCAGCTGCTGACACCATAGCTCAGCCCTGTAGGATAAATTGGACTCCTTGTCTCCGGAACTTTAAGATGAGAAGTTGACTTGGTGTGTGGTGCTCTGTTACCATAGCAAAAGCAACCCATCGCTCCTGTCAGAAGGAACATGTAGGACACAGGGATAAAGGAGGGTCATGAAGGACTCCCTGGGACTAGGGGGATGAGAGCAACATTGGAGGGTTTGGTCTGAGAGACCACAAACTGGTGGTTGGAAGGAAGGGGAATTCGAATTCAGACCTCAATTGTCTCCAATCTCTGTTTTTGTGGTTGTTTGTATTAATGAGACAGGATCTGTTTGTGTAGCCCTGACTGTCCTGAAACTTGCTATCTAGATCAGTCTGGCCTCAAACTCACAGAAATCTGCCTGCTTCTGCCTCCCAGGTAGTAGGGTGAAAGGTGTGTGCCACCATTCCTGGCAAAGCTGTCCTTTTATCTCCATATTTATTCTGTGGGATGCTCCCAAAGATGCATGTGTGCACATACACACCATCAACAACTACCATGACAACACGTGGAAAGCATTAGAGAAAGATGCCCAGTGTCGACCTCTAGCATCCTGTGTACAAGTGTTGGTTAGCACACACACGTACACTACACACTACACACACATCTGGGTGCCATGACATATGCTATGCTGTGGTTGAGTACAGAGGCAGCTGGATCCTGAGGCCAGCTGGCCATCCAGCCTAGCCTAATCAGCAGGTTCTAAGCCAAGAGAGGACACTGACTCCAAAACTAAGGCGCATGGCACCTGAGGAATGGCCTAGGGTTGACCTCTGCCCTCCATATGTACACGCACATGCACACGCACAGAGTGGTAAAGTTTCAAATGTGACACTAGGAACGCAGTTGCCTTCTTTCTGTCTTCTGCACAGTTTCATTGTATAAGAAAGAATTGGTTAGCTGGGTGGTGGTCCATGCCTTTAATTCCAGCACTCAGGAAACAGGCAGGCAGATCTCTGTGAGTTCAAGGCCAGCCTGGTCTACAGAGAGAGTTCTGGAGTAGCCAGGGCTGTTACATAGAGAAGCCCTGTCTTGAAAAAACAAAAACAAAAGAAAGGGAAAGAAAGAATAAGAATTGGCTAATAGCCACTTTGATTGAGCACCTACTAAGTACCCGCCTCTGTCTGATGCTGGTCCTGAATACACCAGGACCACTCTCTTCCTTGGAGCCTTCATTGTAGAAGGGGGAGGCCTATAAATAGTGAACAGGAAGAGGTGTGTGCACGCTGTGCCAGAGCATGAGAAGCAGCTGTGGGGGAGAGCCAAGCGGTAGCATGTGCTCAGTGTGCTCAGGACCTTGGATGCCGTCCACTGGGACCTGTGTGCAAGCAATAAGCTGTGGAAAAACAAAGTAAGTGGGAGTCAGGGAAGGCAGTATGCAGACTGGCTCATCCCAAGTGGGGTGAGTACTTCTTTGCACGGTTTGGTCAGTAGTGTGATCCATTTAGAAGGAACGATCTGCTCTATGTGAAGAACAGACTGTACCAGGAAAGACCACTTAGGAGGCCACTGTAGTAGCCAGCCAAGAAGAATGAAGAAGTTGTGTGCCGGGGTGCGCACCTGTGTGTGATCCGGGCACCTGGGGAGCCAGAGGCAAGAGGATCAGGGTGCTCAGGGTTATCCTTGGCTACATAGTGAGGTGAGCAGAGAAGGAAGAGGAGGAGGAGACTCTGAGAGTGGTAAAGGCTGTGCTGGCATCTTCTGAGGAGATGCAGGAGGCTTGCTGGCAGATTGGATGTGGGTGTGAGGGACGAGAGAGGGATGGCTGTGTCGTTTGCACTGTGTAATGGGAGGAATGGAGCTGCCATATTTGGAGCGACAAAAGCAGCATTGGAGCTTCTGTGGGAGGAGGCTAGGAGTTCAGTGTCAGGAGCTTGACACTTTCAAGCCTCCCAGACACCAAAAAGTTCTCTATATTGGCTGTTAATCTTGCACTTAGGGCAGACGTACCAGTTAAGTGAAAGAACGAGAGAGGACCGGAATTAAATGAAGCAAGTATCAGGTGAAAAGGAAATGCCAGGAGCCCCACTTTACTGCATGCGTCCTCGTGCACACAGGCGAGGAGTGGGCAGATGACACCAAGCTACCCACAGAGCTCTGCCTACCGCATGCGGGCTCTGCAACAGTGCTAACTGGAGTGTGTTCACTTTATGAAGTCCTCTTTGTTCATTTTGTAGGTGTGTTTGTGTGTTATCATGTGTACGTGGAATGCCAAAGCTGTGTGTGGAGGTCAGAGAACAGATTCGGGGAGTCAGTTCTTGTTTCACACCTAGTTTTAAGGCAAGGTCTCTCTTGGTTCTGCCATGCTGTGTACACAAAGATAGCTGGCCCACGGGTTTCTGGGTGATCTCTGCCTCCCATCTCCCATGGAAACGCTGAGTTACATGAAGGCTTTAGGCTTGTGGAGCAAGCTTTTCCCATTAACTACGCCATCTCCCAGCCCCTTCCTGTACTCTGCAAAGAATTTGTAGCCATGCTGATGGCACACACTTAGTCCCAGCACTCAGAGGCAAAGGCAGGTGGATCTCTGTCAGTTTGAGGCCAGCCTGGTCTACGTTATAAAATTTCAGGCCAGCCAAGTTTGTAGAGTGAGGCCCTGTCTCAACAAAAAGAAAGTAGAAGAAGAGGAGGAGAAAGTAAAAGAAAAGAAAAATGTTGTATTTTTAGAGTTCTTTTAAATTATTATATTTTATGTGAATGGATATTTTGCCTGAATGCATGTCTGGGTTTTATGCGTTTGAGACAGGTTGTGGTGGTTTGAGTAAGAATGCCGCCCATAGGCATATGTGCGTGTCTCTGTGTGTGTGTGGTGTGTGTGTGTGTGTGTGTGTGTGTGTGTGTGTGTGTGTGTGTGTGTGTGTGTGTGTGTGTGTGTGTGTGTGTGTGTGTGTATGTGTGTGTGTGTGTGTGTGTGTGTGTGTGTGTGTGTGTGTGTGTGTGTGTGTGTGTGTGTGTGTGTGTGTGTGTGTGTGTGTGGTGTGTGTGTGTGTGTGTGTGTGTGTGTGTGTGTGTGTGGTGTGTGTGTGTGTGTGTGTGTGTGTGTGTGTGTGTGTGTGGTGTGTGTGGTGGTGTGTGTGTGTGTGTGTGTGTGTGTGTGTGTGTGTGTGTGTGTGTGTGTGTGTGTGTGTGTGTGTGTGTGTGTGTGTGTGTGTTTGATTGCTTAGTCACTTGAGAAGGATAGGAGGTGTGACCTTGTGAGAGTAGGTGTGCTTTTATTAGAGGAAGTCTGTCGCTGGAGGTGGAGGTATTAAAAACCCAAGCCAGGTCCAGTGGCTCTCTCTCCCTTCCTGCTGCCTCCAGACTCAGATGTAAAACTCAGCCACTTCTCCAGCACTGCTTCTGTCTGCTGCTGCCATGAGCCTGTCATCATTACAATGACAGCCTCTGAAACCAAGCACTGTTAGAAGAGTTGCTATAGTAGCAACTACACAGTTGGACAGTGACTAAGACACAGAGTTTCCTGTGTAGCCTTGACTGGCATGGAACTGGATATGTAGACCAGGATGGCCTCAAACTCACTGATCTCTACCTCTCTCTGCCTCCTAGTGCTGGCATAAAGGTGTGTGCCATCATGCCTAGTCCAGCAGGCTCAACTCTGCACCACATAAATGCCTGACGCCTGAGAAGGCCAGAGAGCATGGCTGATGATCCTCAGAAATAGAGTTAGAGATACCGAGAGTCACCACATGATAGTGACAAGTGAGCCTTGCTCCCAGAGGAACCAGTGCTCTTAACTCCTAACCATCTCTCCAGCCCCCAAAAACTATATTTCATTTTATTGTGCGTAGGGTTTTTGGAGGGGGTACACAAGCATGTGCAGGTCTGCAGACAACTCTGAAGAGTTGATTCTCTTCTTCCACATTTCCAGGAGATCCAGGGCTCAAACGCAGTGATCCATCCTGTACAGCAAGTGCATTCATCCACTGAGCCATCTCCTATAAGGGAGATGTGTCTCCAGAGGTGAAATGTGACTCTCTCATGTTGATAAGTCAGAGGCTGTGGTGCGGGGTAGGATACTGTCACGAAGTCATTGGCCTCTTAGTTATTTATATATGTTTGTTTATGGGTAAGAACATGGTGGGCAGATTATTTTTTCTTTTTTGCGTTTACTCGTGTGTGTGTGTGTGTGTGTGTGTGTGTGTGTGCGCGTGTGCGTGTGCGTGCGTGCGTGTGTGTGTGTGTATACAAGAAAGTACAAAGGTCAGAGGATAACCTGTCAGAGTCAGTTCTCTCTTTTCTATCTTGAGAGCCCCAGGGATGGACCTCAGGCTTGACAGCAAGCTCTCTCTGGCCCTCTTTCTTTTTTTCTTTTAAATAATTTCCTCATGAGCGTCTCTCAAAATTAGTAATAACAGGCGTAAGAGATGGTCAGGCTTACAGTTTTTTGTAAATATTACCAGGTTGCTCTATAGAAAAACTGGCCTATCTAGAATTCTTGTTTAGCAAGAAAGCTAAACAAGCTATTAAAATACTTATTCCCACCCAGTTGGTCCGTTTTCCATCCCAACGGATTTGTCAGCACTCCTTCCTGCCCAGTCTCAGGAGGCTTCATGCAGTTCTTCCATGCTTTGCAGGTGTGGGGATTGGTGTCGTCCATGCTGGGTACGAAAGACGCCTGGCCCATCACCTGGGAGCACACAGCACCCCCTCCATCCTAGGAATCATCAATGGGAAGATCTCCTTCTTCCACAATGCGGTGGTTCATGAGAACCTACGGCAGTTCGTGGAGAGCCTTCTTCCAGGGAACTTGGTGGAGAAGGTGAGTGTCCCCGAGACGAGGCTGCCAGCTGGAGCCGCCCAGACTTCGCTCTGAGCAGCCAAGACACTTCCATTTCCTTACACCACGTGAGGCAAGAAGCCTGAGGAGACTAGCGGCTGAAGCAGGATACAGAGCTGGAAAGAGCTCACTGCCATTACAAACAGCTCACAGGTTCTAGACATCAGAGGAACCTGATCCGAAGCCACAGTCCGGTTTACTAAACAACAAAGTTAGATCACATGACAGAATTTATGGCTCATGCATTTGGTCATATGTACAAATTTGTCCTGTGAGAATATGAAAATCAGGCTGGAGAGATAGCTCAGTGGTTAAGAACACTGACTGCTCTTCCAGAGGTCCCAACCAAGTTCAATTCCCAGCTACCACATGGTGGCTCACAACCATCTGTGATGGGATCCAATGCCCTCTTCTGGTGTGTCTGAAGAGAGCTACAATGTACTTATATAAATTAAATAAATACTTAAAAAAAGAAAATATGAAAATCAGATTACATTGAGAAAAATTAATTACCTTTGGATTTTACACTTTTTAGGTATGTATTGGGTAAGTATAATCATATCTACCAAACCCACTAAATTCATTAAACAGATATTATTTCTAGAACTTTAAAAGCTTAGTGGTCATGATGGTGCACACCTTGCATCCCAGCACTCAGGAGGCAGAAGAAAGTGGGTCTTGGTGCGTTTGAGGTTAGCCAGGACCATGTTGAGAGTTCCAGGTCAGATTGCTGTGTGGAGAGAATTTGTCTTAAAATCAAAACAAAAAGTAAAAGCTTAGTGAGGGCAAGAGAGCTGGCTCAGAAGGTAAAGATGCTCACCAGCAAGCTTGACCCCCCGAATGTGATTCCAGCACCCACACGGTGGAAGGAGAACCAGCTCCTGAAAGCTGTCCTCTGCCCCATGCATGCATGCAGAGCTCATGAACCTGTACGTACACACACACTCAGTCCTCTTGGGTCAGAGCAGTACATGCCCTTACCACTGAGCATCACTCCAGCCCAACTTAGGCAGGCCTTGTTTACAGAGTGAGTGCTCTGGGGGCTGCTGGCAGGGCCTGTGCTCGGAGATGCCCTGCACTAGATCTCTAGGACTCCTGCCAAAAAGCAAACAAGAACCAACCAACTGAGAAGTGACTTTATAGTGTAGTCAGTAATTCTTTCATCTTCAAGAGTTATAAACATGGGGTTGGGGATTTAGCTCAGTGGTAGAGCGCTTGCCTAGGAAGTGCAAGGCCCTGGGTTCGGTCCCCAGCTCCGGAAAAAAGAACCAAAAAAAAAAAAAAGAGTTATAAACATATGACATGTGTGTCACCATTCTTCTAATAGCTTTGTCAAATTAAGACAGACTAGTGGCCAAGGCTGCCAGATCTCAGTGAGTTCAAGGCCAGGCTGGTCTGCTTAGCAAGTTCCAGTCCAGCCAGGACTAAATAGACCCTTTCTCAAAAAAGGCAAAAAGATTAGTTGTCTGCATTTTTTGTTTTTTAAAAACAACCTCTTTATAGGTACTTAACTCTCCTTCTGACAGAAGTAGAATACAGTTGTCGAGAATTAAACATCGTGGCTAAAGAGATGCCTTGGCAGTTGGGAACACTGGCTGCTCTTCCAGAAGGCCTGGCTTCCGTTCCCAGCACCCACATGGTGGCTCACAACCATCAGAGCTCCGGTTCTAGGGAGTTTGATACCCTCTTCTGACCTTTGTGAGCACCTGACATACGTGCAGTGCACGTACATACATACATGCAGGCAAAACATTCATAATAATAATAATAAATAGTAAAAATAATAAAAATGAATAAAATTGTTTTTTAAAATTAAATATTGTGGGGCTGGAGAGATGGCTCAGCGGCTAAGAGCACCCGACTGCTCTTCCAGAGGTCCTGAGTTCAATTCCCAGCAACCACATGGTGGCTCACAACCATCTGTAAAGAGATCTGATGCCCTCTTCTGGTGTGTCTGAAGACAGCTACAGTGTACTTATATATAATAAATGAATAAATCTTAAAAAAAAAAATTAAATATTGCAACTAACCTTCTATTTCCAATTTAAGGTCACAAATAAAAATTATGTGCGGTTCCTCTCTGGCTGGCAGCAGGAGAATAAGCCACATGCCCTCCTGTTCGGCCAGACACCAGCAGCGCCACTGTTGTACAAGGTAATGCATCTGTGGAGTAGCTTCCCGTTTCCCTGGTGGGGCAGCAGCCCTTCGTCAGAACCCATGGCTTGCTTGTCTTTTGTATAATTACATTTTTGAGCATCTTTAACTTAAAAATCCCAACTCAGAAAACTCTTGACCATCAGTGCCTCACACATCAGGAAATTCCACCCCAGCCTCATGTGACAGTTCACAGTCGAGACATAGGAACACTAAAATGTGCGCTTTTACCTTCTCACTGTGAGTAGAGGGTGTATGGGAAACATACAAATTTTATGTTTAAATTTGGTCCTGGTCCCAAGAATACTTTGTTAGGGATGTGCTATATTACAAAATCTGAAAAGGGCTGAACCATTTTGGTTTGCAAATGTTTCAGAAAAGTCTATTCTGCCTGTGCTGGGATAGACATGGACACACACACACACACACACACACACACACACACACACACACACACACACACACACCCAGGCAAAATTTCTGGATAATGTTTATTTTGTTTTATCTCTTGACAAAATTAGTTGTGTTCACCCTTGCTCAGTTTCTATGCACAGAATACGACTAGAATTCCTGAAGTAGATGTTTGAGTGAGGAAGACTCATGGGGCTCCGTAAGCTGACAGCTCATCCCAGCCATCGATGCTAATGGGTCCCACTTGGTCTGTAAGCTGTGCCAAGCTGTCTGCTTCACCACCTTCCTCCCTCTGCCCTCACAGCTGACGGCCTTTGCATACAAAGATTATGTGTCATTTGGATATGTGTATGTGGGCTTGAGAGGTGTGGAGGAGATGACCAGGCAGTACAACGTCAACATCTATGCCCCCACCATGCTGATCTTCAAAGAGCATATCAACAAGCCTGCCGATGTGATCCAGGTATGTGAGTCACCTCAGGCCGTCACAGAAAGCAGAGCTGAACTATAAACAAAGCACTGGAAGGCTCAGGAGTTCAAGGTCATGCTCAGCTACGTGTGGGTTTGTGGTTAGCCTAAGCTGGAGTCAGACTTTGTCTCAAATGATGAAGAAGGAAAGAAAAGGAAGGACCAAGATGGCTTAGTGGGTGAAGTGCTGCTGCCTAACCTGACCCCTGACCCCTAACCCCTGACCCCTAAGTTCCACTTCTTGGACCCACATGGAAAAAGGAGAATCAACTGCAGAGGGTCATCCTTGTCCTGAGTGTGCTCAGGCACACACATGCACACTCATGAGACAGACAGACAGACAGAGTGTTAGAGAGTTGATCAAAACAGCTGAATAAAGGGAGAAATTCACTTGACTTTTTTCTTACTGATGCACTAAATTTTGTGATTTTTTTGTAATCTGACACAATAATGTTTTGCTTAAAAAACCGAAATCGTCTCAGATGGCACACAGGTGGAATTCAGTACTCTGAAGGCCACGGCAGGAGAATCTGGGTTTGAGAGAAGAATTATTTGTTGACTTTTGGGTTTGTTTTTTAGACAAGGTCTCACTCACTATATAAACATGGCTGACCAGAAACTCCCAGAGATCCACCTGCCTCTGCCTCCTGAGTGCGGGGACTAAAGGTGTGTGCCACTATGCCCAGTAGTCCTTGGCTCTTAAGTGGCTACAATAAGTTTTGTTAAGTGCTTTTTTGGGGGACTGGAGAGATGGCTCAGCAGTTAAAAAACATGTACTATTCTTCCAGAGGCCCCAAATTCCAGTTCAGTTCCCTGCACCTATGTTGGGCAGCTCCCAGCCACCTCTAACTCCAGTTCTAGGGGGTCTGACAGTCTTTTCTGGATCCTGTGCTCCTGTACACTCCCCTACGCATACCTACACACATACATGTGATTTTTTATACATAAGAATATAGTGTATAAACATTTCGTTGTCCAACCGCTGTGTAGTGAATATGGTATTTTCAGGATATCCACTGTACACTACAGTGGTTCAGTCAGGGGAGGAAGGACAGAAAGACAGTCTACCCAGTGTACTAGGTCGCCTGTTGAGCATAAAGAATAGGGTGTCTGAGACTGGGAATGGGGAAGGTCATTTTGTAGGACAGAACCAGACAGGGAAATGGCTGATGGGAAAAGAAGAGAACAAACTGGTCTTAGGCATGCTGAATTAGAACTGCCTACAGCAAATGCTAGAGGTGACCCTAGGTGGGCAGAGGACAGCTTGGGAAAGGCAGGTGGAGGCTGGCCTCAATGGCAGTGTTTATAATCTCAGCACTTTGAAGGCTGAGAATATTAAGAATTCAGAGCCAGCTCAGGAGGCTTTAGGAGGCATCTGGGGGCTGATTTGTTAGGTGCTGGCCTGGCGGGCCCAGAGCCCCAGGCTGGAGGTACAGCACTGGAAAAGCCAGTCATTGCAGGCCTGTGATCTCCGCACTCAGGACACAGACATTCTGAACTAACATAGTTCGCTGTGACATCTTGAGATATCCGCACATTCACGTTTGTGTAGAGGTCACTGGGGAAGTCAGTGCTTCCCCCTGTGGGCTTGGAGAATCAAGGGGAGACTGACAGACTTGTCAGCAAACACCCTTATCCACTGAGCCATCTCCCTAGCCCAGGCAGGGTCTCATCTGTCAGCTCCCCTCCTTCATAGCTGTGAGACAGCGTCTTCTGCTGTGCTCTCTGCTGATGTAAGGGACACGGGTGCTCTCCAGTACTGACCTGGTGTCCTCCAGCAGCTTTGCAGACACTTCAGCAGCCGGGTGTTATCTGCCCTGTCCTTAGGACTTGCTAAGTACACAGTGAATGACTAATGACAGTTTTGTGTCTCCTTCATAATGTCTGTCCTTTGAACTACTTGAAATCGTAAGAAAGCATTCAATGTTCAATTTTGTGGTCCGCCTCTTCGGTCTTACAAACAGTGGTTTGGGAGGGACTGGGATGTCAGAGCGGTTGTGCTCTTAGAGTGTGTGAAGTCCTGAATTCACTATGAAGACACATAAACTTGATGTGGTGACAATGCCTGAAATCCCAGCACCAGGAAGGGAGGAAGATCAGAAATCCAGGGCCATCCTCTGCTACTTAACAATCTGGGTTCCAGCCTGGGCTACACAACACCTGTCTCTAAAGGACAGTGGTTGGACATGGTGGTGCAGCACTCTGGTGGCAGGGACGGGTGTGAACTTGTGGATTGAGGTCATCATGGTCTACAGAGGAGTTCCGGGACAGCCAGGCTAAAGAGCAAGACCCTGTCTCCAACACACAAAAGCTGCCATTGTTTGGGCCTTTTGTTTGGGTTTTGTCTTTTTGAGGTACAGTAATTGAACCCAGAGCTTCGTGCATGTTAGACCAGCGTTCTACCACTGAACCATCTCCCCAGCCCTGGAATTTATTTTGAGTGGTTTAGTTTGCTACAGATCCCAAAGTAGAAATACGTTTGTGTAAAATCAAAAACGATCGATGTAAACTGTAGTGTAAACTGGTATGCAGGGTCCTGCAGGAGAAACCTTGTGATTGTCTCCTGAGCACGACCTGCCTGCATCATGACCTTCACCTGAGATGCTAACCAACATTTCCACACAACACTTGCCTAGTGATGTTGCTTTAGCCAGGGTCAGCCACGGTCTTCATAAGTGTGAGTAAGCCCATATGCAGTGTGAAAACAGAGTACTTGTTGGTGTTTCTCCAGGCTCGGGGGCTGAAGAAGCAGGTCATCGAGGACTTCATCACCCAAAACAAGTACCTGCTGGCGTCCCGGCTCACCAGCCAGAAGTTGTTCCATGAACTCTGCCCCGTAAAGCGGTCTCACCGACAGAGAAAGTAAGGACTCGAGGCTCTGCCTCTCACTGAGAGGTGTCTTTCTCAGGGGCAGTTAAACCTCTGTGATGGGGTGGGGTGTCTTAGTCCAGGGTACCCTCAGACCACATGCTGAAATCATAGACATAAGCCCCCATATCTAGCAGATACGGGGAGGCCAGCAACATGGGTTTGCTCGCTGAGATCCACATAATAGAAAGAGGATTGATCCCCACACACCAAGACACACGTGCAGTTTAGGATCAATCTGAATCTCACTATTTACCACTGCTGCTCTTGAGCAAGCCACTGGTATCCCATGGGTCTGTGCTCCCATGCGTCCCCTTGCTCAGGACTCAGTTCTCCACTGCACGTCTGCCATTGGTCTCTCCAAACCTAGGACAGACCAAGTGGCTCCGCCCTCTTTTCTTCCCCTACAACACTTTATCCAAGTATCTGCTCAAACATCAGGTGGTGTTTTCCTGACCAGCACCCCAGCCTCTCTCTCTGTCCCTCCTCTCCTCACAACACTTGTCAATACCCATTTATGTTTCTATGTGTCTGTCTTCTCTACTGAAACAGGATGGGAGTGTTGTCTGAGAGCTCAATAGAGGTCTGAGGAAATGAATGGATAAATGCAAGACTTCCTTTAGAACCTTGTGGAGGCAGCCCCTTCAGAACAAGGTTCAGTCACCTCTGCCCTAAGGTTGATCAGCTACTCCTCCCTGAGAGAGGAGATCATACAGAGTGTAGCTCTTAACCTAGCAGCCATTGCCAGCCCTGGTCCTGCCTCGGGGTTGCTCATAAGGGACTCCTCTCTTATTTGTGTGCAGATACTGCGTGGTTCTGCTGACAGCTGAGGCTAACAAACTAAGTAAACCCTTTGACGCCTTCCTGTCATTTGCACTGGCAAATACTCAAGACACGGTGCGCTTTGTGCACGTCTACAGCAGCCGGCAGCAGGAGTTTGCCAGCACCTTGCTACCGGACATCGAAGCATTCCAAGGGAAGTCAGGGGTAAGCCATGGGCCCCAATCCTCATTCCTATTCCCACTCCTCCTGTCTTGGGAGTACTGCATACAGAGTCCAGACATCTGGAAACCTCTGAGACCTGGTTGGAACATTATTCAGACTTCCCTCCATCCTTCACCTAGCGATTTTATATCCCCCATGTGGGCTCCAGACCTGCCTAGAAGGCCTTCTTCCTCCACTCCAATGCCATCCCAACTGAGCCCTCTTGGCCACTTCCCATGAGGGAAGTTGAGCTGTGTCAGCCTTTTCCAACAGCTTTTCCTAGGTACAGCATAGGGGTACAGAAGCCAAGAGGCCCATTCTCCAAATCTCAGGCCACTGGCGATGTGCTCAGAAACTTTCCTTCCTCACGTTCTCTGCCTCTGCTGTCACTGCCCACCCCCCAGAAGCCTGAGGTGGTTCTTTTGGGGTCAAGATTGTAGTTTGGTGGCAGAATGCTTGCCTGAAAAGCCTGAGGCCCTGGGTTGCGTGCTCAGCACACAGAAAGGAGGAAAAGACCCACGGTCTCATTCAGTTATCATAGGAAAGATCAATGCAAAGCAAAGGCTCCTTAACTGGACACTAAGTCAGAAGTTGTTACACAAAATCTGTGGGAAGAAAAAGAGTTTAGAATTTTGACAGAAGCTTTGGGATGTCACCATAAAAGCAGTTACTTTTGCCAGTTGTAGTGGCATATGCCTGTAATCCTAGCACTTGGGAGGTAGAGGCAAGATGAAGTTTCAGGCCAGCCTGGGCTACTCAGTGATTAAGAACAGTCACTGTAAAATTCATGGCCTTTTCTATTGATTGTTATTGCATGCATATGTGCGTGCGTGTGCGTGTGTGTGTATGTGTGTGTGTGTGTGTGTGTGTGTGTGTGTGTGTGTGTGTGTACACATACATATATCTTAGCACGCATGCATATTCCTGTTCAGTTCATACAAAACTACCTGTATAGTATATTTTCAGGGCTGACTGTTTGGCTTTGAACAACCAAATGGTGTACTCTTCCCTGAGCAAGAAAGACCACTTCTCCCATTCCATGAGTAAATGTTTTGAAGAACCAAAAATTAGATTATCATCTGGGAAGGCCAAGGTTGATCTCTTGAGTCCAGGAATTTAAGGCCAACCTAGGTCACAAAATGAGAACTCATCTTGACAGTAACTCCTGATGAGGGTGGGATTCAGCTGGTAGAATGTGTGGCTGACATGCACTAGGCCCCAGGTTCCCTCTCTAGCACAGTAAACGAGGGATGCTGGTGAGCCAGAGACAAGTTCAGGGTCATCCTCACAACTCACAGTGAGTCAGACCAAGGCCTCCTACAGATACCATAGACAGTGTAAGGTATTAGCGTAGGTGTTGCCCTCATGAGGCCCTTTTGCCCATCTGCCCTGAAAAATATGTAAGTCTAGGCTGGGCTCAAACTCCTGATCCTCTTACCCCGGCCTCAACCTCCCAGGAATCGGGGCGGGGGGGCGGAGTTTATATCCTGCTGCTTTTGAGACCCTTAATGGTTTTTCCTTTTTGCCCAGGTATCCATCTTGGAAAGGCGGAACACAGCAGGGAGGGTGGTGTTTAAAACCCTGGAAGACCCCTGGACTGGCAGTGAGAGCGATAAGTTCGTCCTTTTGGGTTATCTTGATCAGCTGCGGAAAGATCCAGCATTTCTGTCCTCAGAAGCGGTGCTCCCTGACCTGACTGATGAACTGGCTCCTGTGAGCATCGGGGACCAGAAGAATGGGTCACTGGGAGGGGCGGGGCAGCATAAGGGGCGGGGCAGGGACAGAGCGGGATTGACAGGACTTGTCTGTTGGGAAGTGTGGGTTCCTTCTGGGCTCAGTCCTGTCCACTGCCCATTTCCTCCCCCAGGTGTTTCTCCTCCGGTGGCTCTACTCTGTGTCTGACTACCTCTCGGACTTCTGGGAGAGCCTGCTGCACAGTAACTGGTAGGATGTCACGGGTTTCTTTTTACCTGGCAAAGCCAGCCTCCAGCTCTAGAAAGAACCGTGCTTGGATTTCAGTGTGCACTTGCTGCTGGAAGTAGGAGAGTTCACACAGGCCCAATGACTGACTTCCTCTTTCTTGCTGACTGGTACTTCCTGCTGGGAGGGATGAATCATCCCAGCTGGCTTCCCTCTCGGCAGATCTGGTACTAGTCCCTTCCTCACTCTGCCTGCCACTCAGCGCAGGGCCTCATGCCTAGAGTCCAGTGTGTGCATGCACAGATAGATATATCTGTCCATGACCAAAACTTAGGGGAAAGGGTTTATTTTGGCTTACAAGCCAAGGCAGGAGCTGAAGCAGACCGCAGAGGAATGCTGCTTACTGCCTGCCCACAGTGGGTAGGCCCTGCTGTATCAACTAGTAATCGAGAAAACTCCCCCACGGACGTGTCCACAAGCCAGTCTGACAGAGACAGCTCTCCTGCTAAGTTCCCTCTTTCCAGGTGACTGTAGTTCGTGCCCAGTTGACAGCTGAAGCTGATTGTGACACTCCCTGTCCATCTGGGCCACATTTGATCATTCTGGCCACAGAAGAGTCAGTTAAATTGAGATCATTCCACAGACTCGATAGTCACCAGTACCTTAGTGTCAGTAAGTTGTTCTGTGTGTCCAACGTAAATCCTTCATCCTCTTGTGCAGAATGTACTAGACACAGCCTAAAGTCACTTTCCAGAATACAGTCTCTGTGACTAGGGCTCTGAGGGCCCCTCCTTCACCCTAGAAACAGCCATCATGTTTCTTGGTGTGAAAGGTGTTTGGTTGGGACTTTTTCCCACTCAGACAGCCGAAACCCACATCCCAGCAGCTGTGGCTAACACTGCCTTTGCTTCCAGGCGGGAGATGATGCCCTTGCTGTCCCTCATCTTCTCAGCCCTCTTCATCCTGTTCGGCACTGTCATCGTCCAGGCTTTCAGGTGAGCCTGGTGACCAACCTGCCACGTCACTTCTGCCCTCTTTGTTTAGAAAAGAAAAGAAGAGTAACTTGTGTTTCTGTGCTTTAGTGACTCAAATGAGGAGCGGGAGTCGCACCCTCCGGATAAAGAGGAAGTCCCTGAGAAGGCTGGGAAGACTGAGCCGAGCTTCACCAAAGAGAGCAGCAGGTTCTTCCTACACACACCCCGCCCTCAGCCTCGTAGAGCATCGTAGGCTGGATGAAAGGCCTCCTTGCCTGGCTGTACTGGCTGCTAGTTTGGGGGAGGGATCAAACCCAGGGCCTCACATGTGCTAGACAGAAGCTCTCACTGAGCAGCATCCTGATCCCCAACTCTAAAATAACCTCAAGTGTAAAACTTTATGGGTGGTAACATAAGGCCACAGGTAGCCTTCTGAACCAGGGAGTCATGGCGGCAAACACCTTTAATCCCAGAACTTAGGAGGCAGAGGCAGGCAGATCCCTGCAAGTTTTAGATGGTGAGTTCCAGACCAGCCAGAGCTACATGTTAAGACCTTGTCCTAGACAAAAAGAAAACAGCCGTGTGCCTCATTGGTGGGTCTCAGTCACAGCAAGTGCACATGTACCCAAAGTTTAGTGAAGTCACCTCAGGCTGAGGTGTATGAACAGACATGTCATGTTTTGACCCCACCCCGTGTCTCACTTGCATGTTCACACGTGTTATCAAATGGGAGGGGAATCCAGACATCCAAAGCATTCCCAGGCATCTGATTCTTCGTAATTGATATTTTTTAGTTATGTTGGAATGTGTCTGTGTGTAGCTTTGTACCCTGAGTCCAGAAATATCAGATGCCCTAGAGCTGGAGTCCAGACTGTTGTGACTTTCAGTACACACTCCTAACTGCTGAGCTGTCTC
The DNA here is from genome assembly GCF_011064425.1 of Rattus rattus. NCBI lineage: Eukaryota > Metazoa > Chordata > Mammalia > Rodentia > Muridae > Rattus > Rattus rattus. Next base: position 16,383,666 of record NC_046154.1, read on the forward strand.
TAGCCCCTTCCCAGGCATCTAGAATTGGGAAAGCCATTGCTGACTGGGGGTCACTGAGACCTTCTGTACGTGTACATGCAGGGTCACTGAGATCCTCTGCACGCATACATACAGGACTGATAAACCGAGTGCCAGGGGATTTGCAGTCCCAGCTTCAGTCATGAAAGCAGGAAGAGAAAGAAACAAAAGGGAGGTGGTACCTGACCCAGAAGCTGGGCTGGCCTGTCCCGTGACCCACAGCTGCAAGGGACCTGTCTGAATTAAAAACAGACGCACGCCTAAGCATGTGTGAGCTCCATGGCTCTCCTCTACAGCCACCTTTGCACTGGACAGAAAGCTGTGTGAGAAGGGTTCCTGTGGGCCAGGGCCACCCTGTGGCCTGTAGGTCCTAGTGCCGAGAAGTAGACCCGATCAAGCCAGCAGGCATTCTGTTTCACTGGTTTTGTGTTTGTTTTGGAGGCCTAAGGGGGAGTTTGCATGTTTATTTATTCCCATAGCCCAGGCTATCCTCAGACTCACCACATAGTTGAGGCTTGCCTTAAGCTTCTCATCTTTCTGGATCTACCTTCCAGACGCTAGGGTTACAGGCATGCGTTGCCCACACCTGGCTTCCAGTGGTTTCCTCTTCCTCATCCTGATAATGTCTAAAGTTCTCTATATTTCTCCACAGCAAAATTCCTAAAAAAGGCTTTGTGGAGGTGACTGAACTCACAGATGTGACGTACACCAGCAATTTGGTACGCCTGAGGCCCGGTCACATGAATGTGGTCCTCATCCTGTCCAATTCCACCAAGACAAGCCTGCTGCAGAAGTTTGCTTTGGAAGTCTACACATTCACCGGGTAAGCAGGGGTGTCTGTGCGTGCGTGCGTGCATGTATGTGTATGTGTGTGTGTGTATGTGTATGTGTATGTGTATGTGTCTTGAGCTCAAGAAGGGGGCAGGGAGAGAGAAAGGAGGGGGTGTGTGTATCTGAATAAAGAAGAGAGGAGATTCTCCACTTGGAATAAGAGACTAGAAGACTGCTGCACACTTCCCACTAGATGAGCAGTCTCTGTATTCTTCTAGAGCCACATATCTGCCATCGTTGTGGCTTTCTCTTGACATTTGTTTGTTTGGGTTTTTTGAGATGGGTTCTCTGCATAGCCCTGGCTGTCTGGAACTCATGATACAGATCAGGCTGGCCTCAAACTTACAGAGATCCTCTGCCTCGTGAGTGCTATGATTAAAGGCAGGCACCAGCATACCTGACTTGATTTGTAATTTCTATAATAGACCTGGATGCTCTCAAAGTTGGAACAATCCTCCTGCCTCTACCTTCCAAGTGCTAGAATTACAGACTTTCTTCCACTCTCCCTTGACTTTCATGTCTGTGTACCCCACAGCCTCAGCTCCACATAAATTCCTTCCTAAGCTCAGGCTGCAGCCAGCCAAGCCTCTCCTGGCTGTTCAGCCCTGCCTAGGGTGCTGATGCTGTTCCCAATGGCCTACAGCGGAACCCCTGGAACCTTCCTGAACCCTCCCTCATCTGCTCTTCCCACAGGAGCAGCAGCCTCCACTTCTCCTTCCTGACCCTAGACAAACACCGGGAGTGGCTGGAGTATTTGCTAGAGTTTGCTCAGGATGCAGCTCCGATCCCAAACCAGTATGATAAGCACTTTATGGAACGAGACTACACTGGCTATGTGCTGGCCCTGAATGGCCACAAGAAGTATTTCTGCCTTTTCAAGCCACTAAAGACCGTGGATGAGGAGACTGTGGGCTCCTGTGACCTTGACTCCTCCCGAGGGAAGCCACCCTGTGGCCTTGGGCCCAAGCCCCTCAAAGGCAAGCTGAGCAAGCTGTCGCTGTGGATGGAGCGCCTGCTGGAAGGCTCCTTGCAGAGGTTCTACATCCCATCGTGGCCTGAGCTGGACTGAGCCGAGGGCTCTTCGGATTGTAGCGTGCCCCAGGGACAGGGTTTTCCAGAGAGTCTCGATTTTAGATTCTTCTTCTAGAGCAGTGGCTAGAAGACCTTTCCTTTGTCACCTAGGAGTAAAGCGCACCACAGGTTTGACCCCCAGATGAAAATCTTCCCCTTTGGGTTTTCTTGCCCCTGATGAATGCCGCACTACTTAAATAGACTGCCCAGCCCCTCTTTGCTGTCCCTGTAATGTGCTCGCACCCCCGTCCTACATTGGAGACACCCAGGGCTTGACCCTGAGCCGTGCCTGGACAAACCTCAGGATCTTCATGAGCTGCCATATGGGGTGGGTCACTCACCTCTCCCCCGCCCCTGCCGCAGGCTCCTGCTAGCCCCTGCTTAGCCTCTGCCAAGGTGCGTGCTCTCAACACAGGACAGCCCACCACAGCTTCTAGGTCCTCCGTCTTCAAAAGAGGCCTTGTGTGTAAGCAGTTTTCCATGTGACTCTGCTTCTGGCGCAAGCATTGAAAAGTATATTTTGGGGGTATCCCCCACAACAATTGGCCAACCATGGTTTTGAGAAGAAAGGGGTGAGCAGGGGGGTAAGGGTACAGCATTCACATTTGGTCTCCCCACCGAGAGGGAGGGTGAGCACTGGCTGGAGGTGCACAGCCCTGTGATCCTGTGAGTTTCCCTGTTCCTGACCCCTTCCCTCACAGCACTCCCTGTCAGCACCACCACAGCCAGGGCTGTCTGCCTCACCAGCGCTGGAATGACTGAGCTGCTGACCTGTCTCCAGATGCCTTTTTGCCTCTGGATTTTAGAGTTCGATACTAGGAGCCATATCCTGTGACCTTGTCCTCTGAGCGTAGATAAGCTGCTATAGAGCCAGTAGATTTAAGGTGGCAGTACTTACTCCTCCCGCCAAGAGCTGGGTGCAGGAGCCCTGCCTGCCTCGCTCTACAAGGAGAACTAACGCCAGGCGTGTCTTCATACCAAGGAACCTGACCTCTCTGACAATTGCATTTGAACATTGTTGTCCCCAAAGAGCTCAATCTTCAAGTCGTCTCTTGTGACTGAGCGGAGACTTGTGTGGACTCCTGTCCAGTAGGCAGCTAGCTTCTGGCGTCTCTGCTTTATCGCTTCTCCTTCCCTCATGCTGCTTTCCCGCCGCCTGACCAGACCTGGCAGCTCCAGCTTGCCCGGCTCCACGCACCTTGGGCTCAGGGCCGGATCATGCTCGCCCACTCAAGGGCGCACCCTTTGTTTTTAGAGCCAAACCATGAGGAGAGTTTGGACAACTGTCACACATGGTGTGTTCTACTGTCAAGCAAGTGCCCTTTTGTACAGTGAAGGGCACGAATCAGGGACCGGACATTCACTCAGTGAGTATTTTCCTGTTGTAATTGCTTTGAACCAAGCACCTCGGATCCTGACTACTTTAAACACTGAGCTCCAGTGGTAAGTGATAAATTATTTGAACCCAGGAACTGTAGTTTCCAGAGTCTTTAGCTTTATTAAAAAATAAAGAAAACACTGCCAGGCTTCATTCTTCCACCTGACCCTCTAGAAGTACATGCCGATTCCAGATGCGCTGCTCATGCGCCTGCCCCGCAGGAGGGGGACGGCAGCCTCAGCCCCTCTGCCCAGTCCTCAGAATGCGTTTCTGGGGGCTGAGGGTGAGCAGGGTGGAGCACTGAGTCCCACCCCAAGTATCACACACACAGTGATTTTTCTTCCTGTGTTTATGACTGGGCTCCTCTTAGGAGACTTGGTGATAGATTTTTGTCTTTACGTTCGTTTCTGGAACTGGTGAAATCCCTTGACATGTCATTTCTGAAAACCAAAAGGTCCCCGGATGTTTGTGCTTTTCTCAAAACTGTACCATGAAGATAAAATGTCTTTCCATTCGAGGGGCAGAGAGGAGCAGGGATGGCATTGACAGAAATCCCTGCAGTCCTGATGGCCACGGGGTATCCAAGGACACCATGGGGCTTTGATTGGTTGCTTGCTTGGTTCCTTGCTTGCTTTAAAACAAGGGTCTGACTACGTAGCCCAGGCTGGCCTCCAACTCAAGGCCCTCCTGCCTCAGCTTCCCAATTACTGGGATTGCAGGTGTGCACCACAAGTCTGCCTTTGACAGACACAGCCTTTCCTCCTGAATGTGTTTCTATGAATTGTTTATTTTCGTGTCAAATATGAGCTATATTTATGCTCAGCCAAATGCCAAGGTTTCTCGTCCTAATGAATGTAGTCTTCACAGGACCTGATTTCAGTTCAGATACTGCTGTGTGAGGAGTGGGTATCTGCTCAAGGCAGCCTGTGAGTCGTGTTCAGTAGCTGGGGTGAAAGTCCAGTCAGTCTGTGGGATGCCCTCTCCCTGCCACTTGGGATCAACTGCGGTTGGCCTAACCCACGTTGATAAGCTCCAGAGAGAGACATTAGAGGAGACTGCTCTCCTGTCACCTGCTAATACCCAAAATAGTTCTCTTGTTGTTTTCAGAAGGGTCAGTCTCCTCATCTGCAGTCACCACCGGTATGTTTCTAAGAAAATAGATCCGAGCCATCTGCTTCGCTTGGTAGGGACTGGAAGCAAGCGCCCAGCATCTCTGGTTTGGCTTGGTTTGGGTTTTCAAAGTAGAGGCGCATCTGAGGCTGAAGCTCAGTGGGGAAAACACTTGCCTGTGGAGTGTGAGTCTCTGGCTTGATCCACAGTGATGAGGGGGATTTGGGTACCATCCCTTAATTGCATGGAGCCAGATGTGGGGTCCATGCCTGGAATCCCAGCACTCAGGAAGCAGAGACCGGAAGCAAAGTCAGGACTTGGAGGTAATCCTCAGCATGAGCAGGCAGAACCGGCATGGGCTATGAGACCGGGGCTCGGGGTGTTAGAAGACCTGTGTAGCACGTGTGAGGCACTGTGTTCTTTAATCCTAGCTCCATAAAATAAGTAAACAAGTAACTCGTTGAGTAAGAGGAGGATGCAGATGAAATATCATTTGTGTCCATGTGCCCTTGAAACAATGGCGGGACGGAATCTGTTGTCATTCGTTAGAAAGGATAGCTGTACCTGGAGACAGAGCTGAGAGGAAGGTGGATATTTTGCACTTTTGATATTACTAAGAACAAATAATTTATTTGGCAAATTGTGTCTTTTATGTTTTATGTTTTTCCTTTTCAGTTTTGTTTGGTTTTGTTTTTGTATTGTGAACAGGCACTAAAGCTAATGTTATTTTTGTTTTAAGAATATTGCAGACTGGAAACAAATAAACTATTTTAATGTGTGATGGCTCTGGGGCACCTCTGGTACTGCAAGATGATTTCTTCATGGATACATTATCAGAATTGTATGCCTTCAGTCAGGGCAGGCTGGCATCCTCGATGGTGGGCATTGAGGAGCTGTCAGCCTAAAGGGCAGAGAATGCAAGCCTGGGTTGTACAGCGAGGGTTAGGAGGGCCTCTCAGAGCAAGCTGGCAGCATCTGGTTTAGTCTTTACCCCAGGTTTGTTTGAGGTGCAGTGCAGTGATGTGGTCTTATTCTATAGACCAGGTTAGCCTTGGACTCACGTGGACTCCCCTGCCTTGGCTGTCCACTGTGAAGACAATGAACGCTGTGGAGGTGGAATGCTTGCACAGTGCTACTTCATGGGCCTTTCTCGTTTATTCATCTCCTTCCTCTGTGTTCTCCAGCTTCTATCAAGGGAACAAAATAAAGCAGTATAGACTGGCCAGACAACCGGTTTTGGTTTTCTGAGAGTCTAGCATTCTTGCTATATAACCCTAGTTAGACTCAAATTTGTAGCACTCCTGCCTCAGCCTCCCAAGTGTTGGGACTACAGGTATGTGCCAGGCAGGGTGCGTCACTGGACCTGGAGCTGCTGTATTTCTCCGGTCCACATTTCTCCGTAGAAATGTGAACTTTGGCCAGGCAGCGGTGGCCCACACCTTTAATTTCAGCACTCTGGAGGCAGAGGCAAGCTGAGCTCTTGAGTTTGAGGCTAGACTGGTCTACACAGTGAGTTCCAGGACAGCCAGGCTACATAGAGAAACTCTGTCTCTCAAAATAAGCTTGGGTGGAAGGAAGATGGCTCATCAGTTAAGAGCGCTTACTAATACAGAGGACTCTGATCCAGTTCCCAGCACCCACTGGTGGCTCACTGCTGTCTAACTTCAGTTCCAGAGGACCAATCCTGAACCCTGTTCTGAACTCCTCAGGCACACATGTACACATGCACGTACTCGGGCACACATAAAAATTAAATAAATGTTTTAATGTTAGGAAGGAAAGAGACACGAGCTGTTCGAGCTGTTCGGGGTAATGTTCTGAATTGCCCTTGTTTGCGGCCAGTGGTGACACCTCACAGGAGGGGTTCTTTGATCCTAGCCACAGTTCACAGGGCCTTGAGGCTTCATCATGACCCAGTCTGTTTCGACTTCAGGAACACCGACTCAGACAGTTGTCACCTTGGGGAGAGCACACAGCATCTCAAACAGTAGGTTAGCGGCGAGGAGGGCTGTGTTTCCTAGGAGGAGAGACAGGCTGTGAAGCTGGCACACACCTCCCCGAAGTCCGCTCTCCAAGGACTCGAGCCCTCTGGCCTTCCCAGAGCCCTGGCTTCTGAACTCAGGGTGTCACCCGCCTGTAAACATGCCCTCAGTCCCCACCAAGCATCTTCTGGAGACCGAATGAGAATTCTGGGGACCTTTGATACCAGTGACTGCTCGGGGCCCACCCTCAGGCCGGTAGGCCTAATCAGAAGCTCCTTTCTTTCTTCCACAGTTAGAATGACAGGGGTGACATCTGCTTTGCCCAGGTGTCAGCCGAAGCAGCCCCCTCCTTCACAGTAAAGCATGCTTTGCAAACTCATGTCTCAATGAAGACACCAAAGGGATACACTGAGGTTGCCACTGAACAGCAACCCCTGGCACCTCCCAGGGGCTTTGTTCCTTGCATTAGCTCATGCTTGTCTGGGTCGTGGTAACAGGCTTCACCGTTGGACATTCTCCACAGGGTCCCCGAGGTAAACATGGAGGCCTGCCTCCTAACTGGATGAATCTAAACCAACAGCCACCTGTGGATCGTTCTTGCTCTTCACTCACCAGAGAGATCATACGGCGGGGAAACTTCCACAAGGTCGCAGCCCACCACATTCAGGCCCTGACAGCCCCGGATGATCTCCAGAGCCTGCCCAAGGTGAGCATGACAGTCATTTCCAATGAGAAGCAACCAGTGAAGGCACAGATAACCCACGCTTGACCTAGGCGCTTACTGGCTACAGCCACGCAGGTGGCCCAGGTACACAATTCACAGCACACAGCCCCTCTACTAGGGGCTCTGAGGTGTGACAGTGGAGTCGAGCAAGCCATGCAATGCCATGTGCCATGATCCTCGAGACAAGCGGTCTTCAGGAAACAGCCTGGGCGAGAGAAGGCCTCCCAAAATATAAACAAGAAGAGAACATTCTGGGCAAAGACACAGGCTAAGGTACCAAAGGAGATAGGCACAGGGTGGGGCTTAGGAACAGGTACAGAGGCCTTACTGAAGAACTTCCCATCCTGCACATGAAAAACAGACAGGGCTTAGGGTTGCTCCAGAAATACTCTGGGTAGGACGGGATGGCTGTGAGAGACAGTTATGAGCGTCCTCCTTTCTTAGAAGATGCACGCAATTTACTTAGACCTTGGACAGCCTGCCCCTCATACCCTGCCTCCAAGGACATGATAATCAGGCCATGGGAAAAGACCCTGCCCTGGGGGATCTCAGCACGGCTCCAGCCACCTGGGCAGGGTCAGTCTCCATGTGTGCACTTCACAAACGTCACCATAAGAGCTTGGTGTGTTGTATATTGGTTTGAGGCTGGGAATGTTGCAAAGACCTTTGTTCATACTACAAATGAGTGCTACTACTGGGACACCCCCTCAGCCCCAACACTCAGTGTTCTTAGAAGGGGACACTACAAAACGTTCTCCATGAACTGAGAGGCAGAAAGAATGATGGAGCCTGGGCAGGGGTGACACATGCCTCTAATCCCAGCACTCGGGAGGCAGAGGCCGGTGGAGCTCTGAGTCCAAGGCCAGCCTGGTCTACAGAGCAAGTTCCAGAACAGCCAGGGCTACACAGAGAAACCCTGCCTCAAAGAAGAAGAGAGGAGAAGGAGGAGGAAGGAGGAGGAGGAAGAGGAAGAAAAGAGGAAGAGGAAAAGAATGAGAGAGAAAGAGAAAGAAAGAAGAAAGGAAGAAAGAAAGAAAGAAAAGAAAAGAAAAGAAAAGAGAAAAGAAAACCACAGACAAACACCTCAAAGCAATGCCTCATTTCTACAGTCAGCCCTGAAGACAACCTTATTACATTGTGAAATGACATTATGGTCTACAAATTTCATGCTCACAAACCACACAGTCCCAAGTTTTTTTTTTTTTTAAATATCTTAATGTTTTTCAAGTAAGTTTACAATTTGTGCTGAACGGTATTCACTGCTATCCTTAGCCAAAGAAAAACAAAAGTATCCTGAGTCCTGAAGACTAGGGCTCAGGCAACTGCAGTGTGGAGAGTACACCCTTCCCAGGGTAGTGGTGGCTCACAGCTTTAATTCCGGCACTTGGGAGGCAGAGGCAGGCAGATCTCTGAGTTTGAGGCTAGCCTGTCTACAGGAGTTCCCGGACAGCCAAGGCTGTCTCAAAAAAGACCACTAGTTAAGAGTGCTTGTTGCTTTTACAGAGAACTCAAGTTTGGTTCACAGCACGCACGTTAGGTGGCTTCCAACCTCCTGTAATTCAGCTCCAAAGGGATCTGTGAGATCTTGTACACACAGGTGTGTTCTCTCTCTCTCTCTCTCTCTCTCTCTCTCTCTCTCTCTCTCTCTCTCACACACACACACACACACACACACACACACACACACACACACACAGAGATAGAGCAGAGGACACATACATAAAAAAGAATACCCCCTCCAGCAGGAATCCACTAGGGAAGCCCACTTACCTGATTAGGGGTGAGCCCAGCAATTTCTGGTGTCCCTGTCCCTGGGGCATAGGCAGGATCCAAGGCATCTATGGCAAAGCTGATGTAAAGAGGCACACCCCCCATCTGCTGCCTGATCTCTGCCATCAGGGGGACCAGTGACTTCATCCAACAGTCTTCAGCCAGGACCACACGGAAGCCCTGTGCAGGCAACAGTCAGAGAGCTAAGGTGATAGCTGACCCCACACTCTGCATAACGCACATGTATCACATCTGACCTCAGCTTCCAGGAGACAAGCAACCGCCACTCTACTGATGAAGTTAGGAAGCAAGGTCAAGGCTGACCTGAGCGGTAGGATAAGGAAAGAGCATTGTGGGCTGGAGAGATGGCTCAGCAGTTAAGAGCACTGACTGCTCTTCCAGAGGTCCTGAGTTCAAGTCCCACCAACCACATGGTGGCTCACAACCATCTGGGATGGGATCTGATGCCCTCTTCTGGTGTGTCTGAAGACAGCTACAGTGTACTCACATACATAAATAAATGTTTGTTTGTTTTTAGTTTTGTTTTTTTTTTTAAAAAGGAGCTTTGCTAGAACCAAGCATGAGAAACTTGGTCACTTATGCTTCTAGATGCTTCTGTCTAGAACCCTGGGCTTGACACTCTAAAATCGAAGGTCCAGACAGTTGAAACAGCTCGGCTAGGGTAAAGGCACTTGCTGCCCAGCCTAATGACCTGAGTTCAGTCCCAAGACCCCATCCAGCAGAGGAGAACCTGATCCACAAGTGTCCTCTGACCTCTGTACTCATGCCGTGGCACTCACGCACATTAGAATAAATAAATATAACTAAAAGCAAAGTAAAATGAAGAAGCAGGTGTGGTGACCCACACCTTAAATCCCAACACGTGGAGGGAGAGATAGGTGGATTTCTGTGCGTTTGAGGCCGGCCTGGTCTACATGGCAAGTCCCGGGACAGCCAGGGCTACATAATGATCCCCTGGTCCAAAAAAAAAAAGAGACTGAGGTGTTTGTGTGGAAGCCCGGCACCGTGTTCAGACCAGAGCTTTCCATCTGCTGGGTTAAACACTAGGAAAGGGCATCTGCCCTAGCTCGGGCTCACACCCCACGTCTTCTACGCCAGCAGCCCCCAAGGGGTTTGCTCTCTGTTTCATCCTTGATGTCTCCCAGGCACAGTGGCTCGCACCTGCCATCCCCCAAACTCAGGAGGCTGAGGCAGAAGGATCACCATGTTGCAGGCCAGCCTGGGCTACAGAATAGGATCCTGTACCAAGCAAAAGCAAAAGTCAGCAACCAAGAATCAGTACTGTTGCCACATGGCACACTTGATTCAGACTCAGCTTTTTGTCTCCGCTTGCTTTCTCTTATCTGTGTGTGTGTGTGCATGTATGTGTATGAGAGAGTGTGTGTATGAGAGAGTGTGTGTGTATGTGTGTATGAGAGAGTGTGTGTGTATGAGTGTGTGTGTGTGTGTGTGTGTGTGTGTGTGTGTATGAGAGTGATGTGTGTGATGAGAGAGTGTGTGTGCATGTTTGTGTATGAGAGAGAGTGTGTGTGTGTATGTGAGAGTGTGTGGTGTGTGTGTATGAGAGTGTGTGGTGTGTGTGTGTATGAGAGTGTGTGTATGTATGTGTGCATGTGTGTACATGAAAGAGTGCGTGTGTGAGAGAATGTGTGTGTGTATGTGACAGTGTGTGTGTATGAGTGTGTATGTGTGTGACTGTGTGTGTGTATGAGAGAGTGTCTGTGTGTATGAGAGTGTGTGTATGTGTGCATGTGTGTATATGAAAGAGAGAGAGAGAGAGTGTGTGTGTGTGTGTGTGTGTATGAGAGAGTGTGTGTAGCATAGGCATGCACACCTTTGCAGTTGCTTCTCTGCTTCCACTGTGAGGGTGTTGGGGATCAAACTCAGGTCATCAAACTTAACGGAAAGCCCCTTCCCTCCGTGAACCATGGTGCCAGCCCATTTCTGGTTTTATCCTCAAACAAGGTCTCACATAGCCCGGGCTTGCCAGGAATTCGATACAAAACTGTGAATGGTGTTGCATTCTTGAAGTTTGGGCTTACAGACCTATGCTGCCACATCTAGCCCCAGCCTCACTTTCTGAACTTAAATAAAGCACCTGTTGAATCCCTCTTTGACAATGCAGAAGACACTTTGCAGAATAGAGCAGGGGCGAGCATCTGTCACCTGGCTCCGACTGTATCTGTAGGGATCCAGGGTCCTGGAGGAGCCCCGGATACCTATCTGTACCACTCGCTTGCTGTCCAGCAGTCCCTCATCCACACTTCGGCGGAAGGGTGTCCGATGGTAGACCTTGTCCTCCAGAGGTTTGTCCATGGTGTTGGTGTGGGCACCCACATGCACTAAACCCACAGGGCCATGCCTGGGGGCAAAACAGCATCTCAGAGGTCAAGGGTCCAGGCATCCTGCCTGCCTTCCACCTATTTTCTGTGTTCAGCTCACTTAGCACCTAGGAAAAACCAGGCAGAAGCAGACACGACTGGCCCGCCACCAAGAGTTTCAGAAAGAAGGGAGTGGCTCAGGGCGGAGCTCTGTAAAGGCTAAACCAGTCAGAGCCATCTTTTCTCCAGCTAAGGCACCAATGGAGTCTGCTCCTTTCCATCAGCCCTGCAGGACATGACGGATGAACACAGTCCATACTAGCAAGAGGCTAGAACAGCTTGAGACAAGACTGACCCCACCCCCACACGGAGTCAGGATGCTACCCACGTACCCCTCCACCCCCGTTAGGATGCTACCCACATGCCCTCCCACCTGCAATCAGGATGCTACCCACATACCCCTCCACCCCACCCCCCCGTTAGGATGTTATCCATGTTCCCTCCCAGAATGCCCAGTCAGAATACTGCTACATGCCTTCCCTAAAACACATTCTGAAACTCCCACTTCCACCCTCTACCTTCCTCCAACTAAATCTGCCAAAGCTGACCGGTGTCAGTAGACTTGCATTTACTGAAAAACCTACTTTCTGTTGTCCAGGCAAGGAAGGAGTCTATGGGAGATGGGGGGTTGGGAGGGATAGGGCCTCCCCTCTGTCAATATTTGTACTTAGCTTGCACAGAAAAACAGATAGAAGGTAGCCAGGGTTACATATCTCACTCGGGACTCACTGGCCAACCGAAAATGCAGTGCGCGTGTAACACAGCAGATGTAGGCCAAGAGAAAGCACGCCAAGCTAATGACTGACAGAGAGAGACACATGGAGTCCAGCCTTAGTTTTGAGCCATAGAAACAAGTCAGTGGAGGATTTCCAATAACCCTTCCATAACCTGCACTCAGTAGCAACTTGGACCTTAGCTCCTGAATGCTGCATGCAACCTTGGGACTTACTCTTTTGCCATGGCTTGCAGTATGGGATATGTGATGGTATGGTCTCCACCTACAGAGAGAAAACAGGACAAACACGAGAAAGACCATCATGTGCACCAGCCCCGAAGTCCCCAACGCTGCCACCGTTTCGGGTGTCCTACAGAACTGTATCTACAGCTAAATGGCTATGGGTGGCATTCTAAAAGGAAAAATGCCTTCCCTCCTGTCGTATGATCCCTATGAGATTGTGCTATTTACCGGAAAAAGCTATTACTAGTCGTGGTGTGGCTCAGGCTTAGTGCACACCTTTAATCCCTCTGACTGGGATAAGACACACCCTCAGTACACATACACCTTTAATCCCCAAACAATAGAGTTAAACTAGTTTGTAGAAGGAAGCACCCGTGTTTGAAAGTGATGTCAGATTGAGTGGCAGACAAAGTGATGAATCAGAGAAAGATTTGACAGAATACTATATGCCCCACTCTCAGGAAAACAGAGAGCAAAGAGAAGTAACTTAAGAGAGCATTGCAGAGGAGAGAGGCAATTTTCCTGGCAGATTTGTACAGAGACAGGTTGCAGAGAGAGAGAACAAGATAGACGCAGGTGGAGACAGAATGGGCCAGAGAATGAGAAGGAGTCAGAAGATTAGAACAGATTGCCAAAGTTAGTAATGAGGCCAAGCAGAGCAATTCAGTCAGCGGCCAAGAGAGAAGCCGGATTGAATCAGTCAGCTTGCAGAGGAGTTTGAGCCGGAACAGCTGAATTGAACCAGCCAATCAGAGCTCGGAAAGAAGAAGAAAGGGTGAGATTATTCGACAGCAAGTCTCATAGGCTGAGAACATTCTAGGCCTCGGTAAGATTGTATAGAAGCCTCCAGGACTCGGCCTAGGTTAGCAGCTGGAGGCAGTAAGCCCTCCGAGACAACAATTACATCTGTCCAATCAAAGTTACTTTTACAGCCATCGTTTATCAGCAGAGACTGGAGCTGGAGAGATGGCTCAAGCGCGAACTGCTCAACACTCATCCCTCAGATCATGCAGCTCACAAACCATCTATAACCCCCACTCCAGGGGACCAAGACCTCTGGCCTTCACAGGCACCTGCACTCACATGCACAAACCCACACTCAGACATATGAGCAGAAATGACATAAATGAAGGCATGGGGGTTGTTCTACAAAACAACTCTGCCCCCTGGCTCTCCCTGTAATGGAGTGAATGGCGTGTTATGGTAGCTGAGGATCCTGCTTTACCTTTGTTTTGACTTTGTGTGTGTGTGCATGTGTGTGCGTGTGTGCATGTGTGTGTGTGTGTGAAGTGTATGACTGACAGCCTATGTGTGGCGATCAGAGAATATGTAAGAGTGAGTCAGTTCCCTTGGGCTGGAGAGATGGCTCAGCGGTTAAGAGTGCTGACTGCTCTTCCAGAGGTCCTGAGTTCAATTCCCAGCAACCACAATGGTGGCTCACATGTTACATGGGAATTGAACAACAACCATCTGTAATGGGGTCCAGTGCCCTGGTCTGATGTGTCTAAAGACATCGACAGTGTACTCATATAAATATAATAAACCTTTTTAAGAAAAGAAAAGAAGAGATTCAGTTCCCTCTTCATTGTGTTCCAGGGAGCAAATTCAGGTCATCGGCATGGCAAGCAGTCTTTTCCGGAGCTGAGGACCGAACCCAGGGCCTTGGGCTTGCTAGGCAAACGCTCTACCACTGAGCTAAATCCCCAACCCCATGGCAAGCAGTCTTACACACGGAGTCATCCCTGTGACTCAGATGTTTTACTTTAACTTTTGGTAAAGATTTATCTATTTTTATGTTTGTGTGTTCGAGTGTTTTTGCCTGCCTGTGTGTCTCTGCACCTCGGTCATGCCTCGTGCCCTCAGAGGTCAGAAGACCTTGAGTCCCCTGGACTTGGGGTTAACAGATATGGCTGTGAGCTGAGACTTGAATCATCTACAGGAACAGCCAGTGTTCTTAGTCCTGAGCCATCCTTCCAGCCTAGAACCTCAATTAAATCTAACATGGTTAGCAGTTTCCCTATTTTGTTTCTTTACTAACTTGTTAATTTTTGCACTGGGGATTGAACTCAGGGCCCCACACATGCTGCATAAGTGCTCCAACACCTTTGGTTTTTTGGTTTTCTTTTTTTTTTTCGGAGCTGGGGACCGAACCCAGGGCCTTGCGCTCGCTAGGCAAGCGCTCTACCACTGAGCTAAATCCCCAACCCCGGTTTTTTGGTTTTCAAGATAGGATTTCTCCATGTAGAGCTGGCTGTTCTGGAACTCTCTGACCTCAAACACCCAGAGATTCACCTGCCTCTGCCTCCCAGGTATCTCATCTTTTTTAGGAAACAATTTTGAGGACTGGTTGACATAGGCACTGAGAACTGAACCTAAGTCCTCTTGGGTTCCACAGCGCCACCTCTCCAGCCTTGCACAGAAAGGGTTTTGATCATATTTGCACCCCATTCCCCTCTCCTTTCCAACACAGCCTGTCCTAGCTTAGTGCTCCCCCCAGCCCCCTTAGGATTTATTTATTTTGTATATCAGTACACTGTAGCTGTCTTCATCCACACCAGAAGAGGGCATCAGATCCCATTACATATGGTTGTGAGCCACCATGTAGATGCTGAGAATCGAACTCAGAACCTCTGGAAGAGCATTAGGTGCTCTTGACCACTGAGCCACCTCTCCAGCCCTGTGCTGCCGTCCTGTCCTCCTCCTCTTCCTTCTCCTCTTCCTCCTCTTTCCTCCTCCTCTTCTTCCTCCTCCTCCTCCTCCTTTTACAAATCTCATTGAGTTTAGCGTCAGGTCCAAAGGAAACTCCATTTCCCCAAATGCTGATGCTCAGACAGAAGCCAGCCTTCCTCAGGAACTTGTGGAACTGGTTCCCCTCTCCCAAATGGAGCCATTTCCCTCCCTAACTGGCAGAGGGACAAGCATGTGCTGGCCTCCAGGCTCCCTCAGCAGTACAGACGCCATTACACAGTTCAGAGTCCACGCCAACCTCCCAGACTTCTCAGCTCCGTCCTCCCCTACCCTAAACATCCCCAGCTCACAGGCTTCCTTCCCCCACCTCCTCCGTCTCCTTATAGTCCTGCTTTCTCTTTCTTGGTCTCTGCTCCTTCTCTTTTGCCTGCTCTCTTGGTTTTCGTTTCTTGGTCTCTCTCTTTCCCTCTCTCTGTTTCTCTCCTCTGCCTTCAGCCTTCCTTTTATCTCTGCTGTGACCTCTTCCAGGTATCTCTGACTCCCTCCACCTCATCTGCAATAACGACCGTCTCCTTGTCAGCACCATGGAGTAGACATGTTATCAGCCATACATTTAGTGTTGCCTGTACGTATCTAGGTATGGAGGTATGTTGTTATTTGCCAAAACTGTCTTTTTACTTTTTCCTTCACTTTTTTGAATCTTGTGACAGGATCTCACCAAGTTGCCCAGGCTAGGCTGGAATTCACTCAGCAGTAGACTGGCTTTGAACTTGTGGTCCCCCTGCCTTGGTCTCAGGGGTAAGTAAGATTACAGGCAACCCTGCTGAGCAGTACAGATTTAGGGCAAGGATTAGTATTGATCGTTCTTGACAGTAACAATAGCTGAGTTGTATTGAAGCTTCAAATACTCAAAGCACAGCGCGATGAGCTGGTGAACTACAGGCCCCACCCACAATGCAGTGAGATAGCCCACTGTCTGTCACTCTACCTGTTGACAGATGAAGCCAAGCACCTAGCAGTCCAGACAGGACTCTGGGACAGCTTGTGAGATCTGGATTGAGATGCCAAAAACGGGTGGCCTGAAACCCCCTTCCCTACTCTGCCACACCTAGTAACTAGACCATCCGAATTAACAAAAATTAATTATATATAAAAATTATAATTATATATAAAAACCCCACTCACATTGTTTAAATGTGTGAACCATAGTGGAGAGGCAGAAGGACCAATGCCCCGTACACTGATGCAAATCCTGACCACTTCAATGTACCCTCTGGAGGACAGGCAAGATGGCTCAGTGGTTACCTGAGGTACATGCTGTCAAGCCTGACGACCTGTGTTTGATCACTAGGACTCACATGGTTGTATTCTGACCTCTATATGTGTACTGTGACACATGTGTGCATAGAGACACACACTAAGTAAATAAATGTAAGGAACAAAAGAAAGACCCTCTCGCAATTCTCACAGTCACTAGAAATGTTTTTTGTCTGTCAAGTTGAGAAGCTACAACTGAGCCCCTCTTGATAGCTTTCTCCAGGCCTGGGGTGGAAGGCTGGGAGGAGGGTGAGGGAGGGGATGACAGGGCTGAGATGGAGGACTGGGAGGAGGGTGAGAAGTCTAAAATGAAAGGCTGGGAGGAGGGGAGGAAAGGAAGATGCTAGATTAGAGTTAGAGGGCTGAGAAGAAGGTGAAGAAGCTGGGCGACATACATGCAGGGTAGAACATTCGAAAGAAACCAAGAGAGAGAGAGAGAGGAAGAAAGAAGAAAAGAAAAAGAAAAATCTACAACTTAAGTAACTGAGATCAATACTATAGTACCGTAGCTTTTTTTTTTTTTTTTTTTTTTTTTTTTTTTTTTTTTTTTTTTTTTTTTTTTTTTTTTTTTGGCTGGGGACTGAACCCAGGGCCTTGCGCTCTCCTAGGCAAGCCCCCCCCCACTGAGCTAAATCCCCAACCCTGTAACTTTTTTTTTTTTTAATCCATGCAAAAAGAAGCTCTTGAATGAACAAGAAAACCAGTAACACAGATTCCCCTAGTCACACTGGGCTTGAAGCAAAAGCAGGGAAGAGGTTACTTATCATCCTGCTTTATCGATTTGACTGTTGATTTTCTGCCCCTGGACAAATGCCTCACAGGCCTTACCCTACTTTACCCATCATCCTCTCGTTTTGTTTTGTTTTCCTGAGAAAGGGTCTGACTATGGAGCCTCCATGCCAGGCCTCCCAAAATATTAAATATCCTTTCCCCTGGAACTAAAATGATGAATTCATGGTTCACTTTTCCTTCTGGGTCCCTGTTCACAGTAGCTTCCCCTGGAGAAACAGCTGCCCATCAGCCTGTATTGAATAACCACCCTCCCCTACCACCACGGAGAAGCAGCACTTGCCCTTGGCGGGAGCCTTTACCCAAGGTCAGAGGAATGCAGCCAGCTGCTAGGATGTTCTGATAGGCCTCTCGGATTAGCCGGCAGCTGTCCTGAAGGTTGTAGAGATTGACATTCACATTGCCTAGGTCTGCAACCCTGAGGGACTGGAAGGGGAGGGCTCCTGTGCTGGGATTGACAGCCCCCAGCATCAGTGATTCCTCCCGGATGCGACGGGGTCCAAATCTGGAGAAGAAGAATCGTTTACGTTGTCAGCTGCCACACAGTTCCGAAGGCTCTCTGCGCCTAGATGGCTCTTAATATTTGGGACAGGTGACCCTGTGCTGTGGGATCGCCTTCTTAGCCTATAACCACTAGCAAGCAGGAACACCTCGTCCCACAGCCTGCAAAAGCCATGTCTAGATATTACCAGATGTCACCACTGGGTCTAAAACAACCCCCTCTGAGAACCATTCATCTGCTCATATTTGAGCCTTCAAAAAAAAAACAAAAAACAACTTAGAGATTTTAGTTTTTCAGTGTTTGTTTGATGGGGTCTTGCTATGTTGCCTAAGCTGGCCTAGAACTCACTGCATAGCCCAAGATGGCCTCAAATTCAATCCTTCTGCCTCAGCCTCTGGAGCACTGGAATTACCAGCATGCACGACCACAGCAGGCTGTGTTTCTGATCATGTTGAAGTTATTACTTTTCCACCTACTTTAGTATCTGAGGGTGATTTTTTTTTTAATACCCATATGGCTCCATCAGTAAAGCACTTAGCATATAAGTGGAAGGGTCCAGTTTTGATCCCTAGAACCCATATGGGGTGACACCCATTTGGAATCCCAGCACTGGGGAATCAGGACCAGTTAGTAAGGGATCCGAGACCACCAGCCTAGCCTACCCCAGTGTCTTAGTCAGAGTTTCTATTCCTGCACAAACATCATGACCAAGAAGCAAGTTGGGGAGGAAAGGGTTTATTCAGCTCACACTTCCAAGTCAGGACTGGAACTCAAGCAGGTCAGGAAGCAGAGGCCACGGAGGCCACGGAGGCCACGGAGGGATGCTGCTTCCTGGCTTGCTCCCCCTGCCTTGCTCAGCCTGCTTTCTTATAGGACCCAAGACCACCAGCTCAGGGATGGCACCACACACAATGGGCTGGGCCCTCCTCCCCTCTTGATCACTAATTGAGAAAATGCCCTACAGCTGGATCTCATGGAGGCATTGCCTCAAGGGAGGCTCCTTTCTCTGTGATAACTCCAGCTGGTGTCAAGTTGACACACAAAACCAGCCAGCGCACCCATGAATTCAAAGCCGATGAGAGACACCCCCCCCCATCTCAAACAAGTCAGTGTTGCAGAAGATGAGTCAGCGGGCTGTCCCCAGTCTCTCCCCACGTGCATGTATATGAGCATGCACACAGACACATTGAGCACATATATGAATTAAACTTTTTTTTTTTCAAAAGAGGGTTTCTCTGAGTAACCAAGCCCTGGCTGTCCTGGAACACTAGCCTTGAAATCACAGAGATCTGCCTGCCTCTGCCTCCCAAGTGTTGGGATTAAAGCCATGCACCGCCATGCCCGGCTTCAATGAAATGTTTTTTTAAAGGGACTAGAGAGATGGCTCATCAGTTAGGAGCACTGGCTGCAGAAGATCCGAATTTGGTTTCTAGCACACACACGGCAGCATGCAACTGTCCTTACCTCAAGTTCTAGAAACATCCAACACTGTCCTCGTCTGGCTACTTGATATCAGTCAGAGATGTGGTGTGCAACCATACATTCAGACAAAAGCATGTGTTCACATAAAATAAATATTTTTACAAATTTAGTCTGCCCTTAATCCCAGGACTTGAGATGCAGGGGCAGGTGGATCTCTGTGAGTTCAAGGCCAGCCTGGTCTACATAACAAGTTCCAGGACAGCCAGGACTGTTACCCAGAGAAACCTGTCTTAAAAATTATTTGTAAAGTGCCAGCCAGTGTCATACTGACTCTACTTTGTGCTCTGCCTGTTTGTCTTTTGACGCTGGAGATCAAACCCAGGGCTCCTCAAAAGCGGAGTAGGGGTTTTGTCCCTCCATCCCCAGATTAAAAAGCCTGCCCACCACCACATTTTCAGAAGAGATTAGATAACTCCAGTTTCTGTTTCCTGGTCGTTAGACTAACGATGCTCTCATTTAGTTGATGGTGTGGTTGTAAAAATTAAACGAAGTCATCTTTGCAAAATGTTCTGGGTTCCTTGACATTTAAGAAAAGACAGCTTTGAAAATCCAGCTCGATACAGTCAGACGTAATGGGTCAAAGCGGAAACGGCCGATGCTTACTAATTAAGAAAATAGATTTTATGTCTTTTGACTTAGTGAT